>NC_062274.1:36627749-36935249 GCF_916048215.2 Malus sylvestris | reverse complement strand
ACTTCACCTTTGTTTCCCTATCCTAATGGTTCACTAAGTTTATGGTAAACTATGTAGTGAACAATAACCACATACTCTCCAAATTGTTTGATGTGTATAACACAATTGAAAAAAAGGTTTCAAGAGAGATAGTGGGAGTTTAGGGACCATGACTAATGTAGTCAAAGGTGAAAGTCAAATAAAGAAGATAGATAACTCCAAGGGAACAAACTTTCTTTATGAAATGATGGACATTGGAAGGGGTATTTGCAAGAAATGTCTTGCAAGTGTCAAGAACACACCTTTCGAAGGTGTTGTAAATTGTTCTTGAATAGTTCAAAACAGTTGGTTCTTCTACTTGAATGTATGATTCCGTATTAGTAACTATGTTTTACAAATCGTTGTAAAAGTGTGACTAATAAGAAGTAGAAGATATATGAGAGAAGAAAAGGTGCTTCACATACGGAACGTGAATAAGATATAGATCTCTGCGAAAGCAGATAGTACTTACTTCCTCATATGAACTACCAAAGAAATTGGATTATAGTAATCTAATTGATTGTCTCTATAGTAGAGATGATATGGTAGTGTTAACTGTTTAGAAAATAATGATGCTTAAAAACCCAAAAGGTTGCAAGGTAGTGACTAATCCCAACTAAATTGTGATACCTCTAAAACATAAGTTACGAGTTGGTGAAACAAGGATGCTTTGGATCGTTAGATCCGGATCCAATACCTTCTTGTTAAAATTGTATAGAGGCGAAATGTTCGAATCTTTATTCTTTTGGAAAGAATAAAGAATCACAAAGTTGTTGAGGTTAATTCACTTAGATGTTAGTGGCACTTGTCCACAAACATAATATTACTCATGTTGAATAACATTCACCGAAGATCACTCTCGGTTGGACTTTAGTTTATTTTGAATAAACACAAGTCCGAATACTTTGTAAAATGTTTCAAAGAATTCAAGTAATGAAAGTTGATGAGTAAGACATCTAAAGTATTTACCTCCTTAGATTTGATCCAAGGAAAGGTAACACTTTAGATAAGTTTCCTTGAAAGATATCAAGGAAAATAGCATCATAAGATAATGTATTTCTCCATTAGGAGAAGAACGAACTTGAATAAGATTTAGTTCGTTAAATGTTATCTATTACCCATATATAGGATATATACTTCTAAAACAATATGATTGTCAATGAGAAGATCTTCCAATATTTTCATGACTCCATAAGATATAGTTGGAAAAGAAAGACAAATCTTAAGCATGTTAAAGATTTGGGGTTGTGTGCTAATAAGCAATATTTGTTTGATAACAATCTTGTAGGATATCCTTAAAATAACTTTTGGATATCGCTTCTATAAACCAACTAACAAATGTTGTTTTGTTGGGTAGTTCATTGTAATTCTACAATGTGATTTGCCTAAAAGCAAATGAACGAGAGATAGAACTCAAAGAATGGGTTATTTGAGAGACAAGATAGTAATCAACAAATATAACAACCTAGTTCCTATACCACAAGCTCCAAGGTAGTCGATAAGAATGAAAATCCTTATGACTACATTGAGTGCATATACGATATATACTCAAGGAAATGGTAAAGTACCATTTGACTCGAAATAATGAAACCTTCATAGCTAATTGGTAGCTTAAGGTAACTACAATCAAAGAGAATGGTTGACTTTGAAGAAACCATCTTTGAGATAGGCTTGGTTTCAATTAATTCGAAGATTGCTAGCTACAACTAAAATGGTGATTCAATGTTTTGACATAATATGGGTTTCCGAAACCATTATTAAGATAGTCTTGATAATATATGTCCAAAACTATAAATCACAAGACATGTAAGTTGTAGAGATCCATCCATCATGGATCTTAGCAAGTTAGTGGGAGCTATTTGCATTTTATGAGAAAAGGATCAAATCGTTTGATTTCTCATAAAGATGTAAATGAATCTTTTGTTTACTAGTTTTACAAAAGATTAGTGGGAGTTAATCATGTTCCTAAAAATTTAAATATATATGATATATTAATTTTGGAAATGAAAAGAATACTTCTTCGTTAAAGTTATGACTTTAAGCATTCTATAAACGATAGAATGTATATGGGAGATATAGTCTAAATACATGGGATGGAAATCTATAATGATATATTTCATGATATAATTGGATTATATCAATCCCTAATAATAGACAATGGATGCTAGGAAGTTTCTCATATGATGATAAACTTCAATAAGAAGGACGATTCTAGTAAGACTAGCAAGTTGCCCTTCTCAAAGGGAATGTACCCTTTGACTCCCATTGAAATAATGCGTAAATAGAATCCTTTATGCATACGCAGAAAGGTGATTTATGTATTTCATATTGTATGAAATACATTGATATGAGTTGTACCTAGAACGGTACAAGATGATATCAGTGCAAGCCCAGGATCAGAACCATGGCAACTGTCAAGTGAGTCTTTAAGTATTTAAGAAATACTAAAGGATAAATTCCTCAAAGATCGAGGAAGAATCAAAGTAACGTAATGGAAGCGTAAATGTATTAGATTATGAATCTAATCCATCATTAGATGTTTCTTCATTGTGAATGAAGAGATAAACAGATATCTCTTTATTATGACTAAAGAGATATTTGGATGGAAACATTAAAGTAATGACTTTAGTGTGTTCCATTATGAATGCAAGATATATTGCCATATAGAAGTTTACAACAATGTTGTTTGGGTGGGAAAGTTCATTTATGAACTCTTTATTCGATTCCAACCAGAAAGTGTATGACACTAATGGGGCGATAGCTCAAGCCTGGGAATCAAGGTCTCATCAAGATCCGAACACAAATGAGAGACTGAACCACATGATTGAGAATCATGTATAATGGTGACGTCGTTATTCTCAAGGTTGCTTCTGTGGATAACACATATAGATATCCACTGCCTAGGCCTACTATTCAGCCATTTATGAAATGACTACAGAAGAGGTATCATCAAGATGACCAAGCTGATTGGCTCTAGTGCAAGTGGGAGATTGTTGGAAATGTGCCCTAAAGCCAATCATGTGATGATACTTTACGGACATTTCACATGTTAAACTAATCTAGTTTTACATATAAAGGGCATACATTATTGTTTGAGCCGTCTCATATAAATGTTATATGCTTAAACGATAAAGTCCAAGGAATATGTGATTGGGAGAATGTAATCTAATGAAGTTAGATTCATGAGACCATTCTTTCGTAGACACATCCTAAATGTTCCTGATCATAGGATTGCCAATTGGGCGTTGACAGTCCGTTAAGATCAGTACGTACTATGTCTTCTCTCAGGGGAGAGTGACTAGTCTCGAGTCATTGGTGTGTGTGACATCAAGACAAGTACGTAGGTGCTCAATAGAGAATGAGTACACTGAACGTGATCAACGAAGAGTTCTCATATTCCATGTCACATAAGAACTCATGGTTGGGATAATGCAAAGTAGTCATTTGACCTGAGGCATCACAGTTGTCTTGTGGTTAAGTCCTTGATCTTTGATTATGTCAAAGTCACCCCCTCGGGGTGTCCACGGCATCGTTGGGGTTAAGCCACTTAGCTATGGAGACAAGTGAATGCGCAACAAGGGATCTCTAACCTTCAAACAGTTGAGGGAGAATACTCTATGATATGATTTGGAATCTCTGGCCAGAGTATGAATGAGATTAGGGAATGCGTTCTAAATCACATTCAAGGAAATCATATAAGCACACGAATCACATTGGATAGTAGACATGAATAAATAAACTATCATACCAAACAATGTGGTCAAGAGTATTAGATTAGAGAAGGACCGTATTGCATTTGTAATCCCAAACTGAATAGGTTCTCTATCCTCTTCTGATTAGCTTGGGTAACCATGATATGCTGCTAGGTGTCACTCATGGTTTGTGGAAGCCCTAAACGTGTGTAATCACTAAAGGGAGAATTGAAAATAGTTTCAATTCACAATCGATGTAAAATGGTTTTAATCGCCCACTACCTCGCTAAAAGGAACCTAATGGATCGCACACCATAAAAGGTGGAGATTGAAGATTAAACGGAAATGAGTAAGAATGATTAAAAGGTTTAATCATTTATTTATGGCAAGGATTAATTAATATGTTAATTAATCAAACGAATAAGTTCGTTAAAGACTTCGGGATAGTTTTGGACCTTAAGGCCCAATGGGCTTCGAACGTCAAGCCCATTAACTTAAGTTGTATGACAATTTAATGAATAAAAATTCATTAAAGCCCAAAAGCCCAAAATCCCCTAAATGGCCGGCCATGATGAAATGAATTAGGGTTTTGGTTGTTTAGGTCACTTAAAGAAGTGACTATATAAATGATTTTATAGCCAAATGTTCATTAAGTGTTAAAAGGGTTTATTTTGGGGGAAAATTGGTGAGAATTGTCTCTCCATTTTCTCTCTAAAGAGGCCAACACCTTGGAGGGTACATCTAGCAATCCTACTACTCCAAGGTCACTCATTTCTTCTACAATCAAACCTTGGTGAAGAGACTTAGAGGTTCCCTATTTTGGGAACTTGGAGAAACCTATTTTTCCATCCAAATCCATGGATCTAAGAAGCAAGGAATGAAGGCCCTATCTCTTTGGGTGATTAGCCTTTGCTTATGCAAAGAGGAATCTACAAAGGTAATAATTTCAACTCACTTTGTTTTGAGTTGATTATTGGTTCACCAATCTACTAGGCTTTGAATTTCATGGTAATGTTTTGTTTTTGAGTGCATGCAAGCATGATTCCGCCTTTAATTGTTAATTGCATGCTATATGATGTTTCTCAAATGAACATGTTTTTCAAAATAAATCCTTCAAAAATTACATGATTTTATGGTTTAATTGCATAAATGAATAGCATGCCTTACGAGTTTATGAATTGATTTTATGCTAAGCAAGTTTATTGAAATATTGATTACGTCTCGTTTTTGTGAGGAATTAATTGTTAGCCTATATTGAGCTATATTTTGATATATCGTATTTTCTATAAAAAAATAAAAAATAAAAAAAATAAAAATAAAAAAACCATGAACTGGTAGACTATCTGATGGATGACGATAGGATGCTAGAACATGTTTTAGAAACTCCTCTTTATAGTATAGACGATGGATGACTTTATACTATGAAGTGGTTATTTATGAGAGGTGTAACGATTTATGCGTACCTAGTGGACACTATGCCGCCTGGGGCAAGAATCTGGTGTTGGCAGATAAGCCGGGAGAAATAATCCCTAGCTACGGGTTGAGGGACACGGAGCAGGCATTGGGCCGGGAGTTGATAATCTCAAGCTAGGGGCGCAGAAACCACGATGCTGGTATAAGGCCGGGAGATATCTATTTATTCAGTGATCTTACTAGTAGTACATTACGCTAGACACGATTTATGAGACATTTGATATTTTGTGTTTCACGATATGACTTTTGAGATATTTTTGGCATGCTAGGATTTTATTAAATCCATTACTAATTATGCTAGTAATTTTCTTTATATAAACTGTGGGGGTTAGTATATTGATAACTGTTTTATTATTATTGTATATATGAACTTGGTCCACTCACCTTTGTTTTGCGCCCCATTCAAGTCTTAGAAACGAGGACTACGACACAACGTACGAGGCATTCCCCTACCAGTAGCAATCTATCACTCACTTGTGTGATATTCTGTAATGATCTTTCCTTTGTGAATTTTGTTTTAGAAAGTATTATGTGCACTCTAGACACTTCCTTAAACTTTGTTTATTACTTCTATATTCTAATGTGTATTCATGAATATTTCCTCCTAATCATTACTCTTGTAATCAATAAATGGCTTTCGTCACCCTCAAGTGTCGGCCAGCACGTGCCTATCCGGGTATTCAGAGAATATCAGGGTCGGGACGTGTCAGGGGGAGCACCAATTGGTCTTGAGATGGACAGTCTAGGCTTGGTGCTGGGCTTCGAGCGAAACTCTTCTTATTGAACTCTTTTGGACTTTCTCTCCTCTGAACCCAAAGTTAAATATTAATCCAAACAAAAGCTGTTGCTAGTTTACCCCGATATCGCTCGCAATTACAACGCCATCTAGAGGCTGTTCCACGGAGCAGAGATTCGGAACGTTTTTCACTTGGCAATTAGTTTTTCTTAAATGGTCCGTGCAGAGGCGACTCTGTAACTTGGCCTAAAGAGAAACTTCCTCTTCCTTTATGGGATTTACTAGCTATAAGAGATGAAAATGGTCACCGTCACCAGCGACATCAGGATCATCAGCAACGGCGGAATAAAGCTCCAATCACACTGCTGCATCAGAACCATGGGGGGTTGTCATTGTAACTGCCGGATGCGATGGAATAATCAGGACATTCCACAACTATGGATTGCCAGTCAGGTTGTAAGAGTTGGTTTTGATCGCCCTGCACTGGCTCCGACCTCATTGAACCAACACGCAACGCAACAAGATTTGAGTCTCTTACATTTTCATATTGCTCATGTCAGCCAAGCATCCGTGGCGCTGCCTATTTAGTGCCAACGACATAGGAAATACATACAATTACATAGTTGTCCCTGCCAGAATAGGAGTACAGTCGTCTTCCCGAAAACTTGTGCTGCATTGCATTTGTTGTAGCTAGTGAGCAGTTTCTTGGGTGCTTGAAAGCCTTACTCACGCGCACCATATATTATTACATTCATGAAACTGACACAGACTCTTCTTAATAATATGAGTGTTAGCCAATGACTTATAGAAAGGTTGCTTCGAGAAACATCCTTACGTGTAACTTTTAAGATATGGGTCGTCCTTGTATTTTGAGAACAAGAACACCCTCAACAATTCGTTCGTCCTGATGTATCTTTTCAATCAAGCTCTCAAGATATGAGAACCAAATATTAGAAAGCGACCGATGACAGGACAGGGATGACAAATTGATATTTTCTGCAAGAAATTGATGCCTCAGGGCGTATGTAAATAAGATGCAGTTCCTCCCCATAAAAATCCCTGTCAAAGTCATGAAGCATCCAAGCTCCTGCATTACAAACTACATCTGAAAAAACAAGAAAAATACTTGCAAAGGAAACTTTACAGTGCCTTGAAAGACTCACTATAGTCGTTTCAGTGTTGTTGAAACAAGGATTCCAACCGATACTCATGACCATTTTGAAGATGCCTCGCGTTGACAATCCAGCCCAACCAAAATATACTCCCGATCGATGTTTGGAAAGAAAAGATGCATATCCTTGTGTGGATAAATTTGCTGGAGGAAAGATGCAGTACACCCATAAGGATACCAAAACGAGGAAAGGGAACAATTTAACCGAGCATAACAGGGAGAGAAGAGAATAAACAGAACATGAGTAATAAACTGAGAATTTCAAATGGGTCTAGGCGGAGGTAGGTGAGGTAGGAGAGCGGGTCGTGCAACATCAAAATACAAGATACACACATATTTTATTAAACCCCGAATATCAAACTTGCTCTGCTCTGATACCAAGTTGAAATAAACGGACGAACAAACAAAATATAACTACGAATATTTTATTAAACAAGATTGCCGAAACGGCTACAATGTTCTCTAATGAATAACAAAGCATTCTATTTATAATAATCTAACCCTAATCTCTAACAAAACCTAATTCTAACCGACTGAGCCCAAATCCTAAACCTAATATTTTCCAACAGAAGATACACGCATGGTTGAAACAAAGACACAGACACTGGTGTTTAGATTCTTGGAAATGAGGTAAGCCTCACATTTCAGGTCGCAAATCAAGTAGAGATCTGATCATCTATCCGTGGAAGTATAACAAGGCAACTGGAAGGTTGGACATTATGCCCTGTAGCAGCTTCAAGGAATCTGCAATGCAAAACGAAATATTTAGTGTTTCAGAACACCATTCTCATCCTTGATAGCCAACACTCGTCAGATCAAACAAGTTTTGCATCTCACATCTCAGGAACGGATTCCTTCCAGCCTGTATATGCTTAATTAAACTCTCAAAACATCACTAACAATGCCATATAGGATTAATTAAAACAATTAAGAAAAATAGAGTCACTAAGACCAGTAGAAAGGGAATAGCTACATGTAAGAATCAAAGTCGATCCAGTAAGAAAGACAAAATGAAGCATCAACCAGTTATCGTATATCACATTGTGACTGTAATGACATTAAAGTTAAACACAAAATGCTCTTCAGGGGTGCAGACCTGTGTTCAGTAGTGTAGTTGACATCTTCCCAATCACGCACAAGACTCGTTGTTAGATTTATGCTCTCGCTGGCGAGACTTAACGACCGATTATTCACCGAAATGGTTGCCTTTTCCCACCTTACCTTGACCAAACATTTGACAGCACTCTGTTAAAACAGGACTATTTTCAAGCTCAAGGCTTTTTCCAGGCTTCATTTGTTTCGTGGAAATCATCCGTTGTGTTTGTAAGTGCCCAAAAACCCAATCTCTTTAGAGGAAAGATTCTATCAAAATTTCGGCAGAGTATCGTTGGTATTATGACATTCCCCAAATTTTACACAAATTTGTTGCCTACTTTTATTTGTTCCTGTAACTTGAAAATTGAATTGAATTGGAGTAACATAAGCTGAAATGAAATATGAATCCCTAATATCCAAAGTTCATGTCACTCAATACTACAATCTGGTGGTATTCCTCTTTACTTGGAAGTAAGAAGCCTTAGGTTCGAATCTGGTGGATGGCGAATTCTATACCAAATTAGGTTACTCATTGTGTAGCTTAACCGAACTCCCCCTTCCTTTAGTTCAAAAATATCAATGTATTCAAAAAATAAATATCCAAAATTCCTCAATTCTAATTTCCTATATCCCATAACCCCTAAATACAATAAAAAGAACAAAACTAGAAATTCGGAGTGTTAATTGACTAATTAGACAATCTCTAAAAGAAATGTCAAATCATAAGAGTCAAATTATAATTGATGGATGATGTGGCAATCTAAAGTCTTGTGCCAAATTTTGTACTTCTACAACCTAATTGTCAAATGTTTTTTTTTTTTAAATTTAAATAGAGCTTTAAATGGTGGTACTTATTAAAAAAAATGTCGAAACAAAATTTTTATTGGTTGAAATGTTAGTGGAATAAGGGAGTCACCATTAAAATGAGTTAAAAATAAATTTGACATTGATGACAAATTTGACTCTAAATTACAAAGCCTTCAAATCCTACTAACAAATAACATTTCGATTGAAGAGACTTTTAATGTTAAATATATACAGTGGCATTCCACTTAGGGTTTTAACATCTCCTTTGTAAATGCTCTTAGACAACACAAAGGTTGAGTATTGACTACTAAGGAGAAGGGGAAGAGGACTGTGGAGGTACAATTTCTATTTCTTCATCCTCTATTGCCGATTCTCCCAAATATACACATAATATCGTCAAAATCGGTAATTTGTCAGTCAAAAGATAGTTCAAATTCTCCATAATTTCACCTATATTTCACTACCATCTGCTTCAATCTGGGTTGCAGAGCTAGAGAGCCTTGCGAACAAGACGTCTTCAAACACTATCGTGTTTCCATCTCGTCGGCGTCGTATTCAATTATGTTTTGTTTAGTAGTCATTATGTTTGGTGAGTTAGATGGTTAATTGTTAGAGCAAGGTAGCGATAGGAATTGAATCCACATCATGATGCATATGTATGATTGTTTTTTGCTACTGCAGTAAAGTTTCATCGCATTTTCTAAGGTGTGGACCGCACTTTGTCGACCTTATTTGTAGACCGAATTAGGTCCGTTGGTTCAAATCTGAACGGCCAAAAACAAATCCACCAAAATAAGCTTAGAGTGATTTCATGCGAGTTTCGTTCGAGGGTGTCCAGTCGGTTGCACATAAAGGATGTGGTACTTGCTTGATTCAAGTTGGGTTCACAGTCCTTGCACAATTACTGACTTCATATTTGATTCCTTGAAGTCAATTTTAAATTTGGTGAGTTTTGAAAATGGAACCCTAGAATTAAATTTTTTTATTCTGTTACTTTTTGTTAATTAGGTTAGTGTTTTAGGTTAATTAAACATGTTTGTTGATGAAGTTATTTGAAATTGGGGGATTTATGTGAAATTTTTGAGAAATTTGGTGTGTTATGAAGTTATGAAGCTGGCGATGTTGACAGGTTGTGTAAGGGCTATGTCGTTAACTTTTGTTTGTTGAAGTTGTAGTGTTGAGTTGTGATTGATTTTTGTTGATGAATGTTGATTAATCTTACGAACTAAGTTGATATTGCTTAAGTCATGATGAGGTGTTCACAGTAGATGTATAGCTATGAAAACTTGTTGGCAGGTTGTTGTAAGGGTATATATTATTGAATTTGGTTGTGTCAAGGGTATATCTTGTTGAATTTGGTTGTGTTGAATGTTTGTATTGTTATGTCTACAAGATATAGCAACTCACGATGTTCAATTAGCAACCAAAGGTAAGAAGATTCTTATAGGGGAAGGGTTTAACAACCTATCCTAAGCCCCCCATGTGCTTGGATTGATACATGAGAAGTTTAGTGAGACACAAGTTGCTACCTTAAGAGCATCCTTCTTTGGCCACCTGGAGCATGTGGATGAATTGGCCTTCAATGGCCAATTGGTCCATCACTTCGTGGAGTAGCAAATCAAGGGGTTAAAGACCTTGAAAGATTGACGAATTTAATAGGTTGTGAATTGACCTTATTCACAAAGCAAGACTTCTGCCTCATTACCTGGTTTTGATGTGGCAAACTCCACGATGTAAAGGTTAAGATGAAGGGATTTGGCTTGTGAAGGAGCATATTTCCAGGAAATTAGGGTTTGTAGGAGAAAGTAATAAGGGGAGGAGATAGATGGCAAAGGTAAAGCCAAGGCCGCACCCAAGAAAGTCAACAAAAAGATATATGTGACTTGCAAAGAGCTTAAAAAAGCCTTTAAAAAGTGCAAGAATGAGGAGGATGCGTTGAGGCTGGGTCTTGTATATTTTGCCGAGGCTATGCTGATATTGATTATCCGTAACCTCAGAATTAGGTTGTTGAGTCATACTGAAAGATATCTTCGATTGTTACTTTGGATTATGACAATTCCTCTAAAAATGTCCAAGAGGACCACAATTAAATCATAATTCTGTACCAGACAGACACTCACCATCATGATAGGTAAAACAGTAGTGTAGAGAGGTATAAGATCCTTCCGAAAATAACCACCCGAAGATCCACTCCCAGAGAATCGCCCACTGCCAGTAGAACCCTTACTGGCCTGAGGTGTAATGGTATTAGATTCACCACTAGTAGAACCCTTACTGGCCCGAGGTGTAATGGTATTCTTAAAAGTCGTTTTGTTTTTCATTCCACCAATAAACAATGCTTATTTGATATTCTTGGCTTTAAACTTGTTCTTAAAGCCACTGAGATGTTCTCCACTAGAGTCGCTTGCTTGCCTTTGGCTACCTGTTTCTCTTTTCTCCTGTTATTGACCTGCCAACCCGCTGAGCTGTATAAAAAGCTGTCTCATGGGTGACCCCATCATTCACTATAGTACAAAAAGTTCCTCATTTATTCTTCAATATCATGAATACCAGGACAATACTCCACTAGCCTCCGGAACCCTCGCTCATAGTCGACCACTAACATTTCCTCTTGCTCTTGTGATAGAAACTTTTGCCTCTTGATATTTGAAATTATGGACTTAGAAAATTACTCTTGAATCTCTCCTTGAATAGTTCCCAGATAAAAGTTGTATGAGCCGGAATAGTGCTACGCTTAGGTTTCCACCAAATCTTGGAACTTTCCACCATGAAGAATGTAGCCGTGCTCACCTTTTTAAAATTTTATTTTTTTAACAAATTTCATTTTCTTGCAAGGAAAAGCTCTCCGCACGCAGGAGTACATTTCTTGCACCCCCACTCAGGATGGGTGGGGGTGAGGGAGGGAGGAGTGGTATGATGTTCCTACCACTTTTACTCTTTGTTTAGCTAACGTGGGACTTCTACACCTATTTTTCTTATATTAATTATGAATGCCTTCTATTGAATTGGTAATTAATTTTCGTCGATGGCGTAAATTCTTTGTTCTACAACTAAGTGTGTGGTTCTTTTATTTCATGAAGCAAATTTAGCACTATAACCAGATGCAATAGAGGAATAGTCGGGAAGTTTCGATAAGATAAATTGAAATACAACAGTTACAAACTTGGCGAGTCACTTGGTTACCACATTATTTGTTTCAAAACAGTAATAGGTGTCATAAATCTAATTTTGAAGAGATAATAATGTTTTTAACTTTTCCTAAGTGGGTCGTTTAGGAAACACTCTTCATTCCAGCCGTGTGCCGTTAGTATAAAATGAAGAGAGAAAAACAGTAGAGAGGCATATTATCTTGGTTGAGCAGCAAGAGCTTGGCTCTAGGACTTACTGATGGCGGCAATTTCGCCCTCATCCTTTGTCGCTGTATCCTCCTCCACCTCCTCCTGTTCGTTTTCATGTCCGTTTGTGAGTTGCTTGAAGCGCGCTTACGATGGCGTGTCGGTGAGTAATCACCGCTCACATGGGCGGTTGGCGGCGGTTAGCTGCTCATCTTCTGAATTGGGCTCCGGTTCCGACTCTGACTCCGTGAACCGCCGCAGGTATAGCCACTACAAGAACATGACTTTCCTTGTATTTGTACTCTTAATTGTAATGGGTAGCCGCTTAATTCAGTTTTGTTGTCAGAATCACGGGTAATTACGTGTTTATTGAAATTGAATTAAGTGTTTTCTGAATCCCTTGAATATATATTATCAACTGACTGTAGTTAAAAGTTACTTGTTATTCCTGGTAGTAAACTGGTAACTGGTAGGGTTTATTAATCAAAGAGCAAGTGTGGATGAAAATTGACCATAGAACACACTTGCATTGAGGAGGATTTGCCGGTGTTGTATTTCAATACTTAAGTCAGTCGGCGGCATGTAGAAAATAAAGTGTACATTTTGGGAATGTCAATTTACAGACTACATCCGGATTGCGGTAGACAAGATGCAGCGATTTCAGTTACAGCAGGTGGTTCGGTTCCTTAATTGATTAGTATGGCTCCTCAGTTATACTTGATTTTGTTGTGAAATATCCATTCTTGTATGATATATAATAAGCAGTCTGTTATTCAACCCTCGATCTTTCACCCCTTTTTCGCTCTTTCATAGCTTCTTGTACTCGGGGATAAAAATTAAGGGGTGTGAGAAAGTTGTCTTCCTTGATTGTCAAATTGTGTGAGAAAATGGAAATGCTTCTTTTTTCCCTTGTATTAGTGTTGTAATGTTGGTTTGGACACCATTGCTCTAGTATCTAACTTTTTAACTTCATATCTTTTCAACAGTCATACTCAAATGTCATCTATGGCTCCCTTTGGGGTGACAATGAGTGGGAATGGCTCGTCTGGACCATCTTATAAGTGGCGAAGGGTTTTGCTTAAAGTAAGCGGAGAAGCACTTGCCGGGGATCATACACAGAATATTGATCCAAAGGTCTCATAAATTCTTAAATCATCCTGTGATAGTTATCCTTCTCTTGTTGGTTTCTGAAACTTGAACGTTTGCCCCTCAATAATATTAGGTAACAATGGAAATTGCAAGGGAGGTTGCATCTGTTACTCGCCTTGGCATTGAGGTAATGCTTAACACTTGACATTAAAGAACTGTACTTTATATTACCCTTTCCTTTTTTGTACATGAAGGCAAGGGCACACGCGCGCACACACAAAACATTGTATTCTTCTCGTGATATTGTATACCTCTGATCATTACTGTAACCCGTTTATAAAGTTAAAAATAGTGAAATTGTGTATTCAAGAATTATTTATGTAGGGGTTAAAATGCATCATCCTGGGTAATGCTCCATGATAAGAATGGGACTGTAGGTTTTTTTTATTATTTAATTATCCAGTAATGCTTTATGGCACAGGAATGTTGGGTGGTCAAGCATCAAACATGTGCAAAAAAAAAATGAGTGTAATGGAGATGAGAATGCTTCGTTGGATGGGAGGGTACACGATAGAGGACAAGATTAAGAACAAGGATATCCAAGGTAAAGTAGGAATAGCCGCAATTGAAGATAAGATGAGAGAAAATCGGATAAGGTGAGTTGGACATGTGAACCAAAAACTTACAAATGCTCCAGTTAGAAGATGTGATTATGAGATGAAGGCTCGGGGCAAAAAGGGTAGAGGAAGACCTAGGAAGAAATGGAAAGAGACTTTAAGAAAAGACATGGATTACTTGGAGCTAACGGAAGACTTTTGGCGCAAAACCGTGCACAATGGTATTCTAGGATTCCTACAGCCAATCCCACTTAGCGGGATACGGCTTTGTTGTCGTGTTGTAAATATCCAGCATGATGTAAGGATAGCATAAATTGGAATAGTTTGAATGTTTAATAATCTCCATAAAGTGCTTCAGATTTTACTAATGAGATATTTTTACTTCTGAAATCCAAAGTGCTCAACATAGTTTATTGTGTTAGTAATCTTAGTTAAGTATTTCAGGTTGCAATTGTGGTTGGCGGGGGAAATATCTTCCGTGGATCTTCTTGGGTGGGAAGCAGTGGTCTTGACCAATCATCTGCTGATTACATCGGGTAAAATCCTTTTATTGGGATTGACTGAATGTTGTTTGATGTCACCTGTGTAGACTTTTTTCTAGTTGTATTTTTACATAATTCCTCTCATTGGGTGATTACTTTATTCTGGATCTGGTTCATTACACGTCTCATAAATTCGTTTTCCTCTTGTATATTATCACATGAGGTGGACCTTGGACTTAGGATATTTTGTGTTCCGAGTAGTTGGTTTTTCAATGTAACTTGATATGTGATATGAGAACCATAAAATTAAGATGAAGTTCTAGATCCAACATAATGTCGGCGAAGTTATGGACCTTGGTGCTTTTCTGTCCAAATGCAATATACTTGATGGTAACCAGTACTTTTGTTTTGTAATACTGAAGAAGATACCGAAATAGGAATTCTTGTTCTCCATCATTTACAAATACCTGTAGGCCTGTACAAAAGGGTGGGCTATATTGTGTTTAGCACATCATGTGGATCCTCGCTCTTTTACCTTTAGTTTTCCAATATTAACCATTTCCAACTGTAAAATGTTGGATTAAAGGAAAAGTGTTGTGGCATGAGGTTCAAATGGGAAAGCTGAGGAATCTGCCCTTAAGTAACTGTCGCATGCATATACTTTAGGGAAATGAAAATTGAGGTTTTGGAGGAAGTATTATACTTTACGACTCAACACTTTTTACTTTACAAGTATGTAGCTTTTTGCTATGTTATACTTTTTATTCAATTTTTCAGGATGCTGGCAACTGTCATGAACTCAATATTTCTTCAAGCAACAATGGAAAGTATCGGCATCCCTACTCGAGTGCAGACTGCTTTTCGCATGTCTGAGGTTGCAGAGCCTTATATACGTCGAAGAGCTGTAAGGCATTTGGAAAAGGGGAGGGTAGTGATCTTTGCAGCTGGAACTGGAAATCCGTTCTTCACCACAGATACTGCTGCAGCGCTTCGTGGTGCTGAAAGTAAGTAGTATCTACCTGTGCTTATAGAGACTACATGGTATCTTTATGAGAGGTCTTGGTATGGTTCAAAATCGGTAATTTAGGATATTCCAAAATTTTCAGAATTCTCCCAAAGGCGCTGATTAAATATCAAGTCTTCTCGTATTAATCTTCGCCATGGCACCCTTATAGTCCTAAATTTACTGAATTGCAACTTGTCGATGGTGGAAAATGTCAATGATTGGTCGAGTCAGTACAGAGGTTATGCTAAAGCGTCGAATGTTTGTGGGGGTTGTGAATTCTTTCTTTTGCTTCAAACTTATCATTTTACTTTCAATTGTGGATGTAGTCAATGCAGAGGTTGTGCTGAAAGCTACAAATGTTGATGGGGTTTACGACAACGATCCAAGGTGTGACCCGAATGCCCGTCTTCTTGAGAATCTAACATATCAAGAGGTGATGGCAAAAGATCTTTCAGTAATGGACATGACTGCCATTACCTTATGCCAGACAAACAAAATTCCTGGTATGTTTAGACAAGTACCTAAAACCTAAAACACTTAGTGCCATTGAGATTGATATTGGCATGTATATATTGCAGCCACACAACCAAGTTGAACATGCTGTTGTTGTTTCTTTCCCATGTGCAGTTGTTGTGTTCAATCTAAACAAGCCTGGTAACATCTCAAAAGCGATAAAGGGGGAGAAGGTTGGCACGTTAATTTGTAAGGAGGATAGTTTACCGCTGAAGCTGTAAGTACGAAAAGCGTCACAATACAAGTTCAAAATGATTCGAGAGTGAGCAGCATGGGAAGTACAGTATGACTTCAGAGGATACAATGTTTTGCCAGCATTCGGCATCTTTTTCCTTATTTGGTGGAACGGTCTTCAGCATTTTAACTGTAAATAAATTTTGAATGTTGAAACTTCCATTTGGTCTCAATTGTTTTGAGGTTTCGAGAATTGTTAATAGATTCAGATTTCGAACAGTTAGGGCTCGTTTGAAAGAGTTTTTAAAATGACTGAAAGTGGTTTTGGTGAGTGTCTTTCAGTTATTTTAAAAGTATTTCCAAATGAGTTTAGTCTATAATGATCTAATCATATGTCAATGTAGGCATATATCTGCCGTTATTATATCATTAAGCTTTCTGATGTCCTCTCATCTTGATGTACCAATTCACAAGTTTCTGCTGACAAAAGGGGACATTGCATGAAACTCACAACAAATGTCCGTACATACGTAAGCACGTACATGTATACATACGTACATAGCAATGGATGATACGAAAAAATAACTGGTTTTTATTTATTTATTTTTTATTTTTTAACAAACGATAGGATCTATACTAAAAAAGTAGGAGAGTGGGCAAGCCTAACTGGTTTTTCTTGTAAGAACTAAATTGAATGGGGACAAAAACACAACCTAGCCTTCCCAATTTCCCATTAATGGTATACTAGTATTTTAAGTCCATTAGTGATATTTTAGATTTCATATTTTTACCAGCGATATTCAACATTTAATTCTACATTGCTACTTAATACAATGGTCAAGTACTAATTCTACACTTTTAGTTAATATTACGGTTGAGTGGTATTCCTCTTCGCTTGTAAATAAGAAGTCTTAAGTTCGATCGAACTCAAATCAAATTAATATAGCTAACATATTGTCAGTTTAACCTATATTTTTTTTCACCCTTTAGCATAAATAATATCGTATGCATTGAAAACACCACAAACTCTTGAATAAGGGGAGGGGGAAATCACGAGGGAAATCCACTATTTATAGTGATAGTTTTGCAGAAACTAGGCAAAGTAGAAACTGAATTCTATTCGGGAACACATTCGTTCTAGTCAATGTAGCTAATCCCATGTCGGAAATGAATAATTATCATAACAGTTAATTAGTAAAACTCCATCTAAATTACAAAATGATTACAAAGACTCGGGCTCAGGGTAACAAATTAATAACCATTGCTAAAATGTAAAATGTAAAAGGTAAATGCTTACGAAACATAGAAGCCAATACACCAAAAAGAAAGAAAAATCTAACCGGGGACTGGGCAGCAAATGTTGAATTGTTAAAAGTAGTGCAAGAAATTGTTAAAGAGGTCCCATGAGCAAGGACTGGGAGATATCAAAGCTGAAGACGGACCAGGGCTAAAAGCCATCCCCATCCAATTATTCGACATTGGGCTGCTTATGACGTCATGCTGATGATGCTGTGAGAAGAACCCACTTGTTACCGCCGGCAGAGACGCTGGCGGCGGAGACAATATTCCCGGAAACTGACCCATTTCATCAAGTTGCACTGACCCTCCGCCGCCGCCTCCTTGATCTTCAGGATTATTGAAAATACTTGTCATGAAGTCGTCATCAGTGGTCACGGGCTTGTTGTGGCCCGAGGTTGAATTAGGGCTTGTTTTGTGTACGGAGGCGAGTCTTGCAGCCGGCGAGAGGCCGTCGGGGGAGGAGGAGGAGGGCGAAGGGGTGGAAGGGCCGGTTAGGCGTTGGACTAAGGACATGAACTCGTTTTCAGTGGTGTGGATGACTTTGGGAGACACTGAGTAGATCACCACCGGCTGTGGATGTGGAGGTGGAGGTGGAGGTGGAGGTGGATGCTGGGTGGATGCTGGATGCGGGGGTGGGTGCGGCGGTGGCTTCTTGATCTTGACGGAGTCTTTGTTGACTTTGAGAGGGGAAGGGCGGGGACCTTGGAGTTGTATCTCCTTTTTGGGTGCTGGAGGAGGCCTTGCTGGGTTCATATTCTCCCTCTCTCTCAAATTCTGTTGAAGTACGAATTTTGCAGAGAGAGAGAGAGAGAGAGAGCAAGTGGCAGTGGTGGTGGATTTGGGTGGGGCTGAATAATCAACGAAAACTAATTACCAGGAAGGAAGACAATTCTTTTGTTTTATGTTTTTTCATGACTTAATGCTTGTGCGCTGTTGATTAGGGTGTTTTTTTCTTTAGTGGTGGGAATGCTTATCCATTTACTTAGTCCTATTAAATCAGTTTAATTTTAAAATGCGTAAATTATATTTTACCACTTCAAGTTTGGGTGCAATTGCAATCTTATCTAACATCTTTAAAACATTTCATTCATATACATTACTTATTGTTTCATTTCAATCTGATACAACCGTTAATCAAACTGTCAGTGTAACTGTTATATGATGACATGGTAAATACAAAAATTTACATTTTTACTGATGTGTGGCAGTCAACTTTGTCCACCTAAAATTAAAATCAATTTATATATAAAAAATTGGGCCCACTCTCTACTAACCCATCCATCCTCAACCTTCTTCCCCAACTCCATCTGTCTTGCCACTCTCTCCCTCCCTCATTCCTCTTCGCCCAACTTAGTTACCAGCCACTCCCACACCTCCTCCTCCCGACAACCCTTCTCGACTCAACCTCTCAGATCCGTCATAGGACCTCTCTCAGTCCTAACCCCACTCATATCTAGAAACTTCTGTAAACACGCAAATTTCTTAAACAAACGAGATAAGAACACATGTACAAAATAATATTTTGTATTAATGATTTTGTAGGTATTTTAGTTTTTTTTTTTCCATTGTAGGTATTTTAATTGATCTCCAAGTTTATTTAATCCCCAGCTTAAGGCGGGCTTAAATAGATTTTGGTGGTGGCTAAAATCCCTTTCCTAGAAGAATTTAATTCCAAGTTAAAGTGAGAATCTACATCAAATTGAGAAACAACTTTAGGCTTACCAAGACAGCTTAGGATTTCTACACCCACTGCCATTTCCTACGAACAGACCAATATGTGTGGATGCATTTGTGGAGCAAAAAATAATCCCAAATATTCTAAGGGTGACACGTGGATTCTCATCCAAGAAAGAAAAGATTACCCATATTAAGTGAGCAGGACATACCACTCGCAGCTTAGCATTCTAGGACATGCATGTAGTAGACTACGATTGCTCAGAGCTCGACTGCATGTGAAAAAGTCAAAGGTATTTAATGATAAGGATTATCCCTAAATTCTATCATTAATACATTTCCAATTAAACACAAACCTATCAAGTAAATAATCCCAATTACATTTATTTAGGGATAATTACCTTAAATTCCAAGATATCATTTACACAATATCTTGAGAATATTCTCACCAAAACCAACCCAAATGGTCGGCCACCTCCTCTATAAATACCCCATATCTCCACCGAAAATGGGAGGACTTTTCTACACCCAGGAAAACCCTAAATATTCACTGTTTTTAGAGAGACTAGCTTAGGCATCAGAGATCTATTGGCCAAACACCACCCCCAACCCAACTCATCGTGGGCACGTGAGTTTTTTGGTATTTAATCAAAGGTGTTGATTGTTTTACAGGTGCATTTTTGTCAAAACCAAAGACGCCAGAAATTTGCATCGATAGCTATCAAATTAAATTTTGTCTTACTGTTTCAGAAGCATTTAAACTAGCCAAATCGAAATTAATTTCCACATCTGTGATCAGACCCAAATTGAAAACCCTAAGAGAGGGACAGAGAATACCATTCGAATCGAAACCCTTATTTTATTCAAAATCCCCAAATCCAAACCCTAGTTACAATTTAAAATCCCCAAATTCAAACGCTTATTCTATTCTAGAATCTTCAAATAGACACCCTTATTACAATTCAAAATCTCAAATTGAAACCCTAGTTCTATTTCTGAATCCCCAAATCGAAACCCTACCCAAATTTTGTGAAATTTCGAAAAATCTCCATTTCAGAATCCCAAATCGAAACCATAGTTAAATTTGACGAATTAAGGTTTGTTGATGCACAAAATCGGTGAGGACTTTGGTACAACATAAAGTGTTAAGTTTATGACCTTCGCTAGATTGCTCCGGTCACTGGTGTGGACAAGTATGTAAATGGATAGGGACAGGGAAGCAAACACAAGATGTACGTGGTTCACCCAGATTGGCTACGTCCACGGAGTAGAGGAGTTCTCATTAATTGTGAAGGGTTTACACAAGTACATAGGTTCAAGCTCTCCTTTAGTGAGTACTAGTGAATGATTTAATACAAATGGCATTAGGAAATATTGTGAGAGAATGATCTCTATTTATAGAAGAGAGTTTCTAGTTTCATTATGACATTGACACGTGTCGCGCTATGATTTGCTTCTGATGTCGACACGTGTTGTGCTGTGATTGGCTTCCTGGTTGGAGGGAAACTCTTCTGGGTCATTGACGGTATAACGTTGACCGGTGCTCAGTAGTTTCGGGATTGGTCAAGTATGGTACAAACAGTGCTCCCCTAAGTTCCCGAGTGAGGGAAGCTCCTCGGTTGGGGACTTGTAAGATCCAAGCCATTGAGTAATCACGAAACTTCTAAGTACCGAAGTGTGGTATCATTTTCACTTGCCTTATCTGTCTCATATGTAGATGTGGCATCTTCTCTGGAAGTACTTTTCCTCCATCCAGAGGTAGTGTCTTTAACCGATGAAGATGCACAAGGTAATGTATGAATTTCACTTGAAGCTTACTTGTAGTTTCGGGCTTGGTCAAGTGCGATACAAACCCTATAGTAGGAGTCCCCCAAGTCGCTAAGTTAGGAGATTTGCCAAAGGAGGTAACAGACAAGGTAAGCAATCAGACTTTCAAGTAAGCAACCTGGATCGGAGGTTCGACTTCGGCTTCCGGTTGATTGTTCTTTTTCTCCTTGTGTCGTAAACAACAACAAGGATAAGGAGAAGCAAATGGAGAAGAGATGATATGAGATACTTTTGCTTTTGAATAAGTAACTTTCCACAGGCTTATTCTTGAACTGGGCTGGAGGGTTTTCTAGTTTCCTCCAAAGTATAAGGCCGACTCAAGAATTTGAGGGTCAAAACAAGTCCATCAAATCTAGAGTACGTTCGACCCTGATCATATGAGATACTTTTGCTGTTGACAAAGTAGTGGATGTATCGGCACATGTTCTGTTACATTTGTCTCCACATGCTTCCTTGTATCCTTCTCACTTGCCCTATATGTTCCTCAAGCAGATATGGTATCTTCTCTAAAAGCATAAGATGTTGAAGATGAGTACTCAAGAGCAATGCCAGGTAAGTAAGCAGGCAAGGGGGTCTAGGCAGTCAGTTCCTGACTGGAAGCTTGATTCCAAGTGCTGACTGATTGTTCTCTTTCTCCTTGTCTTGCAAGTAAGAACAAGGCCAAAGGAAAAGACAGGGAAAAAACATGATATGGGATACTCTTACTTTTAACCTTGATGATACGACATACTCTTGCTATGGTGTGGCTTGTTTGCAAAGGTATTATCGGGAGGAAAAAAAGCTAAGTATTTCGAAAGACTCTACTGAGAGTGCCCTCTCAGATGTGAAGAAAAGTTAAGCATTTTTTTTTATTTGCGGGTATGCCTGGCTGTGGAGGATGGAGGTCGACATATATAGGAGTCTCCCTAACAATAAGTAGTAGTGCTATTCCTTTACCCTTCTTGGTCATAGTAATGTAGTGGGAGCTACAAGCTTCACGTGTTTTAACTTTGTCAGAGCACTTTGAAAAAGTGGTCTGTGGTATCTAGAAAGCTGATGTTGAGGGTGAAGATTGCAGACAAGCTTTATCCAAGGAAATCTGGTTCTCGAAGTTCAGAGAGCGGTGCCTCTTTAGTTTTTGAACAAGCAATCCTGTTGGGGATCTGGCTCTTGAGATTCAGAGAACGGTGCCTCTTTGATTTTTGAGAAAGCAATCTTGTTGGGAGTCTGACTTTTGAGATTCGGAGAACAGTGTCTCTTCGATTTTTGAGAAAGTAATCCTGTTGGGAATCTAGCTCTAGAGATTCGGAGGGCGGTGCCTCTTCGATTTTTGAGCATATAATCCTGTTGGGAGTCTGGCTCTCGAGATTCGGAGAGCGGTTCCTCTTCGATTTTTGAGAAATCAATCATGTTGGGAGTCCGACTCTTGAGATTCGGATAGCAGTGTCTCTTCGATTTTTGAGAAAGTAATCTTGTTGGGAGTCTGGCTCTCGAGATTCGGAGGACGGTGCCTCTTCGATTTTTGAGCACGTAATCCTGTTGGGAATCTGGCTCTCGAGATTCGGAGAGCGGTGCCTCTTCGATTTTTGAGCAAGCAATCTTGTTGTGAGTGTTTTCTCAAATGTGAGTAAAGGTTGGGCATTTTTGCCAGTCTGCCTTGTCACGGAGCACGGAGGTTGACACATATTAGGACTTTCTAGTTATCAAGCAGTGGTGCTGTTCCTTTACCCTTGTGGGTAATAGTAGGGTAGCTGGACCTTAAAAATTTATGTGTCTAAACTTTGTTAGAGATCTTTGGCAAAGTTATCTGTGGTACCTGAGGAGTTGATGTTTCATGTGGAAAGTGGTGCCTCTTCGGAATCCGGAAAGTGGTGCCTCTTCGATTTTTGAACCAACGAGCCCTTTCTTTTATAAGGGCACCAATTGTGTGCAAGAAGTACATTCAGAGAGTTATTGCTTGTAGGAATTTTTCCCTTACTTCAGAGATTTATTGCACCTCATTTCTCCTTCATCATTTCTGAGAATGTCTGGCCCATCCGACCGTCGTTTTGACTTGAACTTTGGTGAAGAGGCAGCCATGCCTTCTCAAGACAACATATGGCACCCATCCTTCTTATCCCCTACTGGTCCTCTTACCGTTGGGGACTCTGTGATGAAGAATGATATGACCGTTGCGGTGGTGGCTAGGAACCTTCTCACTCCCAAAGATAACAGACTACTTTCCAAATGGTCTGATGAGTTGGCTGTTAAGGATTCTCTGGCTCTCAGTGTTCAGTGTGCAGGTTCTGTGTCTAATATGGCCCAACGCCTATTTGCTAGAAACCCCCCAAGTCGAATCATTGGCGGCTGAAGTGATAAATCTCAAACAGGAGATCAGAGGGCTCAAGCATGAGAATAAATAGTTGCATAGACTCGCACATGACTATGCTACAAACATGAAAATGAAGCTCGACCAGCTGCAGGAATCTGATGGTCAGATTTTACTTGATCATCAGAGCTTTATGGGTTTGTTCCAAAGACATGTGTTGCCTTCGTTTTCTGGGGTTGTACCGCGTAATGAAGCTCCAAATGATCAACCTTCGATGCCTCATCCTTCGTTCTCTGGTGCCTCCTCTTTTTGGGGCTCTGCCGACTGTTGAGACTTCTCCTAAGCAACCTTTGTGAAGGCTCCCTATTGTTTGTTTATTTTGATTCATGTATATGTACATATTTGTAACTTATCGGAGATATCAATAAACAAGCTTTGCTTCATTTCAACGTATTGTGTTAAATACACCAAGGCCTTCTTCACTAAGTTCTTTGAATTTTTCCTTTTGTTGAAGCTTGTATGTTGAAGCTTTGTGAGTGAAGCATGTAGGTTGAGGTAGTGCTCCCTTAATTTCCCGAGTGAGGAAAACTTCTCGTTGGAGACTTGAAAAATCCAAGTCACTGAGTGGTCGTGAGACTTCCGAGTATCAAGGTGCAGTAGCATATGGTAGGAGTCCCTCAAGTTTCCGGTCGAGGGAGTTGACAAATGAGGCATTTCCTTTCTAAGTGGTAGCCCAAAACTCCTTCTTCATATATATTTGTTATGAAAGTTGTTAGGCCCAAAGAAGAGGAGGCCTAGGCAATTTTTTTTTTCGAAATATTTTTTTTTTCGAATTTCCGAATTTTGAAATTTCCGAATTTTTGAATTTTTGAATTTCCGAATTTTTGAATTTCCGAATTTCCGGAAAAAAATATATATATATATTAAAGCTTTGGTGTTGAAGCTTTGTAGGTGAAGCTTTGAGGTTGAAGCTTTGTTGGGTACCATGAATTGATTTTGCTTCACACTATCTTGAACAAGATAATGTGAAGCTTTTGTAGGTGAAGCTTTGTAGGTGAAGCTTTTGTGGGTGAAGCTTTTGTCTTTTGTTGGTGAAGCTTTTATGGGTGAAGCTTTTGTGGTGGGGGAAGTTTTTGTGGGTAAAACTTTTGTTGGTGAAGCTTTTGTGGTGGGGGAAGCTTTTGTGGGTGAAACTTTTGTTGGTGAAGCTTTTGTGGTGGGGGAAGTTTTTGTGGGTGAAGCTTTTGTTGGTAAAGCTTTTATGGGTGAAGCTTTAGTTGGTGAAGCTTTTATGGGTGAAGCTTTTGTTGGTGAAGCTTTTGTAGGTGAAGCTTTGGAGTTGAAGCTTTGTAGGTGAAGCTTTGGAGTTGAAGCTTTTGTTGGGTACCATGAATTGATTTTGATTCACACTATCTTGATCAAGATAGTGTGAAGCTTTTGAGAATTTGTAGTTGTCCTCCATTGATGAAGTTTTTGTTGGTGAAACTTTTATTGGTGAAGCTTTTATGGGTGAAACTTTTGTTGGGTACCATGAATTGATTTTGCTTCACGCTATCTTGATCAAGATAGTGTGAAGCTTTTGAGAATTTGTAGTTGTCCTCCATTGATGAAGCTTTGTTGAATTTCCTTTTTTGTTTTTTTTTTTTTGGAAAACTAGAAATTTGAAAATGTGGGAGAGACAACATATACAAATTTTGCTTCCACACTGTTGAGTAAGAGATTGTGATGCAAGCCACACCTTGTAGTAGTCAAAGGTTTGAATGAACCATATAAATTGAATTTGCTTCAAAGGTTTGAGAATTGTAGTTGCCCTCCATTGATGAAGCTTTTATTGGCACCATAAATTGGTTTTGCTTCACATTGTCTTGATCAAGAGTGTGTGAAGCTTTTGAGATTGTGGTTGCCCTCCATTGATAAAGCTCTTGTTGGTACCATAAATTGGTTTTGCTTCACACTGTTTTGATCAAGAGTGTGTGAAGCTTTTGAGAATTGTGGTTGAACTCCTTTGATGAAGCTTTTGTTGGCACCATAAATTGGTTTTTCTTCACACTGCCTTGATCAAGAGTGTGTGAAGCTTTTGAGAATTGTGGTTGCCCTCCATTGATGAAGCTCTTGTTGGCACCATAAATTGGTTTTGCTTCACACTGTCTTGATCAAGAGTGTGTGAAGCTTTTAAGAATTATGGTTGAACTCCTTTGATGAAGCTCTTGTTGGCACCATAAATTGGTATTGCTTCATACTATCTTGATCAAGAGTGTGTGAAGCTTTTGAGAATTGTGGTTGAACTCCTTTGATGAAGCTTTTGTTGGCACCATAAATTGGTTTTGCTTCACACTATCTTGATCAAGAGTGTGTGAAGCTTTTGAGAATTGTGGTTGTCCTCCTTTGATGAAGCTCTTGTTGGCACCATAAATTGGTTTTGCTTCACATTATCTTGATCAAGAGTGTGTGAAGCTTTTGAGAATTGTGGTTGTCCTCCATTGATGAAGTTCTTGTTGGCACTATGAATTGGTTTTGCTTCACACTGTCTTGATCAAGAGTGTGTGAAGCTTTTGAGAATTGTGGTTGCCCTCCATTGATGAAGCTCTTGTTGGCACCATAAATTGGTTTTGCTTCACACTGTCTTGATCAAGAGTGTGTGAAGCTTTTGAGAATTGTGGTTGAACTCCTTTGATGAAGCTCTTGTTGGCACCATGAATTGGTTTTGCTTCACACTGTCTTGATCAAGAGTGTGTGAAGCTTTCTACAAGTTGTAGTGTTTGCATTGTTACAAAGGGGAAATGTCTGAAGCAGATGCAAGAGGGTTGAATAGCTTGATCTTCATATGCCATGCATTGAAGTTGTTGTTGGTGGCATGAAGGAGAGTACGGGTTGTATATTTTATCACCTGGATGGTGGCACGAAGATGAGTTCCTTCTTCACCTGGTTGGTGGCATGAGTGACAAGTTGCCAAATGATATTAGAGTATGGATTGTACATTTCATCACCTGGTTGGTGGCATGAAGGAGATTATGGGTTATACATTTCATCACCTAGTTGGTGGCATGAAGGAGAGTACGGGTTGTATATTTCATCACCTGGTTGGTGACATGAAGATGAGTTCCTTCTTCACATTTCATCACTTGGTTAGTGAGAATAAGGGCAAGGTGTCGAGGCACATTGTAGCAAGTGTCGAAGACACAAAGTATGTTGAACCCTTTCAAAGCACAGTTGGCTTATGTATGGATGTGTTGGAATGTATGATGTTTATGTATGAATGTGTTGGAATGTATAATGTTTATGTATGAATGTGTTTGAATGTATGATGTTTATGTTAATTGATATGAATGATGCTTATGAATGTTTTGCTATGCATGAAGGGATCCATGCTTTTGATATGTGAACCATGTTGGTTGTAACACTTAGTATCACATACTTTGTGTCAAAGTATGCATGTTGAAGCTCTGAGTTGGAATATAAGGGTAGGTCAACGTAGACCAAGTGTTCCAGTGCTAGGAACTCAAAAGACTCAGAATAAGTTGTATGAATTCCCTCTTCTTTAAATATTTTCCGAATGGCTTGTGTGACAAAAGATCTCAAACAGTTGAGAGTTAAAACATTTGTAATGTGTATGCCTTCTTATAATAGCATTTCCTTCAGTACCTAGTCCTCCACTTTGAAAGAGTGAGGCTTGGCCCCATAGTCATAATAGTCGACCGGTACATTCACCCTTGGTTGTCTTGATACGAACTTTTATCCCTCTTGTTGTAATGGGCTTGCTGAGAGTAAAAATTCTTCCTCTTACCAAGAGACAGATACGTTTGGTGACTTAGCGAGTAGCTAAATAAGGCAGGAGATGATGCAATGGGTGTCTAAATGGCCAAGATCTCCTCACTTGGTAGAACTTGACTTCCACTTCCCACTTGTTGATAGGGGTTAACCATATGAGGGTTCCCTTGGTATGTCCTTCGGCGGAGGCGTGGTTGTAAGCCTGTGTCATCACCTCAGAGTAAGTCTTCCAAGTGTTGGCATTAATCATGTACTTGAAGAAACAATCACGTAGGCCTACCGTGAAGGCCTTGAGGGCAGTCTTGTCATCTACCTTAGCGCAGCGAGAATACTCATGGCTGAAGCGACCGGCATACTCTCGTAGTGACTCGTTCGGCTTCTAGCGAATAGTGTACAAGTCATCTATAGAATGCAAGCTATCGGTCTGGAAGATGTGTTGAGAAACAAACATTTTCCTCAGTTCCTCAAATGAGTCTACTATCTCAGGTGGAAGACGGCAATACCAGTATAGAGCTCCGCCAGAGATAGTGGATGGGAAGAGAAGACATCGCTCTTCGTCGGTGTGCATCTGATATGCCATGGTGGACTTAAAAAGGTTAAGGTGTTCAATTAGGTCATCCCTTCCAGTATATAGTTGTAAACCAAGCTTTTGTTTTGTCTTCGCTTGAAGGAGGGTGTCAATGATCCTCTTTATGAGAGGGCCAGGCCTGGGTTGGTTCCAATCAGGTATCTCGGCTTGACGTTCGGCCTTCAACTTGTTTACTTCTTTAAGGAGCTGTAGGACAAGGGGGTCCTGAGTGGAGCCATGTACCACTGGAATTTTCTTTCGTAAGTCTCCATCGCCTCTTGGATATAGGAAAGTTGAGCAAGGGCGTGTGGTTTTTTCTTGGACTCGCCGTATTGACTTCTAGGGTAAGTCTGTCGGAATACCTCAGAGTCCCATGTACCTTCATGTTCCTCTGGGACCTGTTATTCCTTCCCTAGATTGGCAGCGGGCTTGGGTCATTGATCTTGGAGCATATGTGGAGGGGATTCTCTCGACGTTGCTTTAGGAAGTCTCGGCAGTCACGATAAACAGCTTTCTATCCTTCTAACCTTTCTGCAAAGAGGTGTCTTCCTCCACTTCTCCTATTTCGGGTCGAAGCATCTGCGTTGAGAGAAGTCTCTTGTTGATCAATGTTTTGATGATTAGCTCGCTCCTCATCAGGGATACCCATGTCAAAGAGAGGTGACCCTCCGTGTTGGGGGGTACCCAGATGATGGTTGATGTCCACAGGGGCAACAAGCTCGCGTGTTTGAGTACACCTAGTTTCGTGGAGCGTCTCGAAGAGCTTCTCATACTGCTTCTGGAGGACTTTATTCTTCATTACTATCTTGTTGTTCTGAGCTTCTAGCTCATCGACTTTAGCTTGAAGAGCAACCCTTTTTCCTTCATTCTTTCGTTGCTTCGCACTAGGTGCAAGAAAGGGTGTCATTCTGTGTGTTGTGGCTTCCTTCGCTCCCCATGTTGGAGAGGGATGCCTGGTCAAAAGAGAGTGTACGAATGGTGGAAACCAGCTTGGCAAAGCTAAAGAGAATGGGAATAAGTGTCGTTCCCACAGACAATGCCAAATGTTGATGCACAAAATCGGTGAGGACTTTGGTACAACAAAAAGTGTTAAGTTTATGACCTTCGCTAAATTGCTCTGTCACTAATGTGGACACGTATGTAAATGGATAGGGACAGGGAAGCAAACACAAGATGTACGTGGTTCACCCAGATTGGCTACGTCCACGGAGTAGAGGAGTTCTCATTAATTGTGAAAGGTTTACACAAGTACATATGTTCAAGCTCTCCTTTAGTGAGTATTAGTGAATGATTTAGTACAAATGACATTAGGAAATATTGTGAGAGAATGATCTCTATTTATAGAAGAGAGTTTTTAGTTTCATTCTGACATTGACATGTGTCGTGTTGTGATTGGCTTTTGATGTTGACACGTGTCGCGCTATGATTGGCTTCTGATGTCGACACGTGTCGCGCTGTGATTGGCCTCCTGGTTGGAGGGAAACTCTTCTGGGTCCTTGATGGTATAACATTGACCGGTGCTCAGTAGTTTTGGGATTGGTCAAGTATGGTACAAACAAGGTTAAATTTCTTACCTTGTGGTATGTATCTGTCGGAGGTGAGGTTTGTGAAAGACAGGGAGAAGTTAAGAGAGAGACTTAAGCGAAAGAGAGTCGGTGTGTGGTGTGGTGTGGTGTGTGTGGGGGTGGTGGAGTCGAGACTGGAGAGTAAGAAAGGAGTCGAGATCGAGATATAGGTGGACAGAGTCAAGAGAGAGAGAGAAAAAAAAAATCAGATAAGAAGTTGAAGTTGAAGAATACAAAAGAGGAGAATGGCTGAATGAGCCAATTGTTGAACATAATTCTACGACTATAATTAATAGGCCAAATCGGATGAATCATCTCTGTGGTCATAAGGTATTCGGAAGATAGTCTATGTGCTAAAAAAACTCGGATTTAAACCCCTGTGGTGTATTCCGTTAGCAAATTTAGTCCCAAAGTGATTTTTCCGTTAACTATCTGTTAATACATGGGTAAAATTGTATTTGACATGTGCACTCTTCCTCATCTCTCTGCTCTCTCTGTAATTTGAATTTTCACAAAATCAGTTATGAGAAAGCCGTCATTGAGATTAGCAGGAAGCTTCAAGACTGGCCTCTCGTTGCTTTCTACAAACAGCAAGACTGGAAAGGCTTGAAAGACTGGCCTCTTGCAGGACATGCTTAATGTTCCAGTCCTCTATATCATTGGAGCTTTTTCATGGTAGCCTTTAATGTGTGGTCTGCTTGGAATTCCTCCATCAAATGGAGTCATCCCAGAGTCTCCAGTGCATACAAAGAGTTTAGCTACTCTTAAACACCGGGTAATCACACAAAACCTTTTCTTTATCTAACTTTTTTTTTCTTCGATTGTACCCTTTTGATCATAATGATGTTTACTTGTGCAGTTGCTTCGTAATCGACTTGTAGCAACAACACGCACAAGTATGAGAAATAATTCTAGCTTGGGACAACTGTATGGAAATATGAAAGATGCCTATCGACAAATGCTCTGCCTTTGGTTTACCAGGAGGCCTCATCTCAAGTATGACAAGAATATATATTTTGACTTTCAAGTTTTTTGATATATTTAACCTGTGGCTTTGATTTGCAATGGCAAGAAGGACCATAGTTTAGAACATTTGATGATATTAATTACCAGGTGATCATCGTGCTTTAATTGAAACACTTTTGTATTGCAGGGACTGAATGAATTAAAAGAATCAACCATCAAGGCAGCTTCAAGTATGGGAAATTATATGGATGCACCAGTTGATGAGACAGTATTTGATATTGAGAAAGAGATTGATGATTTATTGCTGGTTGAGGTGAAGGAGCTGCATCTCAATAACCTGCTTCAAGCGGTATTGGTGGGGGATGTGTTACAGAGATAGCAGAGAGACGAGGAAGAGTGCATATGTCAAAATACAATTTTACACATGTATTAACAGATAGTTAACGAAAAAATTACTTTTGAACTACATTTGTCAACGGAGTACACCACATGGGTTTAAATCTGAGTTTTTTTTAGCACAGGGCTATCTTCCGAGTACCGTATGACCATAGAGATCATTTATCCAATTTGGTCTAATTAATATATAATAAAATTCGGTTCGGTTTGTTTTTACCAAACAAACATATTTATCATACTGATACCCGTACTGAAGTTTTCGATTTCGGTTCGGTTTTTTCGTTATTTTATTCCACCCCAACTTCCGAAGGTGCGCACTTTGGGTGCGTTTGGTACGCAGACGGGACGGGACGGGACGGGACGGGACGGGACGGAACGAAGGTGTAATTTTTGAAAAGGACATGGGGTATATTTGTCTTAAAATGGTAAAACATTGTGTTCCACAGACGTGGAACAAACCCGTTCCAGGGGGGAGGTGGAACGCAAAAACACCCAAAATCTGTCCCGTGGAACAGCCCGTTCCACCCATTTTTGGCGCACCAAACGCGGGACGGAACGCCTCGTCCCGTTCCGTCCCGTCCCGTCCCACGTACCAAACGCACCCTTTGATATCCGTTCACGCACAGGGCTAGCATTGTCGTAGCCTGCATACGTCATCACCAACAGTACCTTCCTACGCCTTCTCCCTAAACCCCGCGAGAGGGGAGACCAGCCTTCCGAAAACGAACAACCAAACTCTTCCTCTTCCTCCTCCTCCTCCGCCATTCGTATTTCTTAATTAATTCCTAGCCTTCAATCAACAAAAACTAGCATTTACCTGAATTTCTAATGGCTCCGGCCACCTCCTCCTCGCCTGCGGCTGCGGCTCCAGCTCAGCGGCTTATCCGCTTCAACCGGAGGACATCGGCTCCTCGCCAGCCTTCGCCGCCCGGGTCGCCGCCGCCGCAGAAGATGAAGCCTATGGCGGAGATAATGGCGAAGGCTAAATTCACGGTGGTGGAGAGAGGCGATTACAGCGACGTTACCTGCGAGCATTGTAGGTCGGGTGACCGATCCGACGAGCTGCTTCTCTGCGACAAATGCGATAGAGGCTTCCACATGAAATGCCTCCGGCCTATCGTCGCCATTGTCCCCATTGGATCATGGCTCTGCCCTTCCTGCTCCGGACACAGACGAGTAAGAAGTAGGGGATTTTTTATTTTTATTTATTTATCCTTTGGAGTTACAATTACATTCATGTTTTTATTTATAAATTTTCATTTTATTTTGTTTTGTTTGGTTTTTGGTTCAGGTTTCTCGCAGAAAAAAATTATTGATTTTTTCCGGATTCAGAAACCTAGTGATCATGATCCCAAAGACAAATGTGCGTCTCCTCAAGGTAAATTCCGGTACATATGGTCTTCAACTGTGCTTATAGTTTTCGTCATTGCAATTCCCATGGGTTTTCGTATCATTTCTTCTCGTGGTTGGTATACATTTCATGATCATTATATTGATTCTAACAAAGGAAGACATTGGGTTTATAATGTTCTTATGCTAGGGAGTTCAAATTTAGAATGTGAGGACACGATGAAGATCGTAAACAAGATTGAGTTATAGAGTTGACAAACTAGAAAAGCATACCAGTGATACTCGTGACAACAGCAGTTAACTATTCTGTTACATTGATTCTAACAAAAACGTCATAACATTTCTCAATGATATATTTATGGTATGTGTACTTTGATGGAATGGGTATTGAAATTATCCTAAATCTTGGCATACATACGTTTACTAGAGCATGGGTATTTAAATTATTCTAATTACTGACTTTCACTACGTTTGCCTTACTAACACATATGGAACTAAAAAGAAAGTGTGGATTCCACATTGAATTCCTTAATCGAATGCTTGGCAAAGTAGGAATCGTATCAATTAAGGCGTTAGTTGATCCCATGCCAATTCCTTCTTTCTCTTCCCCATTCACGACTTCTCCCATTTCAAATAAGTAAACATGCCATCAGTGTTTTGGTAACACATAATATCCATTCATTATCACTTCTTAACAAGTCCGATAAAAGTCATTATTGTCCAAATGTAGATTCTTTAATGTTAGTTCATTATTAACTAAGCAATAAATCCATGTTCCAGTGGTATCTCGACTGTCAGGTTCATATAAAACTACTAACAATGCATGAACTTAATAGTATTAGTTTGGAGTTAAGACTTTTAGGATGCATAATATTGGCTGACTTTGCTCAAAATCATAACTATAATAATTAGAGTACTTGTTTATACATACATACTGATGTAGTGCGAAGACGTGTGCTGCTTAAAGAATTATCAGATATTTTTCATCTGAGTAAGGTTAGAGGTGAGCTGTGTGATCTTGGATTGGAAAAGGAAAAATTCCAATTAGCAATACTGTCTGCCATATTCACTATCTAATCTTCTTTTACTCGTGCATAACCATTAACCAATGTATGAACTGCTCTACGCAATACAGTGAGGAATGCTTTCCTTTGTGTTCTATCTCCATCCAAAACAATTTAGCAAGGACATAAAACATTCTTGTAGTTTTCCATCGTATATAATATTTTGTCTTGCCTCTGACTTAAATTTCATGTAACTTGGTGCTGCTACTTTTCAAAACTGCCACTCTGCAGTGAACATAGTTACAGTGCAGATTCCATATCATTGGTCCATTTTCTGTCAAAATGGACCAGAATAATATGTTAAGTATCAGATTTTAGTCCATTTTGTGTTAAAAAGTATTACTAAACTATCCTGGAAGTCTCCATGTTGTATTGAGGGGATATCACATATCCCCACTTTATCCAAAAGAAAACCGTATAATTATGTTTCTCCAATAGCCTTGTTCCTGGTTGCTTACTCACTTACATTTAACAATTACCTATTGAAAAAGTAAAGCACTTACAGAAGGAAAGAATGGCAAAGCCCTATTAAGTATGTAAGATGGTTTTACCGAACATATTTAAACATTTTAATATTATATGAAGATTAAGTTCCCGCAGTGCATCCAGCACATTAGAAATCTAGTGGTTTATTATTTCTCTTAAAGCCCTCTTTTCTTTGTTTTGGTCTAGTAGAATCTATTCCCATGTTCTTGCAAATTAGGTAGTGAAAAGTAGAATACTTTAGATCATTACAGCGTATCCCTTTTAACTGTGAAGCAACATATAGGAGTGGAAAAAAAAAATAGCATTATGTGCCTATGAGCGTTGAATAATAATAACAGCATAAAATATATTTGACAAATTGCAGTTCACTAGTTTAGTGGAGTTCAGGGGTATGAAATGCTTTCATTCAATTGGTGAGAAAGGAAGCGGGAAGTTGGTGGGTTTTTCCATTCGTGCATCATTAAGGTTTCTGTACCATACGTAACGAAAAGGCCAAATTAGGCATGAAATTGACTTGTGAAAATGGGCTATGATTGAAATGAATAGTATTCTAGATAACTTATTACTCTAACAACACACTAACATACATATTTAAGGCACAATGCATCCTGAAAACCTAGGACAGTTCAGTTTGCTCACCATCTCCATTATTCGGAACTTTGTAAATTCTCTACCTCTTAATTGTATAGTTTTCTTCTACGAGCTATTTAGGGCTCTCAAACATGCATTTCTTTTCTTGCCAGGTTTTATTGATTTATTTATTCACACCCTAATAGGAAGCTTTGTAACTTTTCTACCCTTATATTCTTAGAGGTCATGTGTATACAATATTTGATTTCTTCAGTGAATTGTTTTTTTGTGATATGCTGTCACATAGATCAAAGATGTTAGGTTGTTTCTCTCTTGCATTACGTAATTATTTTTAAATTGATTCCTGTGCTTATTTTGTTTGCTTACTTGGTTGTTATTGTTTGAATAGATACCAGAAAACGCCGGAGGCGTTCAGGATCATTGGTGTTGCAAAAGAGAAGAAGAAGAATACTTCCATTTGTTTCATCAGAAGATCCTGCTCAAAGGCTGAAACAAATGGGTTCCCTGGCTTCTGCTTTAACAGCATTGCACATGGAATTCAGTGACAATCTCACTTACATGCCCAGAATGGCTCATAGATCTGCAAATCAGTCCAAGTTTGAGGACGGTGGCATGCAGGTTTTTTATCTCTTATTCTAGTTTCCTCAAGGCTTATTAGTCACCATTTGTAAGGCCAACTGATATATCAACTCCATCATGTGATTTAAGTACTGGCATTCTTACTATTAGATTCTTTCCAAGGAAGATACCGAGACATTGGAGCTTTGCAGAGCCATGTGTAAAAGAGGCGAATGCCCTCCTCTTACAGTAGCTTTTGATTCACGTGAAGGGTAACGTATCTCATAGTACTTTGTGGCGCCCTCTTCTTACAGCACTAATCTTTAATTCATGTGAAGGGAGACAATATCTTGAATGATATTACAGTGCCCTCTTATATAATCTTTTTATTCCTCTGAAGGTCTATTAGTTTTGTTGTGCACTGAACTATAGGGTCAATTACTGCAGTGGTCCCTGAACTTGTCATTGTGTTACATTTTCGTCCTTGAACCTTTTATTTTGTTGTGTATGGTCCTCAAACAGTCAAACTCACTCTCTAGTAGCATTTTCGTTCTTTTTATTAACTCCATCTATTTTCTTTTAACTTCAGGGCAAATTTATTGGTGAAATTGGTTGAAATGATCAATGTACAAATCTGAATTTTTGAAATGATCACTTTTTCGTATTTGATCAATATATTGCCAATGTTTGATTGATACGTTATAAATCTTATCCGTATGTCAATATTTGAATTTGATCGATTCAGCAATTGGGATTTGTAAAATGATAATTTCAACCAATTTCCCATTTATTGAGAGGGAGTATATCTTGATCTTTCCCATATAGGAGCTTAGGAAGGACTTGAAATTTTTGTTCTTTTCTGTTTTATTAAATTTTTTGGATGAAAAAAGTCCTATTTCCTCCTAAATATTACAGAAAAATGGACGGATCTAAGGGAAACGATCAAAATGCCACACAAGATTCAGAAATGAATATCAAACACGGAAAAGTTCAGGGACCTTTACTGTTACTAACCCCTGATTTATATGGTACCTGCATATTGAGTTAGGCTTGTGTTGAATTCATTCATTTATTTTTATGTAGTTTTACGGTAGAGGCTGATGAGCAGATCAAGGATATGACTTTTATTGCTGAATACACGGGTGATGTTGATTACATAAAGCATCGGGAAAATGACGATTGTGACAGTATTATGACCCTTCTGTTAGCAACTGAACCATCTAAAAGTCTAGTCATCTGCCCTGATAAACGTGGAAACATCGCTCGATTTATCAACGGCATCAACAATCATACCCTGTAAGCCTAATATCTTTTTTTTCTTTCTAGTTCAACACTACTTGTTTGTGGCCTCCAATGAACTTCATATGATAAAACTGTATATTTCTGTGTTGGGAATTCGGATCTATTGGATTGGGATTATCTGCATCCGTTGTGGTTAAAATGTAACAAATTTTGTGCAGGGAAGGTAAAAAGAAGCAGAATTGTAAATGTGTAAGATACAGTGTTAACGGTGAATGTCGGGTCTTTTTGGTTGCTACTCGTGATATTGCTAAAGGTGAGAGGCTATATTATGACTATAACGGATACGAGCAAGAATACCCTACTCAACATTTTCTCTGAGCTATCGTCTATAGACGTTAACGGCTTACCGTCTAGCAATCCTAATTGGGATTTTATTTGCTCCTAATGTTCTTCTTTCCCACTTTCAAGCTTTACTTCTTGTTGCAAGGTCAATAATTTTCTTCTAGTTATTCCATTGAGCCATTCATTGTATTTCTCTATAGAGCTGGCCTATGATTGGGCCCTTAGGTATAGAATTATACAGTAGGCCAAGGAAAACTTTTCTTGCTAGTTAAGCAAACGAAAAGAGTTTTATCTTTTCGGATTATAACTTAAGGGAATTATTATTAGCACTACAAAAACTGCACTTCTCTCAAATTTTTCCGCTATGGAGGAGTGCATGATCGAATTTTTAAGGATTGCAAGTAACAGCTCCCTAACTTATTAAACATCTTTCTTTGTAATACAGGTTTTAATGAAAGATTTTAGTTTTGAGTTGATCCTTGTTATTTCATGGCACCATTTTTATAATTTTTATTTTTTACCTTGGTTCTAAGGCCCCGTTTGGTATTGCTTTTTGTCGCCAAAGCTGCTTCACTTTAAAGTTAAACAATAAAAAGTGTTTGGTAAAACTAAAATATCCTGTTTATTTTAAAAGTAATGACCTCCAGACATTAACTCTTGAAAGCAGTTGTAGGTTGCTTTTAAAAGCTGATTTCATAAAAATCGGAATTTGAGAATCTCATGAATTTCATGACTGCCACAACCTAACACCACCACCCCCATTACTACCACCATCATTGCACCACTAACACACTGAAGGACGGAAGCTTGTTCATAGGCACTCAAAAACCTATCTTTAGCCACTTAATACTACAATTTAGTTTCACGCCAAAGGCGAATTTGAACCACATCATTGCTAGCCCACTGTGAGGCAAAGTCCACATCCTTTCCCCTAGTGTAAATAATAACGTTTGTTCAAAAAAAAAAAAAAAAAAAACCCTACCTTTAACCATGAAATTCAAAGCTTAGTAGGTAGTGAACTACTCAACTCAAATCAAAAGAAAAGAGATGAGATTTGTTATATCTTTGTAGATTCCTCTTGGCATAGGCAAAGGCTAATCCCCAAGAGAGGGCCTTCATTCCTTTGCTCCTTTACTAATTGGATTTGTGTTGGAATATGAATCTCCATGAGCCACCAAAGTAGGTGGCCTTTAAGTCTCTTCACCAAGCTTGACTTGGGATAAGATGAGTGCTAGAAACCACTCACCATGGTGGCAAAGTTTTAAGAGAGAAGAAGGTGAATAGTTGACATACCCTGATCTCGAAGTCCAGTGGACATAAAATTGAGGTGTGGCCATCACCAAGATGGATGACAAAACCATGATATGCATGAAATCATAACTGAAATTACTAAATATTAAAATCTACTAAAAATTTGGTAGAACTTTCCCTAAAATAGGGATGAGCCCAAATCAAATCACCTACAAGTAATCACATTTATTTCACACATCCCTGAAAGGTCACTTAATGGGTCTCCGAGCCTCGATCACATGCATGAGAATGGGTTCAGAGCATAATTACCAAAATACAAGTTCTATGAATATGTTGAGTAAGTACAATACTTAGTGGAATATGTCAAAGCAGAAAGTACCTCGATGTCAGATGTGATCACTCTTACGACTACTGAATCCTGAAGGTTTCTAAAACTATTTTATTTTTTGAAATAGTAACCCCCTGTTTTGAAAGCACATATAATACTATATATAATTTCTAAAAAGCCAAGAATGCCATAAAAACTTAAATCTGATTTATATACCTATATGCATTGAGAGCTGATAATTATATATATATATGACACAACATACAATATCATCCACTAGCTGTAGGCTAATGGAAGCTGGATAATATAATCATGTCATTGCCAAGTAATCTCTAGGCAATGATAAGTTGAGAATATAACTATAATCATGTCATTACCGAGTAATCTTGAGGTAATGACAAGTTGAGAGTATAATTATGGTACCCCAATACACATGTAAGCTGATATATGTAATCATCCACTAGTCGTAGCCAATGGAAGCTGGAAATATAATCATGTCATTGCCGAGTAATCTCTAGGCAATGACAAGTTGGAAAGACATGTCCATAATGTGGACAAGCAAAATAGTCATACACATGCAAGCTATGTCCTACAGCCGTGGACGTGGTACAATACTCTAAATCTGTATGGGTGTATGCATGCCACAAGATAAGTAATAAAGAATCCAACGTTCATTAAATCATAAACTATATATCATGAATCGTACACCTGGTAGTAAAGTCTCGAAATTTGTCAAACTCGTAAATCATAATTCATGACTCTGAAAATATATCATGAAATCGGTGAATCGTAAAATATAACTGAAATTCATTTTTACCTAGGCATGCTTATAATTGAGATAAATAAGATATTTTTGAAATAAAAGTCCACTCATTGATCATCAAGGAAGCCTTCCTCAAGTTGGGTCTGTCCTCTAGGGCCTTTAGAATTGATGGCATCTAAGCATATAAATGACATATTTGTAAAACGCATCTAAAATGATTGAATTTGAAAAAAAAAACGGAGTGCGAATTTGGAATCAGCATGTTGAATTACCCTAGGATGGGTCTTGGGCCAAAACTAAAAAAAAGTCAACAGTCAACGTTGACCGGTTAAGGTCAGTGGTCAACCCTGACCCGACCTGCCTGAAACCTCATCGGTTTCTGGAAAAATTCACTGGGAAATTCAGAGAATTTTTTCAGCTTCGTTCTCACTTGATTCTCAACCGAATTATGCGATCCATATATCAAAATTCATCTACTCGATGAGACGGATACAAATAAAGTGGTTTTAGGCCTTACCTCCACTAGAAACAATGGGAAACTCGCCGAAAAAAAACTCCTTACAATGAAGCTCCGAAAACTGCGTCTAAACTTCGAATTTTAGAAAACAAAGACCATGGTTGAACTTGTGGCGACGAGAGGAAGACGATGGTGATTTTAAAAACACAATCCAATGAGGACTTTACGGTTGTGGTTTTGTGTGTCATTGAGGAGGAGAAACCAAGAAAGAGACAGAGCTTTCCAGAAGTTGAGAAGGAGATAGAAGGAAAGGAAAATATCTCCTTCTCAGTGGGTCCCACTGCACCCATAGAGTCAATTAGAACTCTCCATAAATGGAGAGAAATGTACAAAAATGCCCTAGCATTTAACAATCCATAAAATCTTTGTTTTAAGTCCAAATCTTGTTCATCTTGTATCCATGCGTTCGTAGCGATGAGTATTGTTCAAATATAATAACTAATATGTCATAAGTGTCGCAACAAATAAAGTCAATGCAAGTTCCTTGTAGGGGCATTTGGTAATTTTACATTAGTGAGAACGCTCCGCCTAATACAAATGTCTGTTCCCACTCTTGGTGCCTGCCGGTGGAGAAAGACATGAGAAAGCTTAAGAGCGCTAGTTGGATTTTGTGGACAGAGGGCACATACCGATCGATTAAACCCATCATTGTAGAGTTTACCGAGGAAGTATGAAATTAAAGTCATTCACGTGTGCCGATTTCCTTATGATTGACTTAACAATTAGGATACTGGTTTCACCGTACTTATAATCTATCTTTCATTATATGTAGGACTAAATTACTAGAAAATTACGGACGGGTTGTAACAATCTACCTAACTTAAGAAAATTTCGTCCACAAAATTTCTACAAGAAGTTACTGAAACATATACAATACCAAGCTCGCATAAGTGCTTCAGTCTCCCAAATTGCTTCATCAACATGATGATTCATCCAAAGAACCTTCACTAAATGTAGGACTTTATTTCTCAAAACTTTATCCTTCCTATCAAGGATAGCCACTGGTTCTTCTTCATAGCTCAAGTCTTGTCTCAACTCTAATGGTTGCGGTTGTAGAACATGAGACATGTCTATTACATACTTTCAAAGCATGGAAATATGGAACATATCATGTATCTGTGACAACTCTGGTGGTAACTCCAGCCTATAAGCAACTATGCCAATTCTCTCAGATTCTGTAAGGACCGTTATATTGGTGACTTAAGACTATTTTCCCCAAATGCTATTACGCAAAACACGTGCAACTTTCCCTACACATGCCATGCTATCAAAGCCCTAAAAGATCTAGCTAGCGAAAGTGTGCTATACGTGTTCCCAAGCAAAAACATGTTATATGGAAAAAAAATCATGCCAAGCGGATCAATGCAATTGATCAATCGATCCCGCTCAAGCACGCACCAACATGCAAAAAAAATTAGGCTAAATGATAGTTGCACAGTATACATGTAAAGCAAGAAAGAAATCATAGAGGGCAAACACATATGGTTTTGAAACAGCAAGACTACCCAAGGAGTGAAGTTTGATTTCTCGAAGGAATGACGAGCACCCCTTGTGCGTCCATACTGAAACCCCAAAATCTTTGAAACACATAATCAAGAAGGAGAGATGGATTCCTAATTGCATCACCACGGCAAACAGAGAAGATAAAATGAGAAGAAAAGTTCAAAAAATGTGTCAAAGGAAGAATTTCCTTACCTAAGCAAAGCCTTGTTGCAGAGCACAGAGAAGCATGAACGAGAGGACACAACCCAGTGCAGGAAGCAAAGAAGAATTTGGAGAGAACAACAGTTGTGAAAATTTTTAAGAATGAAGGAGAATTAAAGGATGAGAGGAAGAACAAGGACAAAATAAATACTTGTCCTAGGGAGAATAGCAGCTTGTAACGGTTACCAAATGGAGGCGGGGAAATACCTAGAGTTTCTCTTTATGATTGAACGTGCACAAGAAGCAAGGGAGCACAATGGCAGGGATTTATCTGCTGCCACGTGGGAAGAGGAAAAGTCTCATTAGAAAGCCCACGTTCAAAAAGGAATCCTTTAGGCCTGGGGTTGATTATTCAGCCCACTCAAGGTTTCTCATAACCCAAATAATCAAGGGGCTAATGTTGAGGCCCAACAATGTCACACACCAATCTAACCAAGTCTCAAGGCCCAATTGTCACGCAAAGCCTACATTCAAGCCTAAACACATGATAAGGCGCCGGATCGACGAGGAATATATTTACCAACATGCCATGCCACAATGATTAAGTTGTATATTCATGCCATGCTTATGCCTATTCATCACGCCATACTTCCTTAGTCATTATTTATGCTAAGCCCAAGTCTCTTATTCGGGGCTTATCAAGTAGATTGTGTCATGGATGATTACAGAAGGTTATCAGGCGTACGTGGAATTAGTGTCATTGAAGAATTTAGGCTACTTGGGGGTCTAAAGATCCAAGCCCATACCCTTTGTATCTCACGCATGTAGAATTAGCCTAGTCTACCTCTTTCCCGAGCAAACCAACTCCCTTAGTTAGGACTAAACTAGATTATTGCATTAAATGCATATTAAGCTCAGCAAGTTAGGTATTTAGTGCTGACTTTCAATTCCCAGCCTGCACAGACAACCAATGCGTGAAAGCCATAAGGCATGCTACTAAAAATAGCGCCTACGAAAGGTCGACCTGGGAAAGTCGCATCTTAGGAAGAAGTAAACTGTAGGTCTCAACAGTGCAGCTATCTTACACCAAAATGGGTATAATATGAGGGCTAGGGAGAAAGAATGGGAATACCAAGCCACAAAGGGAGATTCCTTTGAAGCCTAGAGAATAACCCTTCATCTACAAAAGTAAGGAGGGAAACCATTATAGGGAGGATTGGAAGAACATGCAAAGTAACACAAACACAGAGAGAGATAAGAGAAATACAGGAAGAGAAAACCACCCAAGAAGAAGCCCAAAGAGTTCCATTTAGCCCATAAACACACTCCAAGCCACTAGAATCACCATTCATGCAACTTAGTAATTCCCATAGCCTTCCATCAAACATCTCAGCCATTATAAGCCTTACTATTACCCCAGGAAAGCCCAAATTAGCAGCTAAGAATGCCATGCAACCATGCAAACCATTTCTCTCTCGTGTAAACTGATAATCTTTTAGCTTACACACCACGCTTTGTTTGAGCAAGTCATTATCCTAATCATTCATGCTATCTTCGAGCCATTAATGTTACCTGGGTATTTCCTAAGACAAGCTAACTCTTTTGAGATATCCCGAGACTTGTTACGAATCTATACCAAGAGAAACAAGAGGACATTCTCAAAGTCCAAGTCCACCTCGACCTAAAAGTCCCCCAACATCCCCTTGCGTGAAGAGTACTAATATTGGAATTACCACTAGAAGAACCAGAATTATACCTACTTCCCATAAATAACCATTGGTGTCTTGGCCCTGTAACTAGAAATGATTCTTTGATATTTCTGGATCTCAAGTTACTAAGACCACTCTGACTTGGCCAATTCTATTATTTCGTAGACTATTCAATACTGAAAGTCATCCGATAAGCAACACCATATGTCTCACAATCGAAAGACAAAATTTGCTGACGAGCGCTTATTTTTATTGGGGTGTCTTATCCACACACTCCATTTTACTTCTTACACATCTCTTTATAATTTCTGTCCGTTGATCTTCTTCAATTCATCCGATCCGATGGTCAAAAATTAAAAAGGTGTGTGAGAAGTAAAATGGGGTGTGTGGATATCACGTCCCTTTTTATTTAAGGAAAATATTAAACACGCTTGTTTAGCTTCTCAAATACTTATATATAATCACGTTAGTTGAGTTATTTGATGGGAAATTTTATTTAAACCCATCTAACCTTTTTTTACACCTAATGTAAGTGTTAATTGTCTATTTTACCCTATTTCATAATTACTATTATGTACAAAATGAAATTAATAATAAAACTCAAATTTCTCAATAAACCCAGACATTATAATTAAACCCTAACATCACCCTTTGTTTATCCTACGTTCATTCCGGCTAAAACCCTAATAGTTCTGATAGAGAAAAACAAGTTTTTTTTATTGATGGATAGTGATTTTGAAGTTTTGAATCCTCCAACTAAGGTATGACTTGATTTATGGATATTTTGTTTGTTTGCTTCTTCTTTGGATTAAATTTCATACTTATTATATTATATTGTATTTATTTTTCTTTGCCGTCTGTCTGCCCCCCAAAACACCATTGCAATGACTTTTGATTAGTAGTGCAAAGACATATAACTTGATTCTTGTGCAAATAACGATTGCCCAACCTCATAAACCTTGACTACTCACTAGCGGGTGGCATGTCTCCATCCAAATCCAAAGCATCATGGTCAAATGTTTTTCTGGCAAAGTGATAGACTGAACTGGAGCTTGCATTACATCCTCTGGCAAATTCAAATCTATGGAAGGATCTCTTGGATCCCAAGTCTATGGATGGGTTTGGTAGCAAGAAAAAAAAAACGGCCATGGAAATGCTAATCATATGCAATTATACAACGGCAAAGGATGCCTCTTTGAAGAAAAAAAAAAAACATTCAGTTAGAGATGTTATTTTATAAAGGGAATGAGTGTAAATATAACTTTACATTTTGAATTGGGTTTAAGAGGATAGTTTAGGTAATAAATTTGGGTTTAAAGAGATATTAATTCTTTAATTAAAAAAATATGGGTGAAGAAAGTAAGTTGGGTGTAGAAAATGCTAGATGGGTTCAAATAAAATTTCCTTTATTTGATTTATTTAATTCGATAATCAAACTTAACAAAGGGTGGTGAGAAGCTAGAAGTGATGTATGAAATCAGCTCTCTTTACTTAAAAACAAATTCCAAGTGCAAATTGACAGTAGGATAATCAAGCCCTTTATTCAAAAGGATTCCCATTTTTGGGTAAAAATGGGGACTAGTTGTTTTGCCCACTTCGAATTTCAACGATCGGAACCGTCTACATTTTGTAAGTGCCGATTCATAAATGCTTTAAAAAATTCAATTTAATCTGAAACCATTTGTCTGTTTAATTGTTACGATGAAATTTCATTATTTCTTATAGAACAAAGTGTTCGTCAATTTTTTTGAATTCAATTAGATGTTCCAAAACAATTTTTTTGAATTCAATTAGATGTTCCAAATATTTTTAATTTAGCTAATATTTTATAAGAATGATAATATGAGGTCTAACTTGATAAAAAGAAGGTATAGTCCTCGGTCGTTCACCGAATTTAAGCCCAAATCCATAACCTAGCGTTTTTCATTTCCAAGGTATCCTCTGTTCTTTTCACAGTCAGTGTTCGAACGCGAGGCTCGCGAGGGAGGAGGATGACGAAGTTCAGGAAGCTAAACCGACCCACGGGTCACCGCATGTCCATGCTCAGGTACCTAATCTCACAGCTTGAGCTTTCGAAAGCCAAAATATTTAATTTTTTTTTTATTTCTAAAATTGAAAGAATTATGGTGGTTTGATGCGCAGGACGATGGTGTCGCAGTTGGTGAAACATGAGCGCATTGAGACCACTGTTTCCAAGGTACCTCTTTCTCTTTTTATCTCGCTTCTCATTTTTCTATTTACTTGTTGGGATTTTCCCTTATTTTACAATTTTAGGGGTTTTCTGGGTTTAGGGTTTTAGTTAGTTTCTTTGACTGAAACAAGCAATCTGATTATATATTCTGCTCTGTTTTATGATTTTGTATTTTTTGTGATAGTTCTATTAATATTTTTTTTTATTTGGTGCCTGAACCCTGACACATTTTTGGTGCCATGGTCCAACAAATGTACAAGGACAAAAAAATTTCAGCATAAGCTTCTTCGGAGTTTCGGGAAATTTTAATATGGTTAGAATCAACAAAAAGTCATTAACTTTACGTTTAAATGTTTTGTTTGTTCTATTTGCAGGCCAAAGAGATCCGACGCGAGGCTGATAAAATGGTGCAGCTTGGGAAAAATGTATGTATTGATTCTGCTATAACTGTGTTTAAATATTACATTTGCGGGTAGTTTCTTACAAATCTCTACATTTTTATATTTAATAATGATTTTTATAAAATGAAGTTTTCGTTGACAGAGATTTATGTGAGCTATAGTCCATTGAAGAGATTCTTTGAGTGACTGTTTCAGTTAACTTATAGGCCCTGCTTCTCTTTCAATTGCACAAATTAATAGGTTTGAAATAACCCACCTTCTGATTTTTTTTTTTTTTATGAGGAGCATGTGCTTGAGTAACTCCTAGTTGCAAGTTTGTAAATTCTTTAAATTGTGACGTTATTTCAATTAGATAGAGACTTTTATGTAATCTTAGATAGGCCAACATGAGATTGAAATGTGAGGTTCAAGTATTGGAGTGAGGTTGAGTTGCATGAATATGCTCATGTTATCCTTTCTCATGGGATCAAGTATTGAGATTTTTGAAGTTCAAAAACATGTTTGGTGCTTTTATTTGGTGGTCTATAGATGTTCTGTGGACTTCCAAATAATCTCAAGATGGTGAATCTTTGATGATTCAATCGCCCAGTGTTCTTTAGTTGTTGGGTGTGAAACATAGTGAATGTTTGATGATTCAATCACCCCTTGTGCGTTTGTTGTTGGGCCTTGCATCAGTTTTTTGATGAAAGCCTCACTAGTTATTTGAATGAAAAAGGCTAGTCGGACTATTGTTGGGTCAAAATATCTTCCAAAACGGATATGTTAATATTTGATTAAAGAGATTACGTATACCTTTTTATTTTCTTTTGGGTTTGGAAAAAGGGGGTGTAATTGTGGGATGTAAACCAGTATCTGCCAACAGAATCTACAAGCAAGATAGTTTCTAATTGAAATCCAAGATACCCAATGCCCAATAAGTCATGCCCCATAGAACCCATACTGTCAGTCAGCTGTGAGCTTCATGATAAATATCACTTATTTGAAAGTCTTCTATATTAACCAGAACTCGGTAGTTTGATATGGTTCTTTGACATTCGTGAGTGAACATTTTTATGTAATTTTCTTTTTTTATCTATAAACACTTTATGAGGGTAGTTACCAAAGTTCTAACTCAATGTTTGGCTATATGAACATGACGAATTGGGGTTTGAAACGTGCTTCTGTACTCTAGTTGTGCGGTGCAAAGTTCTGGAAATATCTTTACTGTAGATCCACATTTTATGGGTTTTTATCTCACGTGATTCTTTTCTCTTTCAATATTGAGACAGGGCTCCTTGTGTGCCGCAAGGCGTGCTGCTGCTTTTGTCCGTGGGGATGATGTACTTCACAAGCTATTTACAGAACTGGCGTATCGATACAAGTGAACCTCAAACCCCTTGTTTTTTTTTTTTTAAGTCTTCCATATTTTCATTTGTTACATTGATTGGATATTATTTTACAGGGATCGAGTAGGCGGATACACAAGACTACTTCGGACTCGTATACGAGTTGGTGATGCTGCACCTATGGCCTATATTGAGTAAGGCTGCTATTTATTCGTTGACTGACGTATGTTTGTCAATCTGGCCAATTTAAAGACTTATCAAGGTGGTAGTTTCTACCCATGTCCAAATGCCCAGCCTAAGTAAAAGAGTGTAAGGCCGCCCATTCTAACCTTTGGATATAAATGGCCCATTTATGACCATATAGATTTGAATATATAGGCATAGACAAATCCACCCATTCAGAACTGATCAATTCAAATCCAAAACAAAATCAAGTGAAGCCAAAGAAATGTCAAATGAAATCAAGCACCAAAATGAATTATTATGAAAATTCACAAAGAAAAAAATTCTTGAGAAAAAAATCAAAGGCAGTTTGATATAGCTATTTTTTTGGGCCTCTGGCCCTCATATGTACCAAAAGAAGGATATTTATTGGGAGTATGATGATTAATAAATAATCTAAGCGCATTTGGTGTGTGTGCATGCCTTCATTTTATGTCGGTAAATGTGCATGCCTTCATTTCCTCTGTAACTGCCTTTTTTGCATCTTTGTATGCTCATCTGCCATTCTGAATTCTTTTCTAGTAGTGATTGTTTTTCTTAAAAGTTTATGCGGACATTGAATGTCCAATATGTGATGTGATGTGATGCTTTCTAAATGTTACCCAGACATTGAATGTCCAATATGTGATGTGATGTGATGCGATGCTTTTTAAATGTTAACCTCATCGTTCTTGGGATGGAAAAGCAAGAGGAAGAACACCCTTTTCATGGAAGAAAATGGGGATTGAAAAACATAAGCAACACGGTTTACTTGTCTAGTACACCTACCTCATTGATTAAATAATGCACTTTCTTCGGTATTTTTTATAATTTTTTTAGTAGTAACGAGTGTAATTCTATCAAGTAGATATCTCTAGTAGCTCACAATGGTTCATTGACTGTTTTGATCAATACTGGTTGATGTCGGGCTACATTTTGACCATATGTTGGCATACTTGTATAGGTTCATCGACAGAGAAAATGAGCTCAGACAATCAAAACTACCAGCCCCTCAACCACCAGAGAGAGTTCCTTTAGATCCTTGGGCAAGATCCAAGCTTTGCAAGCAGTTTGCACCTCCTAAAGAAGATAAGAGCTCTTAGATTTGATTTTCTGTATTTAGACTTTATTTCTGTAGTTTCCTAAGTTGCCGATATCTTATGATTCCGTCGAGGGAAAGTCTTCGATTTCTCGTGGTTCTCCTGATAAGAAGTCTCTGATTTCTTGTGAATCATAGGCGCAGATTGTTCTGATTATTGGCATGCTTCATAATGCAGTGATATACAAATTTGTAAGCTGCCCGCCCTTTCATCAAATTGCTTAGGAATGAACAATTGTGTCGGACTCGATATGCATTTCGACATGGAGTCGAGAAGTTGATGCGCATCAATTTTTATTTATTTTGTCATTAAAAGAAGTTGATGGATCATTGAAGTCATCGTTATGTGCATGTGGCAAACAAATTTTCAAGCATGTCACCTGTTTGTCCAGGAATATTCTTGCTTGCCACCCTTAAGTGAGGGTGATGCTTGTCATCCTATTTATTACTATTAGATGAGTTTAAATTTCGAGATCTATAACACAAATTTCAAAATTTCAAAACTATTTTTTTAGTAAATTAACTCATGAACTATTTAAAATCAGCCAATTAATCTTTTGCCGTTCGATTTCGTTCATCATTCCGTCAACTTCAAGAGCAAATTAGTTATTTCATCATCAATTCTTACTTGTTAATGATAATCACCAATAAAATTATGACATATGGACACAAAATAATGTGTAAAACATATAGTATAATAAGAAACATAAAAAAAATCAAACGTTTACATAATGGATCATTTCTCATTGTCATTACACCTTATTTTGTGTCCATGTGTCATAATTTTATTGGCGGTTATAGTTGACAAGTAAAAATTGATTATGGAAAGACTAATTTGTCCTTGAATTTAAAAAAATAGTGGATGAAATCTACCAACAAGGAGTTAATTGGCTAATTTCAAATAGTTCAGGGGTTTAATTTACCAAAAACAAATAGTTCAAATGGTCAATTTCAACTGGGTAATAGCTCAAGGATTAAATAGCAGTTTATCCTTAAAAATATATATCACTTGGTAGATAAGGTTGATATCTCCCAATTGTAAGGTGCATTAAAATATATGTGACGTAGCGGGAACATATGATTCAAGGATTGATAAGCGTCAAATTTGATAGCTTAATTTGAATTCCATCAGCGATTTGAAATTCACTAGAAAATAGAAAAAATTCTAAAGTTTAATTGATAGTAATATGAATTGATTACAAATCTAAGGCCAATATGACATATTTATTATGTATCTAACCCTACAAATCCTAGGAATTCAAATACGAAAGGAATTAATAAGGGAAATTTTATTTGAACCCATGTAATTTCTTTATACACCTAACTTAAATTTAAATTGTTAATTGTCTATTTTACCTTATTGCATAATTACTATTAAGTACAAAATGAAATTAATAATAAAACTCAAATTTATCAACAAGCCCATTAAACCCTACCATCACTTCTTGTTTATCCTACGTTCATTCTGATTAAAACCCTAATAGGTCTTGTAAAGAAAAACTTTTTTATTGATGGAGGGTGATTTTGAAATTTTGAATCCTCCAACTAAGGTATGACTCAATTTATGAATATTTTGTTCATTTGATTTTAATTTTTTTTTTTAAGTTTAGAAGATCAGTATTTGGGTTTCAATTTTTTTTCATCAATCCTGAATGGTTTGTTAAACTTTCTGCAATTGGAAAATTCTAAGGAAAAACTTCTTACCAATGTTCTTAGATTATAAATTTCCTTGCTTGTTGATAAATATAAGAGGATGAATTGTTTGATTTGTTGCTTATGCACATCAGTAGAAAGAAAAAAGGCAAATATCTGGGTTTGGTAGCAGAAAGAAAAAAAAAGTATCCATGAAAATGCTAGTTGGGAGAGGGGGTGGGGCAAGGACACCTCTTTTAAAAAAAAATTCTATTACATATGTTATTTTAAAAAGAGAATGAGTGTAAAGATAACTTAACATTTTGAATTGGTTTTGAAATTGTAGTTTAGGTAAAAATTTGGGTTTAAGGAGAGATTAATTCTTTAATAAAAAACAATATGGGTAAAGAGCGTAAATTGGATGTGGAAAGAGATTACATGGGTTCAAATAAAATTTTCTAATTAATAATAACAAAATATCAAAAGTGTCGCAAAATCTTAAATTCCCATTTTGCGATAGTAAACAACATAATTCAGCCGAACTCTAGTAGGTCTTTTCGTTTTTCTTTAAATACATATATTATGGACTCAAATTTGGCATGCCAATTAGTCCGCACAACTTGAAAAGTCCAAGATATCTATTTACGGGGTATGGTTGCAGAAAATTATTTATTAACCTTTGAATTGTCAATTCTCCAATCATTTTTTTCATTAAATGTTGTTTCCTCCTTTTACTTTCATTGCATGTGAAATAATGAGATTATTGTCCTACATTAGTCTCTCCCACTTGTAAATAATTCACTGTCGAGTTCATTTTGAAAAGATTTAGGGTTGACATGAATATTCTTGGCGTTTAGTTATAATTACAAAGGAACTAATACCATACAAAAGATTAGAATGTGCAACTTGATAATCTAACCTCTTCTTGGCTGAATCTTCTTGCATCCAAATTCAATTGTTTCCTATGACTTACAACTTAATTCCATATTCACCTGTTAAGCCTTTACCAAATTAGCTACCAAATCAACATTATCTACAACGATGTCAATCATAATATTTTCAGATACGACAATATTTTGATTTTCATGGAGATATTCTTGTGGGATTTTAACGTGCATGATATTTAATTCTTCGATCTTGTTCTCTTTTCTTATATTCTTCTCCACTTGAGAAGAACTCGACCTCTAGTTCTCTTGTATTTGAGATGCCTCTACTTTGGTAGTATGTTGCTCATCTTCTTTTTGTCTCTCATTCCCCAACACTTGTGGAGTTTCTCGAGGATATCTTCTTCAACCCTGATAGGATCAACTTCTTTTTCTTCAACGTCTTCCTCCATCTTTCTTGGCATATGGGATCGTCAAATAATTTTTCATCCACTACTTTTTCTTTGAAAATAGTGTTTTACGTTCTTAAAATATACAAATCATATTCAAACGGGACCTATACCTTTACAATGACTCTCTTCATCCTACGACAAGATCGAATATGATTTTTTCCTTCTTTCTTTCATGCCTTTTACAAACCATCCAACTTTCCGCGTAGTAATTATGAGTGCGTATGGAAGTGACTTTAACATGCTTAAAATCGTTTATTGTTGAAAGTGTTTTTAGAACAAATCCTTAGTCAGATGCTAATGAATCTTAAAAAATCACTTGAAGTGCTTCCTGCAAGAAACACATTACTGATGCTCTTCCAAAATGACTTTCAAGTGCTTTTAGAACCTAAAAAACTTTACCCAAAAGCGTTTTTCAATCATCTTAAAAGAACTTCCAAACGAGCTATAATTTTTCAACCCCCTCATCCAATCTTTGAATATGTGGGCCGTTTTATTTTGTTGGGCTCCATAGATAGAAGAAATCTTTTAGTGGGTCGCGTACATGGCCCCGTACCATGTGTCTAATATAATTGGTTGGAATTTTTTGTTTTTCAAATTTACAACTAATTATATTATTATACTTAATGTATCAAAGTATGTTCTGGGCACATTAAAAAATTAGAAAAACTAATCGAAAGGGCTTCAAAACTTTGAATTTTAACCAAAAACCATGTTGTAAGTTTATTTAATGGTTAGTACAAAGCCCACTTTTAAATGAGCCCAACTAAAATGGCCCAACCTAAATAACGAGCTGATTTGTCAATTTTGCCCCTAATAGTTTTAGGTTAAGCTACGTTAATTAATCGGTTAGTTTAGTTACTTTGAAATTAGCACAACCAACTGGAAGAGCTCTTTTTTGCTAAAACGTTGCAGAGTTCTTCAATCTGCAAATTTTAATTTGTTTTGTGAACTAGGGAAAGGTTTTGAAAGTCGATTTTTTTGAAATCCTGATCTTCGTGTTGTTCGTTTAGGTCTTTCGAAGTAAGTATTAGTCTTCAATTGAAGGTTCTGAGATTTTATTTTATTTTTCGAAACTGAAGGTTCTAAGATTTTATTTTGAATTTGTGATTCTCGTTGTTCATTGTTTCACTGGAGTTCCGTAATTGATCGATGTTCTTCATAGTTTTGTTGTTTGGAGGTAATTGGCACTGCATTATAGGTTCTAAGATTCTAGTTTCATAATTTTTCAAGTTTTTGCATTGACTGATATATTTTATGTTAATTTGTGTTTGAATTACAAGATATCAGGTAGTTGATTCCTTTTTTTTTTTTTTTTTTTTTGAAATTTTCAATTTGGATCTTTTTGTCTTGAAGAATTTGTAGGTAAGTCTTGATTTGTTCATCATGCTTTCTTTGTTTAATTTTTCATAAATAGTGGATGTAGTATTATAATAGTTTCTAAAACAGTTGTTATTATAGTACTTTTTAGCTTTTTAATTTTGTTTGTGATGTTTTGTTTTAGAAATATTATTAGTTTTTGGTTCATTTTATGTAATATGATTTATGAAACAGTTATTGTTTTGTTTTACAAATATTGGGTTTAGTTTTGCAACAGATTACTAAACAGTTTTGGTTGTGTGCTACATTTTGTCGTTGTGTGTTTAATTTTCATAAATAGTGGATGTAGTACTATAATAGTTTATGAAACATTTGTTATTATAGTACTTTTTAGCTTTTTAATTTTGTTTGTGATGTTTTGTTTTAGAACTATTTAGTTTTTGGTTCATTTTATATGAATATGATTTCTGAAACAGTTATTGTTTTGTTTTACAAATATTGGATTTAGTTTTGCAACAAATTACTAAACAATTTGGGTTGTGTGTTACATTTTGTCATTGTTTTTTTTTTTGTTATCTGCATATAATATTTGTGTACTGATTTGTAAGTGTTTGCTTTTTTGTTCATTAGTTATGGAGAATGGTAAACTAGCTCAGTTTACATATGGTAGTTTATCTGTTGTTAGTTCTATTTCATCAACTTCTACATTCGATCAGATTTGTATTGATATTTGTTCTAGGTTTAAGGGTTTGAGACTTTGTTGTTTTGAGTTGCGATATGCTTTGAATGAAGATCCTACTTGTCTCCTAGATTGTGATACCAATGTTATGAATATGTTGAAGGTTCTTAATGTCGTTGGAAAATCTATCGTATGAATATTGGTTATGGATAAATGTGATGGTTCTATAGTCAATTACCTACAGAAAGCATATCTTCATCTTGCCGTACATCAAACTCTATGATTGTTGTTAGTGAAAATGATCATTTAGGGAAATATGGTTCTCATGGTATCCATAATTATATGTCATGTGAATGTGATAGTTATATAGAATCTGAGGGGCAAGTTTTTAGGGGAGGTTATGTTGATTTTCGAGATAGGTTGAAGAAGTTTTCTGTTGAATGTGGTTTTGATTTGAAGTATTTGAAGAATGATAAGAATCGCATTAATGATGAGTGCTCTAGGACGGAATCTGATGGTTGTCTTTGGCATGTGTACGCATCTAACTGTGATATTAATGACTTTTTCATTATTCGGAAGTTACATAATGTGCATACATGTAAAGGTATGATTAGAAAGAAGAAAAACAAAGTTGTTGGATAGCAGTTTGTTGCTTCTCTCATCAAGGATAAGGTTTAATCAAATCCTCTTATTAAACCGAAGGAGATTATTTCAAACTTAAAACAGTTTTATGGATTAGATATTGATTATGCTACTGCATACTTTGGCAAAGAGATGACAATTTTTGAACTAAATGGTGATGATGTTGATGCTTATCACCCTCGTTTAAGCTTGAAGTTGTACCGGAGACCAATAGATTTCTTCGTTTATTTATTGCTTATGATGCATGGATAAAATGTTTCATGTTTTGTCGCCCCGATGTTATTCATTGATGGTACTTTTATTAAGATCAAATACAAGCGCACACTTCTATCGTGATGTGCAAAATATAGGAACCACGTTGAGTTAATACTTTCTGACTTTACATTCAATATTATCTATTTTTGTGTTTTTTTTTTTTTTTGTATATTGTTGTGCAAAAACTTTTCATAAATAGTTGAAGCATAGTTTTACGAAATAGTGCCATAACATTTATACTAGTTGTTCTATCACAGTTTGATAAGTAGTTGACAATTGACTTTATTTATTTCTTTTTGTTGTGCATATATATTTGATTTTATTATTAAATAAAGGAAAAAAGTTGCAAATATGCTTTAAACACAATTTAAGAAATAGTCTAATCAGAGTTTCAGAAGTAATTTATATTTTGATAGTACATTTTCCTTTTTATTGCGCAAAGATTTTTGAGGTTGCTTATGATGTTGATTCATAAATGATAGCAAATTGGAGATGGTTCTTATCAATATTATCTGGTATATTGAGGCCTCAAGCAAGGGTGATCACGTTTATGTCAGATAGACATGATGGTATTTTGAAGAGCGTTGCAGAATTCTTTCCCGAGTCTCCACATTCATTTTGTATTGTTCATTTGAAACGGAATGTCAGTACTTTATTTCCAAAGGCGGCTGGTGGGGGACTAAAGAAGAAAATGATGAATCTTTTAGCAAATTGTATGTATGCATGAACTCTATCTGATTTTGATGATTGCATGGCGGAATTCAAGGATAACGGTCATGGGCATGTGAAGAATTTTGTCTGATTTGTCAAAAAAGAACTTTGCTATTGTCCATTTTCCTAGTAAAAGATGGGGATCGATGAGCAATGCACTTTCAGAATCTTTTAATGCCATGGTGTCGAATAGTTGTTGTATGCCAGTTATGGATCTTCTTGAAGACATTAGAGTTCGGCTGATGGTTAGTATGGCTGAGAAGAGGATATTTGATCAGTTGATAGGTATTTTTACCATCTGCAAAAGTATGGATAAAAACACTTTAAATACTTACAAGAGTACAAGGTAATTGTAGTATAGATGACTCTAGCAAGGTCGTTCTCCACAGAGATTGAATGAATAATTTATGTTAAATCAAATCTTAATAAATTATTTAAAACAAAGTTTAGAAGAGGTTGATTTAATGACCTAAAATAATAAAAGCGAATTTAATAGAAAATAATTAAATAAAGTGATAAAATAAAATAAACTAAAAGAAAATAATTTTTGAAAATTAAAATGTAAAATCCTAGGGTTCCGCCGTCACCTTAACAATTCTATGTAGTTCTTCCAATTACTTATGAATTACACATGCATATTTTGAAAGTTAGGTTTTCCTAAAATATGCCTACTTGGGCCCCCAACATAGAGCGTATATCAAACATACAATTCATCTATGGTATTCAAATCAAATCTAAACATGCATACTCATTAAGCTTTGTGAAACCTTTTGAAATACTATACAACCTTTAAGACGTGGTATTCATCCTAAGTGAACTTGCACATATTAACCACAAGAAGCCTTCGTCAATTTCAGGGACCGACCTTCGACCAAAATTTCATCAAATTACTTTTCTAAAGATCCTAATGGTAGCTAAGCATTAAGACAATTAGACAGTATAAAACGGTGATTAATAATTCAAACTTGCATGCATAATATCATAAGCAAATTGAAAAGAAACTACATATTCTTGCTAAGGCTCGTGGCATCGCCCTACCAAATGGAATTTAGTTACTAGCAATCATACAACGAAATATTATTAAAAACAAGGATAGAAAACACCTTGAAAATAAACTTGGATCCAAAAGCTCTCTAAAGTGTGCGTGTGTTTTCTCCCTTTTTCCCCTAATGGCTAAATATCTTATTTATACTAATACAAAATAAAACCCTAATAAGTCTTAGAGTAAAATTAGGAAACATAATTAAATAATAAAACAGAAAATAAAAAGGTTTCCTATTTGAACAAAAATTCGGACTTCTCAGAAAATCAAACTTTTGACCGACCAAATCAACTCCGATTTGGTCCCAAAAGATCTTTTTTTAAAGCTGAAGACATCCACTACAAATCCTCAGAATGAATCTTCCTCAAATATGCCCTTTTGACCTCCAAAATACCCAAAACGTCCAGAAACGTCAATATGAGAAAGCTGCGCGCTGGGCCTTTATTTCATCGCCACAGTCAAGTGGCTAAGTAGAAAATTCTGAAAATTTGATACAATCATCTTGAAAGACTCACGAACATTCTCCAATTAGAACTACTCCAAAATTCATCCGTTTGGTAACTTTTAGCTCCAGAGGAAGTCAAATGTCCTACATTGAAAATATATAACAAATTATCAAAATTCTACCAAAATAACCAATAAACTATAACTAAGATTAGGGTAAAATATATGGTATAATATGGACTCATCATCAGTCTATTCATAAAATTTTGCATCCAAAGAAAGAAAATGAGATGAAGTTGCTGTTGAAGAAAGGCATGCATTAAAGGATTAGTCGTTCTGATGTGGATGCTTTTGAAGTTTCCTGAATGGAATTAGTTTGTTGTTTGTTTGGACGATAGGACATGCTCTTGTGTGCAATGACAACATTATTGTTTTCCATGTTCTTATGCATTGCAGGTGTTGCAACATGATAATCGTGATGTATTTGAGTATGTTGATGATTACTGTAAAACAAGCTTTTATCGGGAAATATATCAGTTTGTCATGCATCCATTTTCAGATTTGGATAAGCCGAATGTTAATACTATCATAAATGGTGTGAGGCCTCCAACTATGAAGATTTCGTCTAGAAGACTAAAGAAAAGTAGGATTAAATTTATTGGTGAAATCAATGGGACTAAGAAGACCTTTACTTGTAGCAGGTGTGGATGTTTGGGACATAACAAGGTTTCATGTAAAGTTGTTATACAAGATGGTTGATCTTTTGAGATATGAGAGTTTATTAGTGATAAGTAATTTTGGAAATTGTTTATTTTTGTTTTGAATTGATGTTTTGGAGAAAGTAATTTTGGTTTTAGAACTTTATTCGGGTATTATATATGAATGCAATGATTTGAGTATTTCCAGTTTTTACGAAATAGTATGTTGAGTTTGATAAACAGTTAATACATAGCCAAGTTCATGGCTTTGTGGTTTCAATATCTGTTTACTATTTTGTTTAGATTTAAAATTAGTTGATAGTTATGTGCAATGGCTTTAACTTTATATAATTTGGTGTGTAATTTGGCCATTTTGTTGTAATTATGGTATTTGATGTTTCAACATCTTATTAATGTTAATTTGGTGTGTAATTTGGCCATTTTGTTGTCCAACATACATTTATACAAAGCAAACTAGATGAAACTTTAGATTATTAAATGTATGTGAAACCACATTAACATTAAACTTGAACAATAATATTAAGACTTAGTCACAACCCCTCTCCCTTTTTCAAAAGTCCACCTTAACTTGATATTTTTAAACTAATTAACTAGCTGATGATCCAAGCATGATGTTAACTAATGATTATGACTCGTTTATTTTTGAAATGGTACATCTATAAAGAATACTTTTGTATTTGATGGAACCGTTGAAAAACAATTTTAAGATTTAGTCATGGAATGTTTTAATTAGCATGTCGTTTTTGAATGGAACACGTCGAGATATATTGTTATGGAATGTAATGACTAAATCTCAACGTCGAGATATATTGTTATGGAACGTTTTTGAATGAAATTTTTTAATTGGCATGTCGTTTTTGAATGTATAGCACTATACTACAAACTTAATCATTGATAAAATGAATACCTTACTACAAAAAAAAAAAAAAAAAAAAAAAAGAGAGAGATCAATATGCATATTGGCATCTTATCGAACAATTGATAATTATTTTCCATATTGATCTATTGATATTTCTTATCATCATGTTAATTTGTAAGTTACGTGACATGTTTATGGCTTTTGGATAACAAACTTAATCACTAATAAACAGTTGTTATTTTTTTTTTACGAAATAATGTTGATAACTTCAGAAATAGTTGCCTATGGATGCAGAAATAGTGATACTTATTTTTAGAAAAACCAATGTTTATGGCTTTAACATCTTATTAATGTTAGTTTGCTATATAATTTTGGTTATTTTGTTGTTCAGCATACATTTATTCAAAGCAAACTGTATGAAACTTTAGATTATGAAATGTATGTAAAACCACATTAACTCTAAACTTGAACAATATGTAGTACATGTGAAACCACATTAAAACTAAACTTGTAGAATTTGTAATATATGTGAAGATATTTAGGAGATTATTTATAAACTGAAGATATTTTGTGGAAACTATTTATGAAAGTGAATCATACTATTTTTGAAAAAGGGTTTTATCACAAATGGTCCCTGAAATTGACCCCATCAATCATGATGGTCCCTGAAATTGAAAATTTTCGAAGACAACAAATGCTCATATTTACAACATTTTGAATGATGTGTGTGTTGTGTGTAGACGGAATGTAAGGAAAAGAACCTTGATTGGTATAAAAATTTCTCATTCTCTCATTCTCTCATTTTGAATGATGTGTGTGTTGTGTGTAGATGGAATGTAAGTTCATAGCCGCTTATTCTCACAGCACAGCTTCTTATTCTCACAGCAGTTTTTTTTCAAAGCACAACAATACCAAACCAGCCCTTAGAAGTTTCGTGATTACCCAATGGCTTGGATTTTGCAAGTCCCCAACCGAGGAGCTTCCCTTACTCGGGAACTTAGGGGAGCACTGTTTGTACCATACTTGACTAATCCCAAAACTACTGAGCACCGGTCAACGTTATACCGTCAAGGACCCAGAAGAGTTTCCCTCCAACCAGGAGGCCAATCACAGCGCGACACGTGTCGACATCAGAAACCAATCATAGCGCGACACGTGTCAACATCAGAAGCCAATCACAACACGATAGGTTTCAATGTCAGAATGAAACTAGAAACTCTCTTCTATAAATAGAGATCATTCTCTCACAATATTTCCTAATGTCATTTGTACTAAATCATTCACTAGTATTCACTAAAGGAGAACTTGAACCAATGTACTTGTGTAAACCCTTCACAATTAATGAGAACTCCTCTACTCTATGGACGTAGCTAATCTGGGTGAACCACGTACATCTTGTGTTTGCTTCCCTATCTTTATCCATTTGCATATTTATCCACACTAGTGACCGGAGCAATCTAGCGAAGGTCACAAACTTAACACTTTCTGTTGTACCAAAGTTCTCACTGATTTTGTGCATCAACACTATACACATGTGATACTTTACTATACACATGTGGGCAAACATACCCACTATTTACAACACTCCCTCTTGGATGCCCACATATTAGTATCCATTGCCTCATTAAAACCTTGCTTGGAAAAACCCAGTGGAAAAAAAAAAAAAAAACCATAACGAAGGAAAAAGAGTACAACTTTACCTGGATGGTGTTGAACATGCTTATGTTGCCTCATTAAAACCTTGATAGGAAAAACCCAGTGGGAAAAATCCTAATCGAAGGAAAAAGAGTACAACATACATGTATCATGGATGCTCCCCCTGAATTGTATCTCCCTCTGATTCCGCATTCTTCAAATTTGTAAGCTGACGTAATCCGATTCCCTGCACCAACTTCTGAAATGTGCACTTTGGTAGAGATTTGATGAACAAGTCTGCTAAATTTTCATTAGAACGGATTTTTCTGACTTCAATAACTTTACCCTTCTGAAGCTCATGTGCACTAAAAAATATTGGAGATATGTGTTTAGTCTTATCACCTTTGATGAATCCTTCCTTCATCTGGGCGACACATGCTTGATTATCTTCATGGATGACAGTTGGACGTCTTTGAAGGTAGACCACATGAATTCCGAATGTGATAAATCATTGATCTTAACCAAGAACATTCACGACTTGCTTCATGTAAAGCAATTATTTCCGAGTGATTGGAAGATGTAGCAAGTAGCGTTTGCTTCGTTGATGGCCATGAAACTGCAATATCTCCATAAGTGAACACATATCCATTTTGTGAGCGGGCTTTATGTGGATCGGAGAGAAAACTAGCATCTGCATATCCAACAAAAATCTGATCATTTGTGAGCTTGTCTGAGTAGAAGAGACCCATATTTGTTGTCCCATGAAGGTATCGTAGAACATCTTTGACTCATTTCCAATGACGAATTGTTGGAGCAAAGTTGTACCTGACTAACAAGTTAACTGAAAAAGCTATATCTGGTCTAGTACATTGTGCTAAATACAATAAAGCACTTGCGCTCAAATATGGTACTTCTGGACCAAGGACCAGTTCATCATCTTCTTTTGGACAGAATGGATCTTTCTTAATGTCCAAAGAACGAACGACCATTGGGGTGCTAAGTGGATAAGCCTTGTCCATCGCTTCAGTATCTTTTCAATGTAAGCTGATTGATGGACCAAAATTCCATTAGCACAATGCTCGATCTGCAGGCCGAGACAATATTTTGTTTTCCCAAGGTCTTTCATTTCAAATTCGCTTTTCAGATATTCAGCAGTTTTATTGAGCTCTTCAGGGGTTCCAACTAGGTTCATATCATCGACGTATACTGCCACTATAGCAAATCCAGTATTTGATTTCTTAATGAACATACAAGGGCAGATGACATTGTTGGCATATCCTTCTTTCATCAAATACTCACTGAGACGATTATACCACATTCGCCCAGATTGTTTCAACCCATATAGTGATCGCCTTAATTTGATTGAGAACATACCTCGTGGTTTGTTAGTTGCTTCAGGCAACTTAAGTCCTTCTGGGACTTTCATATATATGTCAGTATCTAATTCTCCATATAGATACGCGGTGATGACATCCATAAGTCGCATGTCAAGTTTTTCTAAAATCACCAAACTTATTAAGTAACGGAACGTAATTGCGTCCATTACAAGAGAGTATGTCTCTTCATAATCAATTCCAGGTTTTTGTGAAAAACCTTGTGCAACGAGTCGTGCTTTATATTTTGCAATCTCATTTTTCTCGTTGTGTTTCCTTGTGAACACCCATTTGTAACCTACGAGGTTCACACCAGGCGGGTTTTGAACTATTGGTCCAAAAACACTTCGTCTTTCCAAGGAATTTCATTCTGCCTGGATTGCATCTTTCCACTTAGGCCAATCTTGTCTCTGTCTGCATTCATCAACAGAGTGGGGCTCAATATCATCACTTAAGATAATTTCAGCGGCTATTGCAAATGCAAACATGTCATCGATGATTATTTCATTTCGATCCCACAATTCATTAGTACATGTATAATTTATGGATATTTCTTTACTTTCATGTACTTCTGTCTCTTCAGGGACATATGTCTACATTTTCTTTTTCTGGAAGTATAAAATCATGAATTATGGATTTATTATTCAATTTCATTTCTTGAATGATATCATTTGGGTTCAACTGTGCTCTCATCTTTCTCTTTCGAGGGGCTGAATCTTTTGAACCTGGAGGTCTACCACGCTTCAGGCGTGCACTGGATGAATCATTCGCTGCCACTTTATTTTGTACAACAGGGACATCAATTTTTGCAGGTGCGTTTGCAGCTGGTATATGTGACTTTGTCACTTTCAAAAATCATTAAATGCATCTGGCATTTGATTAACGATACCTTGAAGATGAACGATCTTTTTCACTTCATTTTCACATTGAGTGCTTCGTGGATCAAAATGAGATAAGGTGAGAACAACCCATGTCAGTTCTTACCGTTCTTCTGGAACAGTCTTTTCTCCCCCTAACGATGGGAAAACTATCTCATCAAAATGACAATCAGTAAAACGAGTTGTAAACATATCATGTTGGAAATATGCCCTGAAAGTCAATCTTTGGAAGAAATCTTTCAGGACAAATGAATCGATGTATGGATGATTCTTATACATGAAATGGCAAAGATACTAATTAGGACTATCTCAATAAACGATATAAGTCTTGAATAGTGAATCCATGGACAATGGATCGATTGAAGAAGTAATCTAATGATGTTAGACTACAGAGACCTTCTTCACATAACCATTATGTCCAAAAGGTTCCTGGTCGTTGGATTGTCGGAGGGATACTGACAATGCTTAGACCGGTACATACTGTGTCCGCTTCAATTGGAAGGATGGAAAGTCTTAACCCATTCGTGTTGTGACACTAAGACAAGTATGTAGGTGCTCATTAAGGGAATGAGTTCACTGAACACAATCGAATCAGAGTACTTGCATGGAGGTCTACTCACATGTCAAGCAAGTAACTCAAATGGTTGGAATAATGTAAGTAATCCTTTGACCTGAGGCATCGTCGTTGTCTTGTGGTTAAGTACTTAATCTTGATTATGTCAACGTCACTCTATCAGAGTGTCAACGGCATAGTTGGGGTTAAGCCACTTAGTCATGAAGGCAAGTGTATGCGCAACAAGGAATCTCTAATCCTCGATAAGAGAGGAAGAATACTCTAAGATATGATTCGGGAATCTTCGGCCGAAGTATCGAGCGTAATAAAGGGAAGCGTTCCTATACGACTCAATTGGATCATATAAGAAGGAATAATCACATTAGGGGTTTGACATGATATATCCATACCCTAATGATGTGATTGAGAGTATTGTATTAGAGAAGGATTGAATTATATTGTAATTCCAACTGACTAGGTTCTTCGAATAAACTTCTACATTAGCTTGGGTAGCTATGACATATGGTTAGATGTCACTCATAGCTTGTGAGTTCTTCTAGATGATTAAATGTAGTCGTCAAAGAAGAAAGGTGAATTAAAATGAAGTTTTAATTCACTAAGTGATTGAATTAAATATAAGCAATTGGATTGATGCCAATCACCTCACTGCCTTGCTAATTAGAACCTAAAAGATTGTTCACCACAACACTATTGTAGTGAGTAACTAATGGATGATGGAAATAATTAATTGGATTGATTAATTGTTGTGATTGATTTAGAAAGTCTAAAGAAATCATAAAAGCGATAAAGATCGTTTTGGGCTTAAGAAACGTTCGGGTTTAATTGGGCCCATTGGGCCTAAACCCATTGGGCTTTTATTCAAGCATTGGATGACTTGAAATAATAAAAGCCCAAAGCCTAAACAAACAACAAAGAGGCCGGCCACTTTAGGTGTGAAAGGAGTGAGATATTTAGTCAAGTTGTTGACTAGGTTTCTTTTGTCTATATAAGGAACTTTACAAGATATTGTTCATTAGGGTTTTTTGTGTGTTAAAACAACAAAGAGGCAAAAGAAAAATAGCTCTCTAAACTACATAAAGGCCGGCCACCAAAAGGGGGTTTTTACTAACATCTCTTACACCCTTTTGGTTATTCCTTCATCCTTCTCACTACACTAGTGGGTGAGGATCTTTAGAGGTTTCCTACTTTGGGAACTTGAAGAGAACCTAGGAGCACTCATTATAACAAAGTGGAGGAGGCAAGGAGGGAAGCTAGGCTCAAGGATTTCAAGGAGCAAAGGGCTTGGAGGTGGTCCATCCTTGGTCTCAAGTCTAGATCAAGAGGTATAAGACTAACCTTCACTTTGTTCTTGATTCTAAAATTTGTTTTGATGCATTATATATAAACCTATGAACCTTGAAGGGGATTTGCATGACTATAGCTTTGATAAATTGTTATAAATGCTTCCGCTGCTTTCGTATATTAAATTTGATTTGTATATGCATGATAGTCATTATGAAATCCCATGCTAGAATCTCATAAATTTCCCTTCATATCACCAGTCAAAGGTTCCAAATATCTAATGATAGATGGTGAATCAAAACCCACATAAATTCCCAGTCTGCGCTGAGGTCCCATTTTAGTTCATTGTGGCGATGCAATAGGCACATAAACAGCACAACAAAAAACTTGTAAATGGGAAATGTTTGGCTGTTGTCCAAACACGAGTTGTATGGATGAATATTGGTGGTTGGCTATGGGTCTTAATCTAACCAATGATGCAGCATGTAATATGGCATGTCCCAATGCAGAGACTTGCAATTTCTTTTTCATGAGCAGAGTGCGGGCTATTAATTGAAGCCGCTTGATAAATGCCTCTGCTAAACCATTTTGAGTATGGACATAAGGAACAGGGTGTTCAACATCAATGTCCAGTGCCATACAGTAATCATCAAAGGTTTGAGACGTAAATTCACCAGCATTATCAAGTCGAATGGACTTAATAGGATGATCTAGGAACTGTGCTCGTAACTTAATTATCTGAGCAAGAAGTCTCGCAAAAGCTACATTTCGAGTAGACAATAGGCAAACATGTGACCATCGGGTAAATGCATCAACCAAAACCATAAAATATCGAAATGGTCCACAAGGTGGTTAAATAGGTCCGCAAATATCCCCTTGAATTCTTTGCAAAAATGATGGGGATTCATCATCAACCTTTAGTTGTGATGGTCTAATTACCAACTTCCCTTGGAAACAAGCTTTACAATGGTTATCATTTGAGACATCAATATGTCTGCTCAATAATGGATGTCCATTAGAATTGGTAATGATTCTACGCACCATGGTAGATCCTGGATGACCTAGACGGTCATGCCAAAGCATGTAAACCTTTGAATAAATGAACTTCTGGTTCATGATAGTATATGCCTCAACTGTCTTTATGTATGTATAATACAATCCACTCGATAAACCATACAACTTCTCCAATATACGCTTCTCGGTATCATTGGAGGTAATGCATAAATATTCCACATTTTCTACACTTTTCGTTTCAATGTGGTATCCATTTAGACGTATGTCTTTAAAACTCAACAAATTTCGAATGGATCGAGTAGCATATAATGCATTCTTTAGGGATAATATTGTTCCATTTGGTAACATAATCTAGGCTTTTCCTGAGCCTTCAATTACATCTGATTGCCCTGATATTGTTGTTACCTTTACTTTTGCAAGTACCAAATTCGAGAAATACTTTCGATCTCAAAGTATTGAATGCGTGGTTTCACTGTCTGAAAGACAAAATTCTCCGCCATTGCTCTTGTTTTGAGAATAACCATAATTTTTATCCATGTTCTCTGAGTAAAGAAAAAGCAGTTTATTCATACTGGAATACTACTTTTATTGAATTGAAAATGCGAGCATTAAACCACAAGTACAAATAACAGGAGTACATTAAATATAAATAATTAAATCGGACCCATAAACTTCATTCCCTCTTTCATTAATAAAGTCTGTAGAATCCAGGTGGGTTGTGTTTAAATGTCCTGATAAATTGGTCACTGGATCAGGGGTTTCCATTGGTTGAGCCTGGTCGAAGAAATTGATCTCGACAACCTTTTCCTTGAATGATGCTTAATACAGCTCCACCAGATGCTTTGGGGTGCGACAAGTACGCGCCCAATGTCCGTTGCCACCACACCTATGACAACCTTCTTCAGGATTTCTAGGAATGTTCACATGAGCTTTTCCTTTATGGCGATTTGCATTTGTAAAGCTCGAGTCTGGATTATGCCTTGGAACCTGGTTATGAAACTGATTGTGAAACTGGACACCATGTTTCTTGCCTTTCCCTTTCCACCGACCTTGCTTGTGGCCACGTCTTCGTTTGTAATTATTGCCACGGGAGGATATGGTATTCCTTTCAAGGGAAGTAGCATTCACTTCTGGGAACGGTGTTGATCCAGTAGGTCGGGAATTATGGTTTTTCATCAGGAGCTCATTGTTCTATTCAGCTACGAGGAGCACAGATATCAGTTGGTTGTATTCAGTGAAGCCTTGCGCTCTATACTGCTGCTGCAGGACCATGTTAGAGGCGTGGAATGTGCTGAAAGTCTTTTCCAGTAACATCTTCTCAGTAATAGTATTCCCACAGAGCTTCATCTAAGAGGTAATTCTGAACAACGCCGAATTGTACTCAGCCACTGACTTGAAATCCTGGATCCTTAAGTGAGTCCAATCATAGCGAGCTCTTGGAAGAATCACCGTTGTCTGGTGATTGTATCTGCTTCTCAAGGCATTCCAGAGGGCTAACAGATCTTCAACCGTTAAGTACTCGCTCTTTAGTGCCTTATCAAGATGGCGACAAATAAAAATCATGGCCTTTGCCCGATCTTGAAAAGATGAGCTGCTCTCTTCCTTGATGGTATCTCCAAGATTCGTTGCTTCCAGATGGATCTTGGTATCCAGTACCCAGGTAAGGTAATTCTTTCCAGTAATGTCCAGGGCAGGGAAATCAAGCTTTGCCAAGTTTGCTATTTTCTTTTCTGAAAGAAAAATGAGGTGTGTAAGAACTTGCAATAATATGTGTTCTGGAGGAATATATTGTTAGAATTTCTGGTTCTTACAAATTTTTGATCTTCATGCCAAAATGTTAAGTACTCGAAACTTCAGGCTCGAGATTTACATAATTAATGAGAAGGGCAATTGTACCGCACCATTCTCATCGAAACAAGTACAGGATGAGTGATTATTCCGCACTACTTTAAACAGAAGGAAAATTTAAATATGTAGAGCAAGGTGGACGATTATACCGCACCACCTAAAATTGCGATAAAATTTAAATATGTAAAGTAGGTTGGGTGATTATTTCAGACCACCTAAAATTGCGATAAAAATTAAATACGTAAAGCAGGGTGGGTGATTATTTTCACACCACCTAAAATTGAGATAAAATTAAATATGTAAATTTAAATATGCAGGATAATTAGATCTGTAGTCCAAGATAGGCGATAGACCGCACAATCTTGGATTGCATAAATAATCAGTGGGTTAGTAGTCAATATGTACACCAAACAAGAAATCAAAGATATAAGTAACTGTTAGTTGGAGAACTAGAAGTAAACATGGTGCAAACAGTTCTTCGCGAGGGTATATCCAGTAATTGAGGCAGAGGAAGAAGAAGAATAGTAAAAACCTTAGAGGAAACATTTATTTTTCTTTCGGTGAAGGGAAAAGAGAAAATGATTAAGAGTCGTGCTGATAACGTGTTATAAATAGGCAAAATTTAGAGAGATAACATTTACTCAGGGCAGGAACGAAGCAGTTGCAGAGGATTATACCAACACAAACTGTTGCAGAGGAAGTAAGGTATATTATTGCTATTAGATGTTTTTCTCTTCCTTTTCTCTTCTTGATGTTCTCTTTTATTTGAACAATCTAAGTGCTCTATTTATAGAGCCACTTCAATGGAAAATTACAAAAGAATTACTATTTAGCTTGTGAGTTTATGCTATACACATGTGATACTTTACCATACACATATGACCCACTATTTACAACATTTTGAATGATGTGTGTGTTGTGTGTAGACGGAATGTAAGGAAATGAACCTTGATTGGTATAAAAATCTCTCATTCTCTCCGGTTACCCTTCCCCTTCCTTCTTCCCCGCTGTACTCTCCTAGTCTTTTCAGAATCCAGAGTTCACACACTTCTTTTGACAAAGGGAGTGATTCAAATATGGCAAACTCCTGCAGGCGGCGGAGGTCTCCCATCGCCCTCTAGGGTTTCTCTCTAATTTCTGTAAGTACTCTCTCTCTAATCTTCAATTCCTTATTTAGGGTTTCCTAATTATTCATTTTTAACGTTTCCTTCTCTCTATTTCTGTATGTTTGTTTCTTCAATTCAGTGAACAAGGGTTACATTTTTATTCAGCTATGTGTTTGTTCTTTCAATTGGTGTTCGAAGTCAATTGGTGTCCTGACTTCGAACAAGTTAAGCCTAGTCACTTTTTATTTTCGTTTAAATTGTATTGCAGCTCTCACTTCACACAACAAATGCTCCTATCAGATTTATGTAGACAACAAGCCCTACTCGGAAGCCATCGTCCCGTCTTTTGACAAATCACTGTACACATTCAAACTTATTGACAAACTACAATTTTTCATCAATAAGTAAATTAGTATTTCTTATGGCAAGGGTCTACATGTTGTTTATTGAGTTACTAAGGGGTGGTGGCATTCCTTTCGCCACTTGTGATTAAATTTGAGAACAATTAGTAACAAATTGGCGGTTTTAGAAGATACAAAGGTTAATTTCTTGATTCGTCAAATGTATCACATCATTTGTTTCCAACCACATAGAGCGGCGGTTGGTTTTTTTTTTTTTTTTCTAATGACTAGTTGATCTTAAATTAATTCAGTTAGTCTCAGAATGAGATACCTTAAATTGTGGCATACCTTCAACTTCAAGGCAAGAAGAAGAGAAGAAGGGAAATGAGAAAATAGAAAATAAAAAAGTTAAGAGGAATAGCATTAACATAGATAGAATAGAAAATTCTCTAAGCCGCATGGACTATTCTTCGTTAGTCAGGAGGAGTTGTCAATGTCAAAGTTGTTGACTGACGAATGGTATATATATTCTCATTTCGCACCATCCCTAACCTTTGCCCCACTGACACGCAAACTTGCTTCACACGGTCCTCATCTTCCGCCTTCTAACTACAGTGCCAAGCCTCTCGCAAAATCTTCAATGGCCCTTTTTTGTCTTTCAAAAGAGCCGACTATAGGCCTTCCTCCTCCTCCGTTGCAAACCCCTCAAGTCCGTTCACTGCCGTCCGATCTAGGGTTACCAACTTTCAATAATCCATATTCAGATGCAAAATCAATTGCATTGACATACTCCAAGTACTTTTTTCACTCCCTTTCCCTCCTGTTTGTTTCCACGGAAAATTTACTATACTGGCGTATTAATGTGTTATATATGTGTGTGTGTGTGTGTATTGAAGGATAAAGTACTTACTCGAACATGTTTTTGTTTCTCTTATTGTTGAGATAGAAATTTGATTGGAAACAATAAGGGAGAGATAATAGGAGTGTTGTGGAAGTAGAAGAAGGGGAGAGTAGGAAGAGCAATGCTGATGGGGTTGGGATGGGTGGGCGCCATTTTGGTAGGAGCTGGTTGGCTTGCTTTGGGGTATTGCTTTGGCGTGCGTTACCCTCCTGCTCGCATTATTTTCTCAGCCAGACTCGCTAAGCGAGCTGCACTTGCCAATGATTCTAATAATGGCAAGAATAAGACGAAGAAGAATAAGCAGAACAAGGACAAGCCCAAAGACCCTCTAGAGATTGAAAACCTCGCCGACATTCTTGAAGATTTCAAAATGGTATCGCTTTAAGTTTCATCTCTGTCTCTTTTCCTCTAATACTTGATGATTTCAAAACACTGATTCGCGGCATTATATTTGACAATATTGGATTGCTCCACCTATGTTTTTAGTTGTTTGTTTCCGTATTCCTTTAGTTTGTGGCAGGATGTGCCTGTGCGACCTATTCACTTTCTTGATTGTTTTCTTCAGGTTTTGGTGGTCAGGAATGATCTAAAGATGGGTAAAGGGAAAATTGCCGCTCAATGCAGGTAGCTATAGATACTTTTTGCTTTCCTTTTGTGTTTGGTGCACTAAAATTCAAACTCTTTATCTGAATGTTTGTGTTCATCATTTAGCCATGCAACTTTAGGCCTCTATAAAAAGGTCCTCCATCGAGCACCAAAAGCTTTAAACAGGTAAACCAACACACTACTCTGTGATTTTTTCTCTGTCGAACAATGTGGGATTTTACATACCTTTCTTTGTTTCGTGTAATGGTGTTGTTTCAATCCGCAGGTGGGAGATGTGTGCCCAGCCTAAAGTTGTAGTGAAAATAGAAAGTGAAAAAGATATGCTAGTTTTGCAAGTCAGTATTATATACAAATCTCTCTATATTTTCGGTGAGTGCAACTTTATGGTTGATGTAAAAATCGTTGTGGGTTTTGACAGGAAAGGGCTAAATCGCTAAATTTACCGACACACATTACAATTGATGCTGGCAGGACTCAGATTGCACCAAGTGAGTTGCTTACATTTCTATAGCTGAGGTTAATCTGGATTTTAATATTTTAAGCTTTTGGTGATGTCTACGTCAGTATTGCCAATCAAATAAAACACTATGTTCACTCACAAAAATTTCAATATATTACTAAGAAGTGGAGGCTTTCATCATCACAACTTGAGAAAGATCGAATTAAGTGGATCAGCATAATGCTCTCAAACAGTGGGAGTTTCCAAGTTTTGTGTACCCCCATTCTCTTTGAAGTTTTTTAACTGTATAATCATGTTGTTTTCTGATTACTGCTGTAAACAGATATGCTGTAACTTGTTTTATTTGTTCCCCATATGCGCCATGAAATTTATATTCTTCACTAGTTCTTATTCAGTTGACCATCCAACGTTACTTATTTGGTCCAATGTTTCCTTCCAGATTCAAGGACAGTGATGGCTATTCTTGGTATGTTTGTCTTCTCCATTATCTTGTCTTTTGATGAGCCTTTTTAATTTGTACCCAGAGGTCACTTACGTATAAAAGGAATTTTGTAAGTCTTTAAGTATAGTCCCCATGCGCGTGGGGTTGTCGACTTAGATTGGGAGTTTGGGAGGCCAAGCCCCTCTATATTATGTTGGTAGGATATTGTGTAGGAGAGGTTTTGAGCTTGTGAATGTAGCATACCAAAGTCTTATGTCTGACAAAATCTTCAAAAAATATCGAAATGGAACTTTGATTTTCCCTCATTGCTTTACCGCGACTTGACTGATTCCAAATTTCCAACATACTCGTGTGCAGGACCTGTTGAAGTAGTTGATGATGTAACAGGTGGACTGAAGCTCTTGTAGATTGCTTGATTTCAATGGTGTTTATCTTATTGCAATGTGAGTTTCAAGGATATGAGTCAAGTGCCATGGGCAGCAACATCAACCATACCGGAAGAGACTCATTCCAAGTTCATATTCGAATATCCATTATCTGAAGGACCCCGACTTAGAAATACAAGTACTTGTGTCCTTCTATCCCAAGGATTGCTTATGATGACGAAAAATCGCAGAAATTGCATTATTTATTATCATTATGAAGCTTGTACTGTACTACTGTAAGGATACTCTTTTTTCGAGTTTTTCCATTACTTGGCATTGAAATTGAATTCAAAACATAAGCGATGTTCCTGGTTTTCGGTTTGGTAGCATTGTCTCATCTTCTTATCGATGTTTGGTTCTCTTAACTCTATTTTCTTGTTAAGTTTTTGGTCAATGATAAAAAAGGCTTTGTAAGATGACGTTGCGAACGTAACTTATACTCTCTACAGATATTGGCTGTTTTAATTTACATGATCTTGATAGAGCACAAGAAGCATGGAACGGGAAGCGATTCCTCCGGCCATCACCGTCTCCATATTTGCTGTCTCTGTTTTTAATAATTTTTAGGAAGAAAGCCGTATTTATCGAAAGAAAATTAAACAAAATAAAAAACAAAATAATAATAATCGTCGCCTTCACAACTAATACTCCCTATAGATATTGGCCGTTCCAATTTACATGATCTTGATAGAGCACAAGAAGCATGAAACGGTAAGCGATTCACAAATTACAACTGGAACTGATCCTTCGGCCATCACTGTCTCCGTATTTGTTGCTTGTCGCCTGAGAGGTTCGAACTCTCACGGAAGATTCCCATGCACCTAGGAAGCACACGCCTTAACCACTCGGGCAAAGCGACTGTTGATGACGTTATATTATTCTTTATTCCAACAAGTAAACCAATATCCGAGGTTGAATGAGCTAGAAGTGGAAAATAAGAAATTCTTGTGATGATCATTACGTATCAAAACACAAACACAAAAATGAGAATCTCATCATTCTTTCAACTTCCAGTCAAATAAATAGAAAAATCACTCAAAAACGTTGTTGTGTTATAAATAGGCAAAAGTGAGAGGGTGAACATTTGTTAGAGGTCGAAGTAGAACGAGAGTAATGAATCGCATTGTTTATTTTTGTAACTATACCAGACAATGAATGCAGGTAAAGTAAAAAAAGAAGAGGAGGGAGATTGGTATTATTACTTTCTACTTTTGATCCTTGTGTAAGGGAAAGAGTTGGCACAAATTGTTTACTGATATATGTAGATAGAAAGGTGGGAGGTAATCTTTATATTACAAAGGTCCATTTATATAGGAAAGCCTTACATCCGTAGGAAACAATGGTATGAATGAAATAGCATCATCCATCTTAACAATTCTTCTCCCTAAGAGTTTTCCACCCAAAGTTTTCAATTCTTGTCATCAAAGTTCATTTTGGTGGTATGTTGGTTTGCTTCTTGCATTCATATGTGTGGCATTCACACTACATTTCACAACACTCTCCCTTGGATGCCCATATATCAACCTTAATTGCTTCATTAAAACCTTGCTGAAAAAAAAAACTTAGTGGGAAAAAATCGTAGCGAAGGAAAAAAGAGTACAACTTTGCTTGGATCATTGATTTAGTGTTAAGTTTGTTTATGCTGCCTAGTTAGAACCTTGATAGAAAAGCCTAGTGGGAAAAATCCTAGTTGAAGGAAAAAGTACAACATGCATGTATCCTAGATGTAGCCCCCTGATATATCTATCTCTCATTGATTCCGCATGCTTCAATTTAACTGATTAATAAGCCAGCGTAATCCGATACCTTGCACCAGCTTTTTAAAATGTACACTTTGGTGGAGATTTTGTGAATAAGTCTGCCAAATTGCCATTGGAATGGATTTGTCTAACTTCAATAACTTTAGCCTTTTGAAGCTCATGTGCATTATAAAACTTTGGAGATATATGTTTAGTCTTGTTGATACACAAAACCGGAGGGGTCTTGGAACAACATAAATCCGACCGTGAATCTGCAAGAAAGTAAAGAACACAAGATGTATCGTGGTTCACCCTAATATTTAGGCTACGTCCACACTGATGTTGATATAGTTTCACTTTGAATGGTGAATATACAAGAAAACTAGAGGCATTGTGCTCTCTAGCCCATTTTCTGTGGCCTAAGCCTTGCCCTCAATCTTGGCCTAAACTTGACCTCTCCAAATGAGGAGGGTGAGGAGTTCTTTTATAGAATAAGGGCTCCTCACTTATTAAATATTTTCCCCTTCATTTATTATATAATTACATTTGAGTCCCCTGAGTATTTATACGAGAACTAAATACGGAGGCTCTAAGTATGGTACAAACAGTAGTCCCCCAAGTCTTCAGTCAAGAGAGTCTTTTGGCTAGAGACTTGAAATTCAGTCCATGTGTGGGCTGAAGTAACTAGATGTCATCTATAACTGATACTCGATATGAGGTGGTGCTCAATGTGCAATGATTCTCAACTAGAAGTAGCACATGTTGCGAGGCTGCTCAGCTTGTGGTTTATGTTGCCTTGGTTGGCTCGGCTTGTGGCGTTGGAGGTGAGGGGGTCCCTTTTATAGAATAAGGGCTCGCTCCTCAATACATAAATGATGGGCCAGAGTTGATACTTGCGGCGAGTCGGTTGCTCAGTAGGCGGCAATGCTCTCTAATGATGGTGAGGGAGTCTCTTTTATAGAATAAGGGCTCGCTCCTCAATACATAAGTGATGGGCTAGAGTTGAGGCTTGCGGCGAGGCGGTTGCTCAGCAGGCGGCGATGCTCTCTAATGATGGTGAGGGAGTCCCTTTAATAGAATAAGGGCTCGCTCCTCAATACATAAGTGATGGGCTAGAGTTAAGGCTTGCGGCTAGGTGGTTGCTCAGCAGGCGACGATGCTCTCTAACGATGGTAAGGGAGTCCCTTTTATAGAATAAGGGCTCACCCCTCAATACATAAATAATGAGCTAAGAGTCTCTCTCTAATGAAGGTGAGGGAGTCCCTCTTATAAAATAAGGGTTCGATTCTCAATACATGAATAATGGGTGGTCTATATATGGTACACTATAAATAATGGGCTAAGTCCCTCAAGTATTTTTCATAAGGCCCAGTTGCGGAAGCCTAATATATGGTACATAGTGTAGTCCCCTAAGTCTTCAGTCATTAGAGTCTGTTGGCTGGAGACTTCAAAATCAACCATGTATGGGCCGAAGTGGCGGTTGTTCGGAGGCGGTCTTTGTATACCATGCACTGAAGCTTTGTAGGCGAAACTTTGAAAGTGAGGCTTTGAAGCTGGAGCTTTTGTAAATGAAGCTTTTAAAGCTGATTGACATGAGTGATGCTCATGAATGTTTATGTTGATTGACATGAGTGATGCTTATGGATGTTGACATGAGTAATGCTCATGAATGTTGACATGAGTGATGTTTATGTATGATTGACATGAGTTATGCTTATGAATGTTTATGCATGATTGACATGAGTGATGCTCATGTATAATTTTGGAGTACTGGACGTACTTTTGATCACCTGGTTAGTGGCAGGCTGCCGAATAATTTTGGAGTACTGAACGTACTTTTGATCACCTGGTTGGTGATAATAGCGGTAGGCTGAATAATTTTGGAGTACTGGGCGTACTTTTGATCACCTGGTTGGTAATAATAACGACAGGCTGCCGAATAATTTTGGAGTACTGGGCGTACTTTTGATCACTTGGTTGGTGATAATAGAGGTAGGCTGTCGAATAATTTTGGGAGTACTGGATGTACTTTTGATCACCTGGTTGGTGATAATAGAGGGTGAACCTTAGGGCTTGACTCTTTTTGGCATATGGGTCTTCGCCCTCTATATAACATTCCAACCAATTATTTTAGGCTTGCCCTTTTTTTTTATTTATTTTTTATTTTTTATTACCCTTTGATGGGGTTATACAGATGTCTCCGAAAGATAAGAAAAGTAAATTACATCATTCAAAAATAAATCTAACCCTCATCTCAATGGGTCACGCCCATAATTCCTTTTTCTGCATGCCATCATCACCGCAATTATGTCTGCTTCTTTTTATCTGCTTTTGCTTTCTTCTTTTGCTTTCTGCTTTTACTTTCTGCTTTCTGCTTTTGTTTCCCACTCCATTTCCAGACATCCTTTTGCTTTTTCTTTTCTCTTTCCACTGTGCCTCTCTCTCTGTCTCTGTCTCTGCGCTGCTGTTATGCATGTGCACCCTGCACTAAAGTAGGTATTGGAGAAGAACACCGACATCCATGGAAGTTGAAAATGTGATGATTGTCGACATCACTGGATTTGGAGCGAGAGGAAGAGTTGCAGCAGGTAATGCAGAGTGATTTGAGCGAACGACATCGTTTTGGTGATCTGATAGATCCTAACTGAATCGTGCAGACCAAGTGACGTGAAGAAGAGGAGGAAGAAAAAGACCTTTTTGGAATCGGATGGATGGCATCTAAGTGATCTGGGCCGTGGCATCGAGCTCTGGCTCCGAGCACTTCGGTTTCAACTAGGCGCTGCCGTGGGGTTTGAGTGGAGGAGGACAGTAAGAGTGACCGAGCATGAAGCTTTGTATATCGGTCAGCTCTACTGGTTTCTGCAGATCCACCTGACTCTCTGTAGAGTTTATCGACTTGGGAAATCTCAACGCTGCTTACCGGTGTGAAACAATGTCATCACTAACAGAACTGACCGAGCAGGAGTAAAGCTTCCTGGGCTTACAGTCCCGGTCTTCCCACACATACATTTCAACACGCATGACATTTTTAAGGAAAAGTAAGGTGAAAACTCCTTCCTCATAAAGCTGAACAAACAAGGAATAAAGGTCGTCATGGGAATACTCTTGCCTAGTGAGCTTACTGGTTGCCGCCTTATCAAAGATAAGGAGTATAAAATGCTTTCACTATCAGAGCACCACGAAATGTAGCAATAACTGCTGCTGTGTTGATCTAATAGAAGCTTGTTCAAGTACCCTAAGACAACTCATATCAATGGCGCACTTCGACGGAGATGTGGCTTGTGAGACGAGCCGAAGCCAGGGCGATGTGCAATGGCATCAGCGACTGCGCGCAGGTCAATTGGCCCGCATTGACCGGGAGGGAGAAGAGGGTGAGGCGAGAGTTGCTGCCGAGAAGATTACGAAGCGGAGTGCAAGGAAGGGATGAGATCGACGGAGATGATCGGAATGTTGAAGCTCTTGTGGTTGAGATCAGAGACCTTGACAAGGACGACCCATATCGCCACGCCATATCTTTGCTGGCTGGAAATTTGGGAATTGCAAATGGGGAAATTTGGGCTTGGGTGGAGCCGATGCTGGAGTGGGAGAAGATTTGGGGGTGGCAACCGGAGATGGTGACTTGGGCTTAGGAGCTGCAGCTGGTGTAGTAGAAGAAAGTGAGCGAGAACGATGTGTAGAGAGAGAGATATATAGGACTGGTTTCTTGGGTTTTTGTGATTTTGCAGATTCACGGCGGATGTGAAAAAATGAAAGAGAACCGACATAGCTTTTCGTGTCGTTTCCCACAGACGGTGCCAAATGTTGATACACAAAACCGGATGGGTCTTGGAACAACGTAAATCCGACCGTGAATCTGCAAGAAAGTAAAGAACACAAGATGTATCGTGGTTCACCCCAATGTTTGGACTACGTCCACACTGATGTTGATATAGTTTCACTCTGAATGGTGAATATATAAGAAGGCTAGAGGCAGTGTGCTTTCTAGCCCATTTTCTGTGGCCTAAGCCTTGCCTTCAATCTTGGCCTAAACTTGACCTCTCCAAATGAGGAAGGTGATGAGTCCTTTTATAGAATAATGGCTCTTCACTTATTACATATTTACCCCTTCATTTATTACATAATTACATTTGAGTCCCCTAAGTATTTATATGAGATCTAAATACGGAGGCCCTAAGTATGGTACAAACAAGTCTTATCACATTTGATGAATCCTTCCTTCATTTGAGCAATACATATTGCATTATCTTCATGAACGATAGTTGAAATGCATTTCGGATCTGATGGATCATTGATCTTAACAAAAAAACATTCATGATTGGCTTTATGGAGATAAAGTATTTCTGAGTGATTCGAAGTTGTAGCAACTAATGTTTGTTTTGGTGAGTGCCATGATATTGTTGTATTTCCATAAGTGAAAACATATCCAGTTTATGAGCGGGCTTTATGTGGATCGGAGAGAAAACTAGCATCTGCATATCAAATGAGATTCTGGTCATTGTGGGCTTCTTGGAGTAGAGGAGGTCCCATCCATTGCCCTACGAAAATTTCGTAAAACATCTATGACTCCCTTCGAAGGTCAAATTGTTGGAGCAAAGCTATATCTTGCGAACAAGTTGACTAAAAAAACTATATCTAGTCTAGTACATTGTGCTAAATACAACAAAGCTCCAATTGCATTAAGATATGGTACATCTGGAACAAGGACCTTTTCATCATCTTCATTTTGGAGAAATGGATCTTTCTTAATCTCAAGAGATCAAGCGAGTATTAGCGTGTTGAGTGGATAAACTTTTCTTCGGTGTTCATTAGTTAGGCTAACGGTGTTTGTTATTTTGTAGGTGTGATTTCCTCAATCTAGCCTTGTATGAAATTTGCACCCACAATGTCCATATCATGCGTTGCCAACTCATGTGCAAGTTCAATCATTTTACAGTGGTTATACAAGCAAGACTATAATTTATGCTACAGATGGAGGAGCTTTGATGGGAAAAACAGAAGTTGAGGCTTACAATTTGCTGGAAGAGATAGTTTGTAATAGCTAGCAACGACCCATTGAGAGATCAATGCCAAAGAAAGCCGGAATTCATGAGATTGATGCCATTTATGTACCGACTGAGCAAATTATACAGAGTTTGGTGCTTCATTGGGAGAGGCCGTTTTATTATGTTGGGCTCCATAAATTGGACTTGTTCGTCAATAGCCCAAGAAAAAAGCTCCTCTTCAAGCGGGCCCACAGTAAAAATGAACTTTTCAATGATGTGTGCTGTGTGCATAGACGGAGTTAAAATCTGTCATTCTCTCCGGTTCCCTTTCCTCTTCAGTCTTCCCTCCTCCCTCCTCACTCCTCCCTCCTCCCTCTTCCCTCCCATCGCACTCTAGGTTTCTCTCTAATTTCTGTAAGTGCCCTCTCTTTACTCTTCAGTTCCTTATTTAGGGTTTGCTAATTATTTATTTTTTAATATTTTCTTCTCTGTTTCTGTATGTTTTTTTATTTCAATTCAGTGAATAGGGTTTAGGGTTACATGTTTTTTTTGAGTTCTTTGTGTTTGTTTTTTTTAATTATATGAGTGCGAATCTTACTGTTTTTTTGTGGGCAATTGAGAATTTGAGGTGGGTTTTGTTCTATCGTAGAAAGATTTGAGCTTTTATGCCCCAGAATAATTCTACTGCAACTTTGTGAGTGTGATTTGAAGTTCTTGTGGTTGCTTAACTATGTGCTTCTTGGTAATTAGTATGGCTCAACTGGTGTCCGGACTTCGAACTAGTTAATTCGAGTCAGTTTTTGTTTTCATTTACTTTTCGTTTCAATTTTATTGAGAGGTAGATTGGCCTGACAATAAGTTAGTTTCAACTAGTTTGAATGTATATGCTTCTAGTCGAATATTATTGTTTCTAAAATAAAGCATGTAGAGGTGGTGATCATTTTATGCCCTTTACGTTTCAAATTTATGTTGGGTCAAACTGTCAAATGATATATGGATAGGTAGGGATGTGATATGCCAAGGAAATTATGTCTTGGTAAATGTGAAGGAGAGAAGTTGAGGTCTTTTGAGCCGTAGCAGATATGAATGTAGGGAGGCTTATTTTTCTTTGGCACCTTTCTATTATCTGGCTATCACCTTCTTAAGAATGATTTGCTTTCATTCTGATTTTTTTGTTTGTTTCCTTGCTCTTTCATTTTTTTGTACTTTTGTTCTGTTATTCTAGTAGCCTAGGCACCTTGATAGATGGATCTAGCATAAACTTTAGATCTATATAGAGTGCATTTACCTGGGTGCTAATATCTAGTATAATTTTCTGCAGTAATTTCATGAGGGTCACTGCATGGAGGGATTACCAATTTCGTTGAAAAGTAACTGATTGCAATAGCATCCTTACGAAAGAGCTACATTGGGATATAGTTCATATTATTCGATAAGTTCTTAGACTGGAGGTTGCTCTGAAGGGGTTTGGGAATAAAAAAATAGAATTACTTCATAGTCCAACAAGTTAGAAGAGTACTCATGAACCTTCAACTTTGATGCCCCTGATGCTAAATGTTGATCAGTGTTATGATGAAGTGAGGGAGGAGCTTGTTAGCATAATTATTGAAAGATTACAGCCTTCAAAAGTTGAATAGGAATAATTGTTGATTGAGGAAGATTCTGCATATTTGGTTTAATCAAAATGTCACGAGTGCAGAGAGATATGATGCCTTCATGTTACTTTTCAAAAGCTATGCAAAGGTGATCGTTTATGTGCTTGAAGTTGAGCATGTGTTAGTTGGTGAAATTGATTGACTTGTTTGGAGACAGACGTGAGCGTATCTTCATTTCCTTGTGGTTGCCATCAATTTGGCTCGGGGCTTACGAAATTGCTGATTGTTCTTCCCTGTTTTAAGGCTAGGTGTTTTTCGTATCTTGATATTACAACATGGTAACTGGATTCAGATGAGAAGTATTCACATTGTTTGAAATTTGGGGTGTTTTTATTTGAAGTCTCAAACATATCAAGGTCAATGTCATGGCTGATAATAACATTCAATAACCACGAATATTCCTATTTCATACATGAGCTTATGTGTCCAAATGAGCCTCTTGCAAATGTAAAGATTAACATATTCTTGATAGTAGCCTATATTTGACCCATTGGTCACTAGTATAATTAATCTTGATCCAATTGATAGAATTGTAATTTGAAACGATTGGATCTTGTCTCAGATCCATGCGAATAATTCCTTTCAGTTGAGCTATTTCCTTTGTCTTTATTTGAAAGTTACAGGAGAAAGAATAGATGCACCAGAAGGATCTTTAAATAAAGTGTCACTCCTGATTTTCTGTATGGTTGTCGGGGTTGTAAAGGGCTTTGAAAATTGTATTGTTCCAAAAATTTATGTTACCCCAAACATTGAATAGTTTTGCCTTAGTGTCTCTCTGACTTCTCTGTTGGAAGTTACTCCATGCAATTTGTGTTATATCTAAGACACAGGACAAACCCTTACTTCGTTAAAACAAAACTCTAGGCTGTTTTATTTTCCTGTTGACAATTTCATTCAGCCTATAACTTCAGCTGACGGTAGCCATCACTCATTGTATGCCAATAATATGATGTGGGATTTTAATGTTTATGAATCTATGAAATCATCTTTGAAAAGGAGGATTGATATACCACACAAGAAACCAGGAAAATTTTTTCTCCAATCCCCTATTTTGAAATTCACTGTCTGGAAAACCGTTTTTGAAGCTTGCTTTGGGGTGAGGTGTGAAATCTCCTTTTCCCTATTTTGAAATTCATTGTCTGGAAAACCCTTTTTGAAGCTTGCTTTGGGGTGAGGTGTGAAATCACCTGAGGCCTATGGTTGTTTAGTAGAGTGCGTGGCCCGTGCATGTGTCCGGTGTGAGGTTAAGCTCTGTAACCGAATGCAGCATTTCTTTTAAAATATTCAGCCACCATTGGTGCTAAATGACCATAGTGTTGTTTTGATTTTTATTTATACCTAATTGAATCATATGCCCACAAAGCAAATAAGTTTCGCAAAATAACTCAACATTAACAATTACTTGTCTTTGACCTAACTAAGAGACAAAAGTACCAGTGGTCCTCTTCTGCTAACTACATTGTTTAGTAACTGGAATCATCTTCATATCTATTCTTCACCATAGGCCTGTATGAAGCATTGCCTCTCCCTTGTAGTCTACCTCAACACCTCTTTTGTTGGAAGTTTGTTGATCAAGTCCACCAGATTGTAGTTTACTTCATCTTCAATCCTAAACACAAGACTCAAAATGATAAGCGGGAGCTAGACACAAGGCATTCTGTTTGTGTAAAAAATTGTCTTCTATGTATGTCTTTCCTCGTATCTGTTAACAATGTGAATCACACCAAATTCATAGCATTATTGAATGGTGATTGTAAATCGAATTCCCACAATGTGTTTGATGTTTCAACATTTGACAGTAAACTTATTATCATCTTGCTTGTTTCTTGGATGTTAGGACACACCAATTTAAGTATAGAAACAAAACAGATAACTGTTAAACAAAAACATAGGGTTATGGCATATGATATGCCAGTTCTAAAAAGATGAATGCTTGGGTATGTGTGTGTGTGTGTATATAAAATGTACACATGGCTTTTGTTTTATGGGACTAACTATACAAGACTTTTCACCAGCGACACAAATGTCGAACTTTTCCCATGGGATAAGTTGATCAATATATGTATATCATCATTACCGTACCTGTCACGTTCTTGTTCTTAAGAACCGGACACATTTGTTTGAAAGAACTTCTATCTCGAGTATGGACCTCCCTGCCATGTGTCAGGCTGAATGACGGGCACTGTCCCTGTCCACTCCAAACATAATATTGTGTTTTACAAATAAAGGGTGTATAAATGTATTGTAGAAAACTTATTACACATGTCATGCTTTATCTAGACAGTCTCCATGTATTCTTACATTTCATTTTTTTCTACTATATGCATGTCGCCTTTAAAAAAGTACACTTTTGTATATTTTTGATATATGCTCCATGACAAATTGTATTTGTCTTCTGCATCCATTTTCTCTTTGGTCAATCTAATTGAAGTACGATTTTATTCCATTTTAGCTGTTATTAGTATCCAAAATTATCAACTTGCATTCCTTTTTGCAAAAAGTCAGAGGGAGGAGTGCAATGACTATTTTTTTAGTGCTAACAGAAATGCCCTCAATTTTTTGACAAAAAAATTGTTATTAAACTTAGCTGAGATTGATAATATATTCTTAGTTCTGGTCATGGTTAATGGTATAAAATTTTTGTTTTCATTGATTCAGTTTTATTGTTTCACATGTATATTTTGTCTTGTTGGTAACATCAATATTTTATACACTCTAGTAGACTTAAATTGATACTAAGAAAGTGTAAAGAAGCAAAAGAGTGATCAGGAAAAGTAATGAGATTGATTGATTTTTTCAATGCCTCCAGATTGTTCTGAATAAGAATAAGTAAAGGGTATTGATTTAAGACTGAGAGAAATGAATAGAAGCAGCCGAAAGCGGTCTTCTAAATGGGATTTGGTGGACGAGCCTCAGTTTGAAGATGCAAATATGCAGGACAACGGTTGGATGGGAAAGGCAGGTAGGACATTTCGTCCTAAGGAATCTGGACATGACTGGCCTTCTCCAGAGACAAATGATCTGCAGAGACCTAAGCATGATTTGGATTTGGCTTCCAGGGAACCTTTGCCCGGAAGCAGAGGTTCACATAAGCATGGGAGTATGAATAAGAGATGCAATAGATACATTGATGACTCTATGGTGTGGGATGGAGATGAAAATTGCAGCACAAGGATGTCTCCTGGTTTTGATGACTGGAGAGAACATCGTAGTCAGTCCCCAAAAAGTGGTTGGAAAAGGTCACTGAGGTTAGCCTTTTTTTTATCCATTGTCAGTTTCTCGCTCACTGTTTCTTTTTCTTATGTTAATATATAATCGAGATAGCATTTTTTGACGCATATAACAGTAGAAACTCTCGGTGGATGTTATGTGCAGAGGTAGGAGTAGAAGTAGAAGCAGGAGCAGGAGTAAGAGCCAGAGCTGGAGCAGGAGCCCTGATCGTGGCTATAGGCGGGAATCACTTTTCCTTGACAGAAATAGAGGCAGGCCAGGCATTTCAGCTCAATTGTGCAAAGATTATATGACTGGGAGATGCAGGAGAGCTAGTGATTGCCAATTTCTTCATGAGGGTAATTCCAAGTATGATGATAGCTGGGAAAGTCGACACAGGAAACGTGGTGCTTTGAGATATGCTAGTCCTCCTGAAACTACCGAGTACTACCCATTAAAAAGTGAAAGATATTCTGTGTCTTGTAGTGATTTTGTAAAGGGGAAGTGCCGCAAGGGTGCCTCTTGCAAGTTCAATCACCATCGTCCTTCTGATGGATTCAGCAAAGATTCTACAATTGATAATACGAGAGAAAGGGAAAATGAAAGAAGGAACAGAGATACTTCTACAGAGCGAGGTGCTGAGCGTGTACCACACAGAAGTGGCGATATTCCTTGCAAATTTTTTGCTGCGGGAAATTGTCGTAATAAAAAGTATTGTCGGTTTTCTCATCATATTCAAGCTTATGTAAGTCCTGAAAGAAAGTCAAAGGATGGCCGGTGGGGCCCGGGTCACAGTTTAAATGATGCAGGCCCAGCATGGAATGGTCCAAAATGGAGTGATACCGTGACTCTGTCAGATGCCCCAATGTTGACTGTAGATAACAGAAATATTGGTGTTCCAGAGGTACGGTCTAGTGCTTGGTCTGTGGATGATAATAGATGGGGTTGCGATCAGAACGATGAGAACAAAAATTGTGCTGACCGCAATGTTAGTCATGAAGCAGCTGAGAGGAATGAGAAGGATGCAAATCTGTGGAAGGAAGATAATGTGGGTGCTCGTGTGGATCTTCCAAAATCAAGAGATACTGAAAAATGGCTTGGTGACATGTCTCCTGATTGGAATTACACGGTGCAATCCTCCAACCATGTTGGGAAACAAGAGCATGGTTGCATTACGCGAGGTTCAGAACCTTCAACTCGGGTACATGGTGCTGCTTCAATTATTGAACAAGAGATAGCTGAAAGATCTGATTTTCTGCAGAACAAGGATCTGAGGGGAGATGGAGTTATTTCCTTGCCATATGACAATAGGAATGCCATTGAAGAACCTTCTAGTTTTCGTAATAACCTAAGTGTTACTGCAAATATTGTGGGCTGCCAAAGTTTTGACAACAGTGGCCAGAGTTCAAGTGCTTTTCCTTTTTCAGGATTGAGCACAATTGGGCAAAGTCAAACACTAATCCCAGGCAGAGGAATTGTAAAAAGTCCGCATGATACACTGTCCCCAGAGGGTAAATCTGTGAACAAATTAGATATAGGTGATGCAAAAACTTCACTAGTTGATGGAATTCCTCAAGTTCCAAGTTTGGTAGGTGGTAAAGAACTTAAGCAACTTACCAATCTTTCAGCCTCTCTGGCTCAGTTACTTGGAAATCGGCAGCAACTTCCACAGATTTATGCTGCTTTAAATGCTCATAATGCGGTGAGCACCCCACCTCTCCTTCCCAAATCCAAAGGATCTTCTGAGCAGCTTTTGGGAGCAACTTCTCAGCCCGATCCAGCCATGTTATCTCATAAGCCGTATGATCCTATATGTGATAGCATAGAACATAGAATTAATAACAATCAAATGTGCCTTTTGCCAAATAGTGCTGGAAACACAAGTGTTGATGGAAAAGTAGAGAAACTGTCAAATGTTGTATCTCCATCTTCTTTACCTAGCGGAGCAAATACAAACAATTATCATCAGACTAATAATCCAGTACAAGAACCTACACATGAGAATCACCAGTTAAGTCAGCTGGAGCGTGGTGCAAAACCTGTGGTTGTCAAGGGAAATGGTGATCTTGGGGCCGAGGAAATCAAGAGCGATCAGGAAGAAAATAATTCCCCAGTTAATGGTCCCATGGAGGTCACAGAAAAAGATGGTGCTGACGGGGGCAAGAAACTCAAGGAAGTGAAGGGGAGTCGTGCATTCAAATTTGCACTTGTGGAAAACGTTAAGGAGCTTTTAAAACCCTCATGGAAAGAAGGTCAAGTCAGCAAAGATGCTTACAAAACTATAGTGAAGAAGGTGGTTGATAAAGTGACCAGTACCATGCAGGGGGCTAATATTCCCCAGACTCAAGAGAAGATTGATCATTATCTATCATTTTCAAAACCAAAGCTTACTAAACTTGTACAGGTAAGTGCTGTTTAGTGTTGAATGTTGATTAATTCATTCTAGCTGCATTCTCTGTTTTGTTTAGGAATACTTCTTTGTTGGCATATGTTTTTATTCTCAGATGAAATACAGTTTTAACGAGTGTCTTTTTCCCCTGTACTGGTTCTGGTTTTAGGTTGCTAGTTCTGTGGATGAGTCCATCGCTTTGTACATTTTCTTTGTTCTTAATGAAAATTTGCTTTCGATAAAAAAGGAAATATTTATTATACATCTAAACTCCCTTTTTGAACGTATTTCAGGTCATGTTTTCCTTCTATTCCTTCTCTAGGTTCTCTCTATTTACCCACCATGTGAGTCTGTGATTTCTTATTTGTTTTTTGTTGTCTGTAGAAAGGTGATAATAGGAGTTTTGTATTCGTTATTTCACAATAAGTTAGTCAAAATGTAGTCTTCAATTTGTAGTCATCTCAACATTCTTGTTTAATTAATAATATTCTTAGTTTCGTATTTCATAGTATTATATATCTGTTTGTTTGTTTGATTCGTATGTGAACTTTGATTTTGAACTAATTTATGTTTGTCCAACACAATAAACAATACGAAGCCAAGAAATAAAACTTGAATAACCGGGTTCGGGACAGAGGTCAAGGCCCTTTGCTTGTTAGGTTGGAAGGTGCAACGACAATAAAGTACCAAGCACATTAACTTACGTTAATATTAATTAAAAAACACAATGGATGTGACTCTTTGATGTTTTTATAGAGAAATAATATGTCACAGAATCCATGTATAGGTAACATACAGATTTTTCTCCGAATGTGGATATGTAATCGATATGTTGTTGATATCATCAATGCTTTCATAGGAGAATACTAAAGCAAAACAAAAGACATCTAAACTTAACGGACAATAAATTCTAATCCTTGACCCACAAGAAAACTAATAACTCAAATAAAAACCCTAAATTCCAACAATTAACTGTATATATTATAGTCTAAACGTATGAGGTCCATGCATGTTTCCATTCAAAATTCTTTCACTTAACCAAGGCTGGAATATTAGGGGTATGTGCAATTGCTTCGTTCTTTTGTTTCTTGACAACGTCACATTTAGACTTAGCTATGTAGTAATGTGGCACCTCTGTATAATTGTCTGCATTTTTGTTAAATAAGGTCACATGCAGCTCCCATGACCATTTTTAAATCATAACCCTAACTCTTACCTCTCTTCTTCGCTTCTCCATCTCCTCTCTTTTCTGTACTCTTTTCTTTGAAAAAAGAATTTGAATGGGTGCTTGAAAATGTCAAGCTCTTTCTTCTCCATTTCTCTACTCCTCCCCCAGAGTGTCATCACTCCTGCCCTTCGAAACCCCCTGCTCTCTAACATAAGCTTGGACGGATTTGGGTATGCGGAGAAAAGTCCAAGGTGTGTCTATAGACATATTTCACAGAAAGTTGCGTGGGGCAAATTCTCAGATTTTTACATTTTTCTTTGCCGGTGGCAATTCTGGTGGTTTTTTGTGCAATCCCTACCAAAACTTTTCTTAAGTTGAATTTGCTTTGCAACTAGTTTCTATTGTGTCTGATGATGATATGAAATCTTACTATTTATTCATGTTAAGAAATGGTTGGTTCTGAGTTATGCCGAAGGGGTATTTTGAAATTTAAAACTCAGAAGATGAAGGCAGCAGCATGGGACATCAAAATCAGAAGTTTTGGAATGTAGGGGTGTTCATTTGAAGTTGATTTTTTTTCTTTTTTCCTCTATTGTCCTGCTCCAATACAGCATTACACTTTATAATTTCTAATCCTCGGAGTTTAATATGTGGATACTAATTTGGAATTGATATAACTAGGCTGTTTCCTCTGTTACAAATTTCCGGTGGTTAGTAGATTCTGAGCCAATGTTTCTTACAGTATTTGTATTCACTTTTGCTGCAGGCATATGTAGAAAAAATGCACAAGGCCTAAAAGAGAACAACTTGCGTTTTTTCACTTTCCTTGTGTCATACAAAACTTCGCCTAACGCTCCTGGCGTGTTTATGCTCTGGCAGCCTTTTGCGTATCTTAGGTTTGTTTTTCCATTTTCCTTTTTCCGGTTACGTAAGACATCTTAATTTTTTTTAGCATTCCTTTGATGTATACTATTTGGTGCAAGGATAGTGAAACTCTTGGACTAAGATGGGCATATGAGAGATTAATTATTCTTCTTCATGTGCGTTATGTTGGTGCGTCTTTCTTTTGCTTCTTGTTAAAATGGGCAATTATTATTTTTTGAGGAGCCTGTCGTGCAGCTTTGAGTAACTGTGCCTTTAGTTCGTTTAATTGGACATGTTTTTCTTTTGGTGTAAATGAGTAAGTAATGTAACAAGGCATGGCCGAAATTTGGTTAATTAAGTCTTATGACAGCTTTTGACGTAAATTTTGCTGCAAGCTTTTCCCATAGGTTTAGTCCCTCGACTACATTTACTACCCTAGCGTATTTCGGATGCTTGAAGGCCCTGCTGACCCGAAGTGATTTAGAAAGATTCTTCTTTATCGATGGTGATCGGTCATGGTATCCATAGCGTTGCTTCTTTTTCGGCCAAATCCAAGTTTCGTTTTGTTCTTGTATATCGCCGCTTGAGTGAAGACATCCCACCAGCCCTTCTCCCGGGCTTGGAGTTTTCGCGTCTTTTCTGTCGTCGTGGTTGACGGGGAAGAAAGAAATGAATGAATGTTCTTTTGGGAAATGTAGAATAATACACGTACCGAGACGAAAGCTAAAGTCCGTCTGCTTTCCCATAGGTTTAGTCCCTCGACTAGACGTTGTAGACTTGTAAGGCTCGGTTGGTACAGGGGATTATTGGAAGGAATAATCTTCTAAATTCAATTCACATCTAATCCTTTTTCTAACCTCATCAATATGGAAAGCAATTCTCCTCTACCTTCAATAGCTCAACAGAGTTTCAGCTGAGTCTTAAGAACCTGTTTTGTATTTTTCTTGGATTTAATTTTTTGTTTGCAAAAATGGTGAGTGTAGCTAAATTATTTAGGGCTAATTACATTTCACATCTTGAAGTTTGGGGTGATTTTGAAAATTTTTCAAGTGTTAATAACAATTCCCTTCTTATTTACAATATAAGGTATTAAATTTGTATCATTTTATTCCTTTGGTAGGATCAATTGTTTACCTTTCATTAAAGTGATGATTTGTTGAGTGTGAGAGCTAACGTATAAGTCACATTAGCACCACATTTACAAAAAAAGTCATCAATTTAATAAAAGATTAGATATTCAGAGAGGCCAAAGGTGTAAATTGGTACAATTTCAAAACTTCAAACCTCAAATTGCAGTGTGAGAAGATTATATTCTTGTGGCCCATTTTACTAATCACCTCAAACCTTAAAGGTGTAATGTAGGTTGCTCTACTTAGGCCTTCCCCAATATGGAGAAGAAGCGTGTGATATCAACGTATTGAACTCATAAAGAAATCGCACTCTTATAGTGGACTGGAAAATTTAAGCTGATACCTTTAATTCATATAAACTAGTGAGTTCTGCATGTGAAAAAAGAGAGAAAGGAAAAGATGTCAAATTAAATATGAAAATAACTGGGACCCGCTATCTTTTTTATATGTTTTTCAAAGGGAAGTATTATTGACACTTCAAAAATCTTATTCTACACTTCTCACAAGTATATTTTTCTTTCCTAATATAGAAAATTTGGAGTGTAGAATGAGATTTTTGAAGTGTTAATAACAATTCTCTTTTTCAAAAATCAAACGACTCAGTCTTTCAGGTTGTCAATGGATCAAATTTTGAAAATACCAGATTACTTAGCCGTGGTCTTTTGAGATCAATGCTGCAACTTTCCTAAGTTTGTTATCGTGTGTTGCTACGGTTTATGCTTGTGGTTTCCTTTGAGTACAGAAATAAAAATATGTAAAAATAATACAATTTTAGCATCTCCCAATTAAAATTGTGCATGATTTTAGTTTGGTAAAAAGGATGATTCTCATAAATGTTGAATTCATACAAATGTAGCAGTAGTGTTATATGTGTCAAGCACAGGATGCTTGATTTCAATAAATACATATATCACACTCACTCAAACTAATAAGGAATTTGGCTAGTCAATGTTAGTGTCCTATTTTCATTAGGATTGTATCAGGAAGCTGGAGGTGCACAAATTCTTGTCTAAAAGGATTAGGAAAGAATTATGTTTTTTTTGTACAATGTAGATTAGGAATCCTAGAAGCTTAATTGGAATAGGAAAGAAGTTTACTGATAATGTTAAAAAAATAAGAAAAATGTTGTAAACAGTGGGCATGTTTGCCCACATGTATACAGTAAGGATTGATATGCTAAATAGTGAAGTTTTTGTAAGTTTTCATGGTGGTTGCTCTTTAAATAGAGCACTACGAGTGTTCAAAATAGACGACACAAAAGCAATAAGAAAAGAAAGATAAGTTAGAATATTTTATGCATTCTCCTATTTCTCTTTTTCTTGCAATCTTTCTGTTATAGTTAATAAACAAAACAGTGTAATATATTAAATCCACTTCGCTCTTGCTCTTAGCAAAGGTTATTTCTCTAACTTTTGCCTATTTATAACACATTATCAACACGACTCTCTAATCATTTCTCATTTCCCTTCACTGAAAGAAAAAAAAAAATGTTTCCTCTAAGGTTTTTACTGTTCTTCTTCTTCCTCTGCCTCAATTGTTGGATATACCCTCGCGAAGAACTGTTTGCACCATGTTTACTTCTAGTTCTCAACCTAACAGTTACTTATATCTTTGATTTCTTGTTTGGTGTAACTCTTGACTATTAACCCAGTATTTATTTATGCAATCCAAGATGGTGCGGTATCATCGCCTATCTTGGACTGCAGATCTAATTTTACTGCAAATTTTAGGTGAAATGGTATAATCGCCCACCCTATCCTGCATATTTAAATTTGTCTGTTATTTAATTTTATTGCAATTTTAGGTGGTGTAGAATAATCACCCACCCTGCTCTGCATCTTTAAATTTTATCACAATTTTAGGTGGTGCAGTATAATCGTCCACCTACTCTGCATATTTAAATTTTCTTGCTATTTAAAATGGTGCGGAATAATCACTCATCCTATACTTGTTTCGATGAGAATGGTGTGGTACAATTGGCCTTTTCATTAATCATGTAAATCTCGAGCCTGAAGTTTCGAGTACTTATCATTTTGACCTGAAGATCAAAATTTGTAAGAACCAGAAGTTCTAATAATATATTCCTCCAGAATACATATTATTGCAAGTTCTTACACACCTCATTTTTCTCTCAGAAAAGAAAATGGCGAACTTGGCAAAACTTGATTTTGTTGCCCTTGATATTACTGGAAAGAACTATCTTACCTGGGTAATGGATGCCAAGATCCATCTGGAAGCAGGAAATCTTGGGGAAACCATCAAGGAGGATAACAGTGCATCCTCTAAAAATCAGACGAAGGCCATGATCTTTATCCGTTGCCACCTTGATGAGGGACTGAAGAGCGAGTACCTCACAGTTGAAGATCCATTAACCCTCTAGAAGGCACTGAAAAATAGATATAATCACCAAAAAACGGTGATTCTTCCAAGGGCTCGTTATGAGTGGGCTTACCTAAGGATCCAGGATTGCAATGTTCAAAATTAATTTCCAGTTGAAGCTCTGTGGAGAAACAATAACTGAGGAAGATATGCTGGAAAAGACTTTCAGCACCTTTCATGCCTCCAACGAGCTCCTGCAGCAGCAGTATAGAGAAAAAGGCTTTACTGAGTACAACCAACTGATATCTGTACTCCTTGTAGCCGAGCAAAACAATGAGCTTCTGATGAAGAATCATCAGTCCTGATCTACTAGATTAGCACCATTCCCAGAAGTGAATGCTGCTTCCCTTGAAGGAAGTACCACATCCTCTCGTGGAAATAATTACAAACGAGAAAATGGCCATAAACGAGGCCGGTGGAATGGGAAAGGCAAGAACCATGGTGTCCAATTTCACAACTAGGTTTCAAGGCATAATCCAGGCCAGAGCTTTAAGAATGCAAATCGCTAGAAAGGCAAAGCTCATATGAACACTTCTAGAAATCCTGAAGGAGTTTGCCATAGGTGTGGTGGCAATAGACATTGGGTGCGTAATTGTCGCACCCCAAAGCATCTGGTGGATCTATATCAAGCCTCTCTCAAGAAGAAGGGTGTCGAGACCAATTTCATCGACCATACTCAACCAATGGAAATACCAGATCTAGTGTCCAATTTATCAGGACAGTTGAACACAACCCACCTGGATGTTTCAGACTTTATTATTGAAAGAGGGAATGAAGTTTATGGGTCCGATTGAATCATTTATGTTTAATGTACTCTTGTTATTTGTACTTGTGGTTTAATGCTCACATTTTCAATTCAATAAAAGTAGTATTCCAGTATGAATAAACTGCTTTTTAACTGTAATTTCTTTACTTAGAGAACATGGATAAAAATTATGGTTATTCTCAAAACAAGAGCAATGGTGGAGACTTTTGTATTGCAAACAGTGCAACCATGCATTCAATACTTCGAGATCAAAAGTATTTCTCGAATTTGGTACTTGCAAAAGTAAAGGTAACAACAATATCAGGGCAATCAGATGTAATTGAAGGCACAAGAAAAGCCCAGATTATGTTACTAAATGGAACAATATTGTCCATACAGAATGCATTATACGCTACTCGATCTATTCGAAATTTGTTGAGTTTTAAAGACATACGTTTAAATGGATACCACATGAAACGAAAAGTGTAGAAAATGTGGAATATTTATGCATTACCTCCAATGATACCTAGAAGTATATATTGGAGAAGTTGCATGGTTTATCGAGGGGATTGTATTATACATACATAAAGACAATTAAGGCATATGCTGTCATGAACCAGAAGTTCATGGATTCAAAAGTTTACATGCTTTGGCATGACCGTCTAGGTCATCCAGGATCCTCCATGATGCATAAGATCATTACCAACTCTAAGGGACATCCAGTATTGAGCAGACACATTACTACCTCAAATGATAACCCTTGCAAAGCTTGTTCCCAAGGGAAGTTGGTAACTAGACCATCACAACTAAAGGTTGATGATGAATCCCCATCATTTTTGCAAAGAATTCAATGGGATATTTGTGGACCTATTCAACCACCTTGCGGACCATTTCGATATTTTATGGTTTTGGTTGATGCATCTACCCCATGGTCACATGTTTGCCTATTGTCTACTCGAAATGTAGCTTTTGTGAGACTTCTTGCTTAGATAATTAAGATGTGAGCACAGTTCCCAGATCATCCCATTAAGTTAATTCAACTTGATAATGCTGGTGAATTTACGTTTCAAACCTTTGATGATTACTGCATGGCACTGGGCATTGATGTTGAACATCATGTTCCTCATGTCCATACTCAAAATGGTTTAGCAGAGGCATTTATCAAGCGGCTTCAATTAATAGCCCATACTTTGCTCATGAAAACGAAATTGTCAGTCTCTGCATGGGGACATGCCATCTTACATGCTGCATCATTGGTTCGACTGACACCCATAGCCAACCACCAATACTCATCAATACAACTCGTGTTTGGACATCAGCCAAACATTTCACATTTACGAGTTTTTGGTTATGCTGTTTATCACACACCGCCACAATGCACTAAAATGGGACCTCAGCGCAGACTGGGAGTTAATGTGGGTTTTGATTCACCATTTATCATTAGATATTTGGAACATTTGATAGGTGATATGTTTACAGCTCGTTTTGTTGATTGTCATTTTGATGAGACAGTATTCCCATCGTTAGGGGGAGAAAGGACCATTCCAGAAGAATGGCAAGAGCTGACATGGGTTGTTCCCACCTTATCTCATTTTGATCCGCGAAGCATTCAATGTGAAAATGAAGTGAAAATGATCGTTCATCTTCAAAGTATTGCTAATCAAATGCCAGATGCATTTAATGATACTTCGAAAGTGACAAAGTCACATATACGAGCTACAAATGCACCTACAAGAATTGATGTCTCTATTGAACAAAATAAAGTGGTAGTGAATGATTCATCTAGTGCATGGCTGAAGCATGGTAGACCCCTAGGTTCAAAAGATTCAGCCCCTCGAAAGAGAAAGATCAGGGCACAGTTGAACCTAAATGAAATTATTCAGGAAAAGAAAATGAATGATAAATCCACAATTCATGATTATGTACTTCTTGAAAAAGAAAATGTCCTTGATGTGACACATGTCCCTGAAGAGACAGAAGTACATGAAAGCAAAGAAATATCCATAAATTATGCATGTACTAATAAATTGTGGGATCGAAATGAAATAATCATCGACGACATGTTTGCATTTGCAATAGTCATTGAAATTATATTAGGCGATGACATTGAGCCTCGCTTTGTTGAAGAATGCAAATAGAGACAAGATTGGCCTAAGTGGAAAGATGCAATCCAGGCAGAATTAAGTTCCTTGGAAAGGCGAAGTGTTTTTGGACCAGTAGTCCAAACCTCACTTGGTGTAAACCTCGTGGGTTACAAATGGGTATTCATACGGAAATGCAACGAGAAAAACGAGATTGCAAGATATAAAGCACAACTCGTTGCACAAGGTTTTTCACAAAGACCTGGAATTGATTATGAAGAAACATACTCTCCTGTAATGGACGCAATTACGTTCCGTTACTTAATAAGTTTGGTGATTTCAGAAAAACTTGACATGCGACTTATGAATATCATCATCACGTATCTATATGGAGAATTAGATAATGACATATATACATGAAAGTCCCAGAAGGACTTAAGTTGCCTGAAGCAACTAACAAACCACGAGGTATGTTCTCAATCAAATTAAGGCGATCATTATATGTGCTGAAACAATCTGGGCGAAATGGTATAATCGTCTCAATGAATATTTGATTAAAGAAAGATATGCCAACAATGTCATCTGCCCTTGTGTGTTCATTAAGAACAAATACTGGATTTGCTATAGTGGCAGTGTATGTCGATGATATGAATCTAGTTGGAACCCCTGAAGAGCTCAATAAAACTGCTGAATATCTGAAAAACGTATTTGAAATGAAAGACTTTGGGAAAACAAGATATTGTCTCGGCCTGCAGATCGAGTATTGTGCTAATAGAATTTTGGTCCATCAATCAGCTTACATTGAAAAAAAAACTGAAGTGATTTGGCATAGACAATGCTTATCCACTTAGCACCCTAATGGTCGTTCGTTCTTTGGATATTAAGAAAGATATATTCCGTCCAAAAGAAGATGATGAACTAGTCATTGATCCAAAAGTACCATATTTGAGTGCAATAGGTGCTTTATTGTATTTAGCACAATGTACTAGACCAGATATAGCTTTTTCAGTCAACTTGTTAGCAAGATATAACTCTGCTCCAACAATTCGTCATTGGAAGGGAGTCAAAGATGTTTTACGATGTATTTAGCACAATGTACTAGACCAGATATAGCTTTTTCAGTTAACTTGTTAGCAAGATATAGCTCTGCTCCAACAATTCGTCATTGGAAGGGAGTCAAAGATGTTCTACGATACCTTCGTGGGACAACAGATATGGGTCTCTTCTACTCAGACAAGCACACAAATGACCAGATCCTTGTTGGATACACAGATGGTGGTTTTCTCTCCGATCCGCATAAAGCCGTTCACAAAATGGATATGTGTTCACTAATGGAGATACTGCAATTTCATGGTGATCAATGAAGCAAATGTTAGTTGCTACATCTTCTAATCACTCGAAAATAATTGATTTACATGAAGCAAGTCGTGAATGTTCTTGGTTAAGATCAATGATCCATCACATCTAGAATTCATGTGGTCTACCTTCAAAGATAGACATTCAAACTGTCATCCATGAAGATAATGCAGCCTGTATTGCCCAGATGAAGGAAGGATTCATCAAGGGTGATAAGACTAAACACATATTTCCAAGGTTTTTCAGTGCACGTGAGCTTCATAAGGCTAAAGTTATTGAAGTCAATCCGTTCCAATGAAAATTTAGCAGACTTGTTCACCAAATCTCTACCAAAGTGCACATTTCAGAAGTTAGTGTAGGGAATCGGATTACGTCGGCTTACAAATCTGAAGAATACAGAATCAGGGGGAGCATCCATGATACATGCATGTTGTACTCTTTTTCCTTCGATTATGATTTTTTCCACTGGATTTTTCCTATCAAGGTTTTAATGAGGCAACATAAGCATGCTCAACACCATATCAACAAACCTGATAAAGTTGTACTCTTTTTCCTTCGCTATGGTTTTTTCCCACTGGATTTTTCCAAGTAAGGTTTTAACGAGGCAACTGATGTTGATATGTGGGCATCCAAGGGGGAGTGTTGTAAACAGTGGGTATGTTTGCCCACATGTATACAGTAAAGATTCATATGCTAAATAGTGAAGTTTTTGTTGCTCTATAAATAGAGCACTACGAGTGTTCAAAACATACGATACAAAAGCAATAAGAAAAGAAATATTTTCTGCATTCTCCTATTTCTCTTTTTCCTGCAATCTTTCTGTTATAGTTAATAAACAAAATAGTGTGAACACTCGTAGTGCTAATTAGTTTGATAATTGCTTTCTATCAATCTCATCTTTTCACAGCTGCTTCTCACTATAAATTTTTCAATTTCTTTTTGCCGATTAGGGTTTTATTTCTGGTTTTTTATTTGTTTATCTACAATCTTTAAGGTTATTTTATAACCCTTGATTTGTTTTACTAGTTTTTTGAACTGATTCCAAGTTCTAGGGTTAGGGTATTCAAAAATTTGGGGCTTTTCTTGGCTTTGTTAAATTAGGTTGGGGAAAAGTCAGTTTGTTTTGTTCAAGCTCGGTTTTCCACTCTGGCTGTGTCCTTTTAAATCTCGAAGAATTTCAGAGGTAAACTGAGTTCTTTTGTTAATTCTGTTTGTTTTGAGAGCTCAAAATTATTGATCAATGAAGTGCATGGTATGGAATTGTAGGGGTCTTGGGAGACCTGATTTTAGTAGTAATTTTAATTTTCTATGTACTTTGATTAAGCTGGACCTTTTTTGCTTGTTTGAAACTAAGATGTCCCTAGACAAGGTCCAAAGCAATTTCTACAGTAGGCACTTTGATCAGGTTTTTTCCTGCAATCCCACTGGCAGAGCTAGTGGGGTTTGTTTGTTCTGGAACTCTTCTTCCATTAATATTACTACTTTAAGCTCATCACCTCGTTTTATCCATTGTGTAGTTAAAGATTTACATAATGATAAGGTGCAATTCAATGCCTTTGTTTATGCTTATCCTCAGAAACATTTACAAGCTAATCTCTGGGATCAAATTTTAGCTCATACACCGACAAACCATCCTTGGTATTTAATTGGAGACTTCAATAATATTGTGGGCTCCACTGAAAAGATGAGGGGCTGCTCTAAATACTACTACCTACATGAATAACTTCATTAATTTCCTAAATAGAGGTGACTTGATTTCCCTAATTGCCTCTTGTGTTCCTTATACTTGGACCAATGGTCATAGTGACAACACTAGAATTTATGAGAGACTTGATTGTGGTATTGCTAATCCTCAGTGGTTGAGGGAGTTCCATGACTTTTCTTTACATAATTTTCCTATATTTGGATCAGATCATAGTCCTATCTTACTTACTAATAATGTAAACCTTGTTAGAAAAGACCCTTATTCCTTCAAGTTTGAAGCTATTGGTTACATCATCCTAACTTTAGGAATTTTGTCAAAAGTGCTTGGACTTGTACAAATACTTCAAGGCCACAAAAAAAGTTTGTTGCTTGTGCAAGGACATTCAAGTATTTGGTAAGGAAGTAGAACAAAGAGACCTTTGGTAATATCAAAGAACATAAAGATAAGCTTTTAACCTCTATATGTGATATTCAAAATAAAATTATAAGGGATCAAGATAATTCTATAAGTATGGATGACGAGGTTAAAATTAGAAGTGAGCTTAACCAAGTTTTACAAGAAGAGGAAATTATGTGGGCTCAAAATACTAAGGTTAAGTGGCTTCTATTGGGAGATAAAAATACTACATATTTTCAAATGGCGGCTTCTATCTGTGGGAAAAGAAATGAAATAAAATCTGTTAAAGATAGTAATGGTTTCTGGTGGAATTATGGGGAGGGTCTAGAGCAAATTTTTGTGTCGGAGTTTAAACTAGGTTTTCTTGTGATAATTCCCCTTCTCAGGAGATATTGGCTACAATAGTTGATATCATAACTCCTTGCATTGATCATGCGCATAATATGCAACTACTTGAATGTATTTCAGATGAGGAAGTTTAGGAAGCGGTGAATAGCATTGGTGCGTTAAAAGCACCTGAATCTGATGGTCTTTGTGCTACTTTTTACCAAGGTTGTTTGGGAGAGGTAAAAGATACTATTATTCCTATGATTAAAGATTGGGTAAATTACATAATATCTTCTCAGGTTTGAGGTCTATTATAACTCCATACATCTTTAAAATATTTCACTTCTATACCTCAAGTACTATTTTATTTCAATATAATACATTCGTTATATTTTTCATCCATTGATCCGGTAAGTGGTGACGTGGCTGCCATATTTGTGCCACATGACTACCAAATGTGTGTCACGTGGCAAAAAATAAAAAAAAACATAAATTTTCAAAAAAAAGAAAAAAAAAAAAAAACCTAAAATCCATCCCATCTCCCTACAAAACCCCATATCTCCTCCTCCCTCCAAAAACAAAAAAATGCAGATCCCTTTTCCCCCACCCCCAACAAACCCAGATCTATTTTCCCCCACCCTCACCCACCTCAGAGAAACCTTATTCGCCACCCTCCCTCCCCCTGCGTCACCCCAGATCCTCCGCCCCCCCTCCCCCCCCCCTCCCCCCCGGCGATCCACCTCAGCCAGAACTCGCATGACTTCAACAATGATATAATCAGAGTTTGGCAACAATATTTGGAGTACATTCTGAAAACAATGATATAATCAGAGCATGACTTCAACGACCCCCAAAAATTTTCCGTTTTCTTACAACTCAACTACTCAATTGAAATTCACAATGTAACAGTGAAAAGTTTCCCAATTTCTTTTTGAAAATTAAGGATTAAAAAACTAAGAATTGCAGAAATTACCTACCTTTGTCGCTCACGTCACTGTCCAACTTTGTTGCAATCGCTCTAGGGTTTTAAATTTTAACTCTGCAGAAAAGAGGGATGAAATCAAATTAGAAAAATTCCCCGATTCTACATTTTTTTGTACTAGAAAACAAGAGTAAAACTATAAGAAGCGGTAATAATCGAATCCGAACTCGAATTCAACATTTTCTTGTAATTCAAAAAATTAAAAAGTGGGCAAATTGAATAAAATAAAACAAAAACAAGAACCTGCTTCAGATGTCGAAGAGGGCTTGAAGTCGTGATTTGGAACGAAGTCTTTGCAATTTTGGGGGAATATTTCCATCGTTTGACACCGCTCGCTCCAAAATTTAACAAGAAATTAAATAAAAAACAAGAAATAATTGAAGAGAGTGGAGGAGAGGGACGTGGGTCGGGGACCGGGGGGGGGGGGGGGTAAGGTTTCTGGGTTTGTTTGCGGGGGTGGGGGGTTGCGGGAGGTGGGTTTTAGTTTTTTTAATTTTTTAATTTTTTAATTTTTAAGATTTAAGCTTTCCTTTTAATTAATTTTTTTTTTTTTTGCCACGTGGAAGAAGGTTTGTTCTCCGAAGAATTAGGGTGGTTTAGAAATCAAACGGATTGATCATTTTAACAATGCTTGTTTAGCCAAATTAGGTTGGAAAGTTTTAACCAACAAAGAAAAATTGATCAGGTGAAATAATTAAAAGTAAATACTGACGTAAGTCTGATTTTTTAAATTCGAAGATTAAACAAAACTACTCACTTGCTTGGAAAGACATTCTTTCTAATAGAAACATCATCCATGAGGGAATGAGATGTATTGTGGGTAATGGTGAAGATATACTCTTCTGGACCCATCAATGGGTTTTTCCTAACTCCTTTATCATTTAATTCCCATGAATGATAGAAATAATATTGATTGGAATCTTAAAGTAAGCAACTTTATAGTTCATAATAGTTGGGATAGCATTAAATTAGCTACTGTAGTTGATGGTGATATCGTTAGAAAAATTTGTCGCATTCCCCTCCCTCTACAAGAGTTGAAGGACAAGTTAATTTGGGGTTTGACCAATAATGTGGAAGCTAATTATTCCTCGTAAGGTTAAAATGTTTGATTGGCTTATGATTCAGGAAAGATTGCAAACCAGAAAACGTTTAAGTCGTTTTGTTAAAAATATTGATAAGTTATGTCTGTTATGCAATATAGCCAAAGAAGATCAATGTCATTTCTTTTGTAATTTTGTTTTTGCTACTAAAGTTTGGAGCTCAACTTTTGGTATATTTAATAATGGTAACATTAGTACTAATGCTAATTTTTTTATTGGTTAGAATCCTTAAGTTCTAAGGATAAAGATGGTATTTCTGATCTTAGTAAAGTAATTCTGAATTGCTGGCAAATCTGGATGGAAAGAAATGACTTGGTGTTCAGAAGTGTGCCCCCGGTCCTGGCGTGTTGTGTTTCTATTACTGGTAGTGTTGGTTCAGCTTTTCTCAAGGCTAATGGGAAATGTGACCCCAAGGAGGCTTTACCTATCTCTTCCTTTATTAAATGATATCCTCTTGACCAGCATGATGTGATTAAACTCGATTTTGATGGTTCAGTTTCAAATAACCGTGTTGGTGCTGCCTTTGTGCTTTATAACAGTAATTCACACGTGATTGGGGCAGGGGCTCTTAATCTTGATGGCACTATTATTTCGGCAGTAGAAGCGATGAGTTTGTGAGAAGGGCTCTAGTGTGCTAGGCGCAAGGGTTTCACTAAAGTGATGGTGGAGGGGGACTCTAAGCTCATCATTGAAGCTGTGCAGGGTCGTTTAGGGATTCCATGGAGAGTCAGCTTTATCATCAATGATATTCGTATCCTAACTCGGTCCTTTAGTCATGTTGATTGGAAGCACATTTTCAGGAAGGCAAATTTGTTGCAGATGCTTTAGCTCACCTTGGTCTCTCCCTCTCGTATCCTCATTATTGGGATTTCTACTTACCTGATGTTGCTCTTCCTGCCTTTAATTTTGATTGTATTGGAAACGGTTGTACTAAAGGTTTTGTGCTTTAATGAATTTCTTTTTTGCATCAAAAAAAAAAAAATATTGGAATAGAAAAGAAAGTGTACTTCCCTATCTCATGTAGCATAGGAAAATGTAATTAAATTATAAGATGTAAACCGCAACTTGTACTTATAAATAGGATGCGGCAAAGCTAAAAAGCACAGAGAGAAAAACAGAGAGAGCTTAGAGAGAAGAGAGGTATTAGTTATAGGGTTTGCAAAAATATTGTATACCTTATTATTAATCAAAGAAGCCGTGGTTTCTCTACCCAGAGAATTCACAATAGACGTGGGAAAAAAGTTATGTCAGACAAGTATAAATCTTGTGTGTTTCTAGTTATCCTCTGTTGATGCACAAAATTAATGAGACTTTGGAATAACGTAAAGTTTCAAGTTTGTGACCTTCGCATGATTGTCCCAGTCACTAAGTGCAGGTAAATATGTAAAGAGATAGATATAGGGAGGCAAACACAAGATGTACATGGTTCATTCTAAGTTGGGTTATGTCCATGAGGGTAGATGAGTTCACATTAAGGCCCCGTTTGGCAGCTTGGATTGTACTAACTATTTCAATCGTATAGGATAAATAGTCATCGGATAGTAATGACTAAATTTGTCTGACGTTTGGTGTAGTATCGGACTAACGACCGTATTATTTATACTGTTACTATACCGAATAGGAGGAATTCAAAGTATTATTACTTCTAAGATAAAAATTGATGATTAATGGAAAAAGATGGGAAAAAAAAAAATTTACACATTCAAGACCACCAAATGGGTCAAATTAAAAAAGAACAAAATCTTCCTTTATTTAAATCAAACTTAAAATAAAATTAAAAAAAAATTGAAATCGTCTCTTCAGTCTTGTCTTCCCTAGATCTCTCCGCTGCACCCCCAACACCCTTATTCCCCATCTCCTTACAGTTCTTAGAGCTACTGTTAACATCGTCTATCAAAAACCAAGAAGACATAGTGAGTAACGGAGTCAACTCAGCTCAACACCAGAACTCAGTAGTTCCAGAAAATAAGAACGTTAAGAAAACGCGATCAGAAACGCTAACAAATTGAGCTGGAAGATCTTAAAGAGCGGATCAGACTTAAAGACTTCGATGCACGACGGCCAGGCCTTGGGGCTTTTATAGCATATGATGACATGGCGCCCGTAGGCATTGATGGTGCCATTAAGAAAGACGACGGGGAGAACAACGTCGGCGAGAATGACGATGGCAAAAGGGACGACGGCGAGAATGACAACGACGAGATTAGGTGTCATGGAGAACGAAGTGTGAGAAAGAAGGAAAGGAACCAGACTAATAATCCACTCATTTTGGAAAGGTTTATTATGCTGGTGTATACCCTACTAAATAAGCAGACTGACTAAATTAATCCGACGACTATTTAATACAAGAGGACACCAAATGACCGGGTCCGTATTATTGGTCCTATCCAATCCTATATACAACTCACTAAACGAGGCCTAATAGTGAAGAGTTTACACAATACACAGGTTCAAGCATAATCATCATTAGTGAGCTCTAATTATAAGTTTAAGTACAATAGTGGCATTAGGGGATAATTGTAGGAGAATGATATTCTTTTATTATTGAGGAAAGTTTCTGACTTTCGTCTGCAGTCGATGTGAGACTTTAGGAGTTATATTCTGATGTTGCCACTTGTCATGATGTGATTGGCCTTCTGGTTAGAGAGAAACACTTATGCTTCAGCAAAAGTGCCTCAACATGAATCCTTCAGTGGGTCCCTGAAGGTATGAAGTTGGTCGGTGTTCGGTAGTTTTGGGATTGGTGAAGTATAGTATAACCAGTGCTCTCAAGTTCCCGAGTAAGGAAAGTTTCTCAGTTGGAAACTTGAAAAATCCAAGTCACTTAAATAATTACGAAACTTTTGAGTACCGAAATGTATTAGCATACAGTGGGAGTCGCCCAAGTCTCCGTTGCCGAATGAGGTACCTTAGTCTCTGTCGACTCATTCAGGAATAAAAGAAATTGAAAATTTTATACTCCTCTTTTTCTTGTATATACTTCAGCCCAAGTGACTTCTTTATTAGGCCTACATGCCTTTGTTGTTGGGTCAAAATAAGTAGCCAAAAATATGGGCTCCAACCTTTTTTTGTTTCATGTCTTTACCCTCCTTAGTTCAAATCATCTTCCTACAGAACCTTCAGCATCTCCTCCCTTATTATTATCTCTACTAATTAATAAAACACTCATTGTCAACCAAAATCCTCTGAAATTACTAGTTTAACCCTATAATTAATATAGAACATGAATAAGAAATATGGGGCAGAAATGTAATTTTACGCAACCAAATTTTGCAGTTTTTTTTCAAAGCCTCACCTATATGTAATCCTAACATATCTCTAATTAAAAATAAATAAATAATAAAAAATAATAAAAAAAAACTTCCCACTTCCGCATTCTCTATCACTCTCTTCTTCTCTCCTTCTATTTCAAAAACAAAAATAAAAAAAGGCTTATTCTATTAACATCCCACATATTATTGATTAAACCCCATATACTTAATACATCCCACATTTTCTTTTTCAATTAAAAATTATCTTAATACACCCCATATACCTTCTCATAATACCCTTACACCCCACATTCTCATACACCTAATATTTTCCACATACACCCCACATTTTTTATACACCCCCACATTTTTTAAATCTTACAATACTCATTTTTATTTTTTATAAATTAAATTGACTTAGGATTAAAACCCTAACATTGTCTAAAAAGAGAAGTCTACAATCCGGTCTGTTAAGCTTGAATTTCATTGGGTCATCATAGCCAATCTCATTTTCTCTGTCTCTTAAGCCTTTTGCTAACAAAAAAGAGGATTTTTGCTAAAACATGGCAACTGTGAGGAACCTAACAGAGCAAAAGTAAATCTCATAAGATGAATAAGAATGGAAAAGGCATTGCTGGGTTGGCCTCCTATGAAATTGGGTAGTATTGTGACAACCCGTCCTAAATCTTACGTTTTTTTTTACAAAATTTAAAAGTGTGATTTTACGAAAATGCCTTTAGAGGCGAGGGTCTTGACATCCATTGACCAACGTATAGCGGGTTGTATAAATTAATACTTAGCGTTTTCTTGAAGTACTCGACGTTACGGAATTATAAAACCGAGAAGCACTTTTGTTTAGTCGCTATTTATATATTTATACATTTTTATAATGATATATTTTGTTTATCATTTAGTGATTTTAAAAATAATTGAGGAAGAAGAGGAAGAAGAATGGGGGACGGGAGAGAGAACAGAAGGAAGGGCTGCTGCCCAATCAGAGGAGAGGAAGAGAGAAGACTGCCCAATCAGAAGCGGAAGCAAGAAGGGAAAGGAAGGAGAGTGGAGAGCGGGGGAAAAAGGGGGAAACGGGTTCCCAACCTGTGACTCGTGTACACCCAGTCCAATTCTCCATATTTTCAAGTGGTTTTCCACTAGATTTCTCACGAATTTGGACCAAGAAACCATTCCCAATCATCCCCTAGTCCTTTCCTCTTCCATTCCCAATCAAATTTTATAGGATTTGAGCTTGAATTTGAGTAGAATGAAACTGTGGGTTCCGAGGGTGCCACGGCAAAATCCGACGATCGTGAAGGTAATCCAGCAAATTGCTACCACCACTAGTCTTCCCTAGAACCCAGAAACAAAGCCCAATCAGTGGTGGAGTCGTCGGAACACGTTTGGAGGTCAAATCGAAGCACACCCAATTCTAGGGTTCCGACGCGTTTTGATGAAATTAGAGCCTTTCCAGGCCAAATTGGCCTTGGTCACAGGCGCCGATCATTTGTGACGCCTCAATGTTTGTGCTAGGAAGTTGTAGCGCGGACTCCAGGTGAGTGGATCTTTCCTTGCTTATCATATTTTTCATGATTGATAATTGTATAAATTCTTTTAAATAAAACTGAGAAATTTATGCCATGACATATATATATATATATATATATATATATATATGTTATAAAATACTATGAGATGCTTAAGTTTAGATTTCATCGTGATATATCCATATGCGTATTACTATAAATGATTATTGCGAACTACGAATGACTTGATCTCTGTTTAAGGTACGTAGGCAGTCTAACGAGACGTTAGATGTAGCCATATAAGAAATGAGATTATATAATCGAGGCAATACCCTTGTTTAAGGAATTGAGCAATGTGAGGGATATTAGTGAAAAATGTGCGTTTTAACTTTATGTTTTGGTGATTAATAGTTAGTACACCGTATTATATAACTGGAAATACTATGAAATGTTTTTATTTTATATTTCATCATGGCATATCCATACATATATTCTTTGCATATAATTATTGTGAACGCTCTGAAGTGCAAAGGTGAATGCAGGACACATAGGTAAGTTTAGGTAAGTTCAGGTAAGTTTAGGTAAGTTCACGTAAGTATACGGTATAAGTTGAATTTATGGGGTTATAATATGACTGCATTTATGTTTAAAACAACTTTGACACTGTCGTATAGGTTGCTTATGAGTCGTACATGTTGTATTAGATGCATTCAGAGCTCATAAACCTGCACCCTGGTGTTAGTGCTCTTGTCTGTGGCCAGGGCACAGTCCTTCACGTAATGTTCACCTCCCGCACCATACGCTCACCTTGAAATCAAGGTAGGTGCACATGCCTATCGTATAGACCATTATAGGTGGTTCTGACTCGTAGGTGACTCTTCACATGATCGTAGCACTTGAACGTATACCTTTACACCCAGTTCTGTCGTACAGACCACTACTGTGGTTCTTACTTGTGTGCAGGCGTAGTGCCGTACAGGTCATTAGAGGTGACTCCAGTTTATGTGTTAGCAATGATTAATAAAATATGAGTACAGTCGTACAGGTCACTAGAGGTGACTCCGACTTATATGCTAGTCACGATTGATGAAATATGTAATGAATATGTGATGAATATGTGATGAGCTAGCATATGTAATGAATAAGAGACGAGCTAGCATACGTAATGAATAAGAGATGAGCTAGCATATGTGATGAATAAGAAACAAGCTGAATAAGAGACGAGCTAACATATGTGATAAATATGTGATGAGCTAGCATATGTTATGAATAAGAGACGAGCTAGCATATGTGATGAGTATGTGATGAGCTAGCATATGTAATGAATGATAAGCTAGCATATGTAACGAATAAGAGATGAGCTAGCATATGTGATGAGCTAGCATATGTGATGAATAAGAGACGAGCTAACATATGTGATGAATATGTGATGAGCTAGCATATGTAATGAATACGTGACGAGCTCGCATATGTAATGAATATGTTATGAACTGGCATATGTGATGAGATGTGGGTAAGTTGTATAGGTCACCCTAGGTGACTCCTACTTGCGTACTAGTATGAGTTATTAATCGCATGATTATTTGATATTATTGATGAAATGTTGTGTTGTGGTATATTATGAATTTTCTAGAAACTATACAGGTGGTGTAGTGAGGGGTTATAATGTTTTGCATGGTTTCTATTAAAATTTTACTTACAGGGCCACTCACCCTTGTCTTGTCTTCACCCTCCAGGTTTTATTAGTTGAGCTTTCTTATCGTCGAAGATTCGTGGCGATTCTTAGTATTGGAGATTATTTCGAGGGTATGATTCTTAATTCATTTTTCTGTACTTGCTTATGCTCTAACGTCACTTGTGAAGTGGGTTCATTCCCGCTCACCGGTGCACTCTGGTATTTAGGCACTCTTAGGTTTAAATTTATTCACAATCCTCCACATCATCACATTTTATGGCTTCGTCACCTTCCAGGTTTTGGCCAGAACAGCTCGATTCGGAGTCCTTATGGACATTCCGGATCGGGGTGTGTCAATTTGGTATCAGAGCATAAGTTGGGCAGTATTGCATTCATCACACACGTGATGTGAGCATTCTCGGTTCCCAAGTCTAATGTTTGAATCTTGCCATCTCGTCGAGTACGGAAAATATGTTAGTTGTTTCTAAATTTTGAGCAAAAATTGATGATTTGTCAATCTTTAGAAGATCGTTTTGACGTGTGTCTCTAGATTATAATCAATGAACTTATCTGCCAAAGAAAGGTGTGGAATTTGAGACTAGTTACCCTAACGTGGAGTTAACGTATCATTATTGGTGTATCGTCAGAAATTTATGGGTTAATCTCATTACTATTGTTAACCATCATTATTAAACCTGTTGAGAATAGAAATCAAAAATAGTTTTAATTCCTTGACGGTATCTAGGACAATACCACCATTTCATTTTTTTGTACTACATTAGTTTCTTTGAATTTTTTTCGCACAAATCCTATTTCAATTGGTGGTCTATGCAACAACCTTTTGGAACTTGGAATTTTCTTGTGAAGCTTGTTGAATTCATAGTAGTCTTACCAATGTATAGAATCATTTGGAAGGAACTATTTTATCTATGATTTAAAGTTAACGATTATCATCTTTGCTTGGAAATCGAATGACAATTCTTTATGGAAAACGTATCTAAAATATTTATCAATCTTAGAACTTTTTAAATACACTTACTTTTGGAAAGGACTGAGTTTTGATAGTGGCAGGAGAAGAATTTAATCAATAGCTATGAGTGCACTATAGGGGATCTTTCCGGTTGTATGAGAAGGACATAATTACTCTCGAATACTTTCAGTTTGTCCTATTCTGTTAAAATTTGATGTGAAAAATAAGTTAACACACAAAATTAAACCCTTTTTTTATCAATTGTAGTAAAGTATGTAAGTAGGGATCGTTCTAGGCCGGGGATTAGGAGGGATTGCTAAATCACTTGGAAACTAACTTGAAAACGTAAAAACAAAGTTTAAAACACTAACTAGACTCAAAGAATGCAAAACTATACTTTAAAACACTAAAACAAACCAAAAGACTCAAAACAGCCCCTAAACACTCAAAACTACCTTAAACACACAATCTGGGCAGTTTTGGGACTCTAACACAAACTTGGACGAATTTTGGTTTTCTAATGAACTAAAACACTTAAAAACATAATCTAAGACAAGTTCTAATTAATATGACTCAAAGAAATAAGATGGGGTTGATTTTGGACGAAAATAATTAAATTAAGACAAGAACAAAGTAAACAAATTCTTAGACAAATTTAAGTGAATCAAAACAGATTGTAAAATGAATTTGAATGAAACTTATGGATGGAAGGCTAGCTAGGAGGTTCTTCTCCACACATGTCACACTTGCATACAAAACGATTTCCAGTTGCTTTTCGATAAGCTATGAATACTCAACGCCCCAAATTAACCGTGAATTGCACTAATTAACCCTCAATTTTTCCACAAGTTATTGGATTGGATGATTGCATACGACAACCCAAAACATTCCCTACAAGTTCCCTACATGAATTGCATAATAGAGATACAAGCAAGAATCATTAAGTTCTATGAAAAACATAAGCATTGACGAGGCACTCGTTACTATGATTTGCATGAAACTTATGCCAAGAATTTACTTAACGTGATTGTGACTAGCAACCTTCACTACTTGTGAATATAAGTTCATAACGATTAGGTGAAACTCCCTTATATTCTAGCGTTAAATTCATGCATGAAAATTAAGCGTGCACTCTCAACCAACATACACAAATCATTTTTTATACGATCGGATAAGTAAATTGAATTCACAACTTATGAATCACAACTGGATGTAATCAAATCATATTGCAAGTATGAACATGGTTTCGAATCACCCCCTAACTAAGAGGGGTTTAGTTCCTCATACTCACAAAGCAAAGATACATAAAATTAGACATTAAAATCAAAGGAAAGAAAACACCTAAAATGCTCCAACTTGGGTAGCAAGTGCATCCAAGAATTCTCCTTTGCTTGCTTGCGGCAGATTGCTTTGTGGACGGATTTTTGGGTAGTTTTATGATGTAGAATGGATGGGGAATGGTATGGAAAGGTTTAGGGTAAGTGTGGAGGAGTGTTTGAGGGTTGGAGGGTGGTGGAGAGCTAGGCAAAGAGGGTGGAAGAAGGTGGAGTGGCTGTTATGTTTTCTAGGCACTAGAATGGTGTTTTTGGGGTGTTTTGCTACCTAGAGGTTGTATGGACGAATTTTCTGTGATGAATGATGAATATGAGAGTGTGAACCCTTTGCCAAGGGGTGTAAACATGTATATATAGGCCCCAAAAACCTTAGAGAATCAGGTTAGGCTAGGGAGAATGCACGGCAAAGAGTGTATGTGGTGTGCAATGGTCCAAGGGTGAAAATGAAGTGATGATGCAAAGTGTGAAGGGTAAAATGGAGTGGTCTTGTAGCTAGGGAGCATGAATGATTGTGTACATTGCATAGAGATGGAAAGGGAGGTGAAAATGTGTCAATAAATGGGTCAAAGGTGCAGCAACATGTGGTACACAAGGCATGGGATTCCAAATGTGAATGATGGAGCATCAATTGGTGCATGTTATGGTTGTGAAAGTTGTATAAAATTTTGTGGGTGAAGGGAACAAGAGGTATCAAGCAATTAAGTGTAATAATTAAATGAATTGAAGCATGAAATCAGAAATTATGTAGGGGACAAGAGTGATCAAGCATGGCATGGGAATCCAAAGGGAATTCTATGTTGTTTTGCATGGCAATGAAGGCAAGTTGGGGTGACAAATTTTTGGGCTGAGTTCTTCATCTTTTGGACCATAATTCTTCACATTCTTGGCCTCTTTAGTTCTCAAATTCGTCCATCCACTTTGGCCCAAATATGTGACATGCATTCCAAGCTCCATTTTGCTCCAAAATGCTCCAAAATGCATCTTCTTGCCTACTTTGTCCATAAAATTTGAAAACACACGAAAATGAATTTAAACATTAAAATAACTAAGCAAACACGACATAAATGCACAAGAACAAGCCAACTAAGTCGCATAAATATGCTCCTATCAAATTCCCCCACACTTAGCTTTTGCTAGTCCTCGAGCAAAACAAAGAGATAAAACGAAACAAAGTAAATAAAACACAACCTAAACCTTCCAACATTTGTCTCAGGGATTTCCAATGCACATGACATGTTAAAAATCATTATCCCCACAGATTTGAGTCATCTTCACACTTAAGCACGTACTTAATCATAGTCACCACTTACTTGTTCACAATTAATCGATTAAAATAATGTTTTTGATGTAGTAACATGCCTTAGAGAATTTACTCAATTCCTCACAAAGTATGCACTCAATTTTCACTTAGATTTTCTAACTACACACCCTATACTAGTTATATGTGAGAAGATTGATGTAGATATGAAAACGAACACTCACATATATGTATCACAAAGAACGCAATTTCTGGAGTTAATAAGCATGTTTAGATATGATCTCATGAATGGAATGCTATTACTTAGACGTGAGAACCAGTGACACCATAGGCTCATGCCAAATTCAAACTCCACAAATTGAAATACATAACACTCAAGATCGAAGTTAAGGGTTGTAATGGGGCTTTGGGGTATTGGTTAACAAATGAAGGATAGGGATAACAATCGTTCTTAAAGCAATAGCAAGCAAAGTAATGAAATTGAAACTTAGAATTCACTTAGATTGCAGAAATCAGCTTTTAGACACGAAGGGAAAATTCAAGCAATATTTAGGGCCGAATTCTATGTTTTGGACCCTTTCTTCAACAAGCAGCACTTTAAAACTCTTTTTCACATATTTTTCAACTCCTTTTTTTTTTTTTTTTTTTTTTCTTTCTCAACTCTTCTTTTCTTTTCAACAAGCATAATAACTCACGCTTCCCCCCACACTTGTTTTCTGCCATACATTAATCAAAAGAAATTCAATTTGAATCATGCTTTACTATGCTTCAAGAACAAGGGTATGTATGGTCCTAAACTAGGCTAGGTAAGGATAATGTGGTTTAACAAAGAATGTAGGCTATCAAGGCTCAATGGGGTTAACTTAAACATATAACGATATGGGATACATGGCAGTTTGGCTTTGGTGGTGGTAACTACACAACTTCATCTTGAATATGTGTTATGCAAATCAATAGCATGCTTTGAATGAAATAGGCATGAGTTCTAGCATTTGGAACTAAATGATGAAACGCCTTCTAAGTAATAACCAAGCAAAGAATAATGAGATCATGCAACGACTTTAGAAAACAATAATGCACAGATTTTAACTCTCCAAATAAACATTTAGGCTCAAGTCTCACAAGGTTGTAGCGTTAGTTTGAGTTCCTTCCTTCAAGCATGTTACAAAAACTAATTTTTTTTTTCTTTTATGATTACATGTGATTTCATAAGTTATAACCACAACCAAGCATAAATAAAGAGTAAATCAAACTTTCATCCATGTTTATAACTCTCTTTAACAGTCATGCAATTACAAACCGAATCCTCATCATTGTGTTGGAAGATACCCTAAGACACAAATAAGCACACAAAAACAACTCTTTTTGGGATTTTCAAAACAATTTTTCAAATTTTTATGAATTTTCGGATTTTTATGTCAAAACACACTGAAACACTCCAAAACAGCTTAAAAAATACTTAAAACAGCAAGGAACAACACTAGAAGTAATGGGTGATAATTTTATGCAAAACACTAGTTACCCCCCCACACTTAAATCAAACATTGTCCTCAATGTTTCAAGCATATACTCACACAAAAACAAGCAACGAATAACAGAACAAATATAGCAAAGTAAACAAAAAAAATTAGACAGAGTAGAGGTTAAGAACGCAAATCTGGTTTTTGAGATAGATGATCTTGGTGACTTTCCACAGCTTTGATCTTGAACCGGTTTGGAATTCTGAGCGGGAAATATCAGAGTGCAGTCTACATTCTTCTCTACTTGTTTGTTCTGCACGGCGGGCAGGCACGAGGTAAAGGTGTTGGTCTGTTTCTTTCTTCAATCTTTCCAAGTGCCCACCTCTTGCTCTCTTTCTCCTTGTCCTTAGTTGAGGATGAATCAGCACGTTGTCTCCACATGCTTCGAGGTATCATCTTCACTTCCCTTATAAGTGAGAGACAAAGCGAAAGCATAAGATGATGAGTACTCGAGAGCAAGAGCTGGCTGGAGAAAGGACAGGGAGAAAGCATGATATGAGATACTCTTGCTCTCAACCCTTATGATATGAAATACTTGTGCTCTGGATGGGTTGTTTGCAGGGGTATCCCAGGGGATGAAAAATATAGAGTGACTCGAGAGGGTTTGTTGGAAAGCCATTTCAGAGAGGATGAAGGGTTAAGTGAGGCTGAAAGTTGGGTGAGACTGCTTCACTTTGAAGTTCAACATTTATAGAATTTTCTTAATGGCTGGGAAGGCATTGTTCCATTACTCATGTCGGCAAGCCTGGGATAATTTAACATTAGTTTTCACGTGCATTCCGCTTCTCCAAAAATTTTCGACAGATTGCGCTTGATTTACGCAACGCAGATGTGCAAATTGACAGATGCTGACACGTCTCGATAAAGCAGAGGCCTCTTTAATATCCGGAATTTACGCTTCGAGTTCTGAGCTTCGTTGAGGGCAGAGATTGCATGTGACAAGTGCTGACGAGGCTGAGAGAGACAGATGGTTGGAATCGGTGCTTCGACAGACTGCCCGTGATTTTCGCAAAGCTGAGTTGCGTGTGATGGGTGTTGACGAGGCTGAGACAGTTGACACTCTTCGGTATCTGGAATTGGTGGTTTGTGAGCAAGCCCAACTTTTGAGAAAGCTGGCGCTTCTTCGATCTCCGAATGGCTTCTTCGATTTCTGAGCTCACCTCTTCGATCTCTGAAATCCCATCGCGTGCTGATTTTCATAGAGGTATGCAGGACGTTCAAAGCACTCTTGAATTTCTGCCTATAAAAACTCCCGTTTTGCACTTCTACGATCTTGACTTGTCCGATCTCCTCTTTCTTTAACACATCTGAAAAATGTCTGGCCCTTCCGACCGTCGTTTTGACTTAAACCTTGGTGAAGGAGCAGCCCCTCCTTCTCCAGACAACATATGGCGCCCGTCCCTCATATCCCCTACTGGTCATTTTACCGTTGGGGATTCGGTGATGAAAAATGACATGACCGCTGCGGTGGTGGCCTGGAACCTGTCACCCCTAGAGATAACAGACTGCTTGCTAGACGGTTTGATGAATTGGCGGTTAAGGAGTCTCTGGCTCTTAGCGTGCAGTGTGCGGGTTCGGTGTCCAACATGGCCCAACGCCTATTTGCTCGAACCCGTCACGTTGAATCGTTGGCGGCTGAAATACAGAGTCTCAAAGAGGAGATTAGAGGACTCAAGCATGAAAATAAACAATTGCACAAGCTTGCACACAATTATGCCACAAACATGAAGAGGAAAATTAACCAGCTGCAGGAAACTGATGGTCAGATTTTACTTGATCACCGGAGGTTTGTGGGTTTGTTCCAACAGCATCTGCCTTCGTCTTCTGGGGCGGCACCGCGTAGTGAAGCTCCAACTGATCAACCTCCGATACCTCCTCCTTCCGTGGCCCCACCGACTGCTGAGACTCCGCCGACTACTGCAACCTCTCCCACGCAGCCTTTGTGAAGGCTCCCTCTTGTATTATGCTATGTTTCTTTATTTCCCAGTTTCCTGTTCATTTCCATGAAGTTTAATGTTAAAATCCTTTGCATATTTGTTAATGTTTCAAAATAGAAAGTCATAACCAAAAATAATTAAACAAGTAATAAAATTGACAATCAAGCAGAATAAATGGGTTGCCTCCCTTAAAGCGCTTGCTTTAACGTCTTCCAGCCGGACGATGAACACCTTGATCAACCTTCATGGGAACCCACGGCATAGTGGGTTGTCTCCTCCATATCTTGTTCTACAAAGCTCTCGTACATTGCATCCTTGAACGGAAATGGATAGTGATGTTTGTTGATGGGTGCGTTGTGTTGCCTAAGGTTCACGTTCATGTGCCCACCGTCGGGGATCTGCTTGGGTATCTGCACCAAAGAAGGGAACCACCTATCAAATTTAATGGGAATTGGATTTGGATTAGGTGGCTTACCTATGTGATGTGATGAAATGGCAGCAATGTGAACATTCTTCCCCATGGTGCTTTCGGCCAATTTGAGCATTGTGAGGGCAGTGGCCGTATGGTCCTTGTACTCCACTCCAATTCCCTCGTCTTGCATGGTTGTTGATGCATCATTTGTGCTTGGTGCTGAACGGTCCAGTCCTATCTTTTCAATTTTATCAATGGCACAACAAGAATGAACAACATTAGGAGTCTCAATGGATTCAGAAATTTTAAAACTAATCATGTCACCACCAAATGCCATAGTGACTAATCCTTTGGCCACATCAATTTTCGTTTGAGCCGTTTTCATGAATGGCCTTCCAAGGAGGATGGGCAATGAAGGGGCATGGTCCGATTCATCCATTTCGAGGACATAGAAATCTACCGGGAAGATTAAATGATCAACCTGCACTAAAACGTCTTCCAAAACTCCCTTTGGATAAGCGTTAGATCTATCGGCCAATTGTATGATTACACCATCATTTTTCAATGCTCCTAAGTTCATAGATGCATAAATGGAATATGGCATAACATTTATAGAAGCACCTAAATCAAGCATGGCAGATTTGAAACGGGTATTACCAATGACACACGGAATTGTAAAACTCCCCGGATCTTTGCATTTGGGGGGGTAGTTTATGTTGCAAGATGGCGGAGACATTCTCACTTACATGTACCACCTCTTTCTCCCAGACACGTTTCTTTGTTGTACAAAGCTTCTTTAAACACTTGGCATACTTCGGGATTTGCTTTATGGCATCAAGGAGGGGAATGTTGACATGCACCTTTCTAAATGTCTCTAGAACATCTTTTTCCTCCTATTCGTTCTTTGATTGCAAAAATCTGCTAGGAAATGGGACATTCAAAGGAAAAACATTAGTCGGAATTGAATTTAACACATTCTTACCCTTATTGGACAGATTTGAAGGTTTAGGGGCCATGGACACTTGCGGCATAGGTGTGTCCATCCTTGCCGTGGGTGGGCTTGATTCCTCCTCTTCCATTTGCAACATTTCATCCTCTTTGGGACCTGTTTTTGATGAAGAACCTACCCCAACCTCCTTACCACGGTGATTGCTTTGGCTGATTCAAACCCTCCCTTTGGATTTGGAATGGTAGAACTAGGGAGCCTTCCTTGGTCTCTAATTTGCCCAACAACCTCGGCAATCTGTCCCATTTGTTTCTCTAGTTGGTCCACCCTTTTGTTTTGATTTTCCTGCCCATTAGTCAAAGTGGTTAGTAACTTAACAAGTGTATCATTATCCAAAGCATTACTTGAAGTATTTGGGGCAGATTGTGGTTGGAATTGAGGGGGTGCGTATGGTTTGTTGTAGAAGCCCGGGGGTTGTTGCCTAAAGCCTCCTTGTGGTTGGGCTTGTTGTGGCTCTCTCCATTTGAAGTTTGGATGGTCTCTCCACCCCGGATTATATGTGTTGGAATATGGATCATGTCTTGGCTGATTTTGGCTTTGAAACCCAATGGCATTAGCGCTCTCCCATCCACCATTCTCAATGAGTTGAGGACACTTTTCGGATGCATGTCCTTGGATAGAACATACGCCACACACCATGGGTCCTTGAATCTTCATTCCCTCGTCCATCTGTGAAACAAGAGAAGTAAGATTAGCTAACTGAGATTGAATATTGGAAGTGGAACTTACCTCATGCACTTGTTGCCGTGGGGGTCCTCTTTGGCCTACACCCTCATATTGTTGAGCATTCAATGCTCGATTAGCAATCAAGATTTTTGCAGCCATGGGCGTTTTGTCTACCAATGCTCCACCCGCCGAGGCATCGAGCATTTGACGTTCTAGTGGTAGGAGCCCTTCGTAGAAGTATTGCAAAAGCAATTCCTCCTTCATCTGATGCTGTGGACAAGAAGCAACAAGTGATTTAAATCTTTCATAATATGTAGGAAAAGACTCACCTTCATCTTGTTGAATTCCACTTATTTTTTTACGAAGAAGAATGATGCGAGAAGTTGGGAAAAACTTCTCCAGAAACGCCCTCTTCATACTCTCCCAAGATGTAACTGTACCGGGAGCCAACTCGTATAACCAATCATTGGCTTTGTCCATTAAAGAGAATGGAAAAGCCTTCATCTTTAAAATACTTCCGTCAACGGTAACCGGAGTCATACTTGAGCACACCATTTCAAATTCTTTCAAATGTTTGTTCGGATCCTCCATGGACAGCCCATGGAACTTGGGAATGTGGTGGAGCAAACTTGACTTGAACTCGAACTCTTCGGTTTTACCTTGAGCAGCCATGGGATATTGGATACACAATGGTGCGGCATTATCCAAACCCGAGGCGGCAAGCTCCTTGAGCGTACGGTTGTCCATGGCTATACCTTGCTCTTCTCCACCCACTTGTGCCGTGGCCTTCTTTTCAACCTCAACTTCTTGCTCTTCTAATTCAGGCTCGGGACTAGGAGGATTAGACTCTTGCAATTTCTTTTTCCTTCTCAAAGTCCTCTCAAAATCACCGTCAAAGTCGGAGATATGCTCACGAACAGGTTGTGAGCTACGGGTCATAAACTAGTACCTAAAAACAAAGAAAACAAAATAAATCAGCAACTTAAACAGAAACTTAAACAAAATACAATAATTCGAAAGAAAACAATCCAAGAGATTAGCAAACTTGCTAATCCCCGGCAACGGCGCCAAAATTTGATGTGAAAAATAAGTTAACACACAAAATTAAACCCTCTTTTTATCAATTGTAGTAAAGTATGTAAGTAGGGATCGTTCTAGGCCGGGGATTAGGAGGGATTGCTAAATCACTTGGAAACTGACTTGAAAACGTAAAAACAAAGTTTAAAACACTAACTAGACTCAAAGAATGCAAAACTATACTTTAAAACACTAAAACAAACCAAAAGACTCAAAACAGCCCCTAAACACTCAAAACTACCTTAAACACACAATCTGGGCAGTTTTGGGACTCTAACACAAACTTGGACGAATTTTGGTTTTCTAATGAACTAAAACACTTAAAAACATAATCTAAGACAAGTTCTAATTAATATGACTCAAAGAAATAAGATGGGGTTGATTTTGGACGAAAATAATTAAATTAAGACAAGAACAAAGTAAACAAATTCTTAGACAAATTTAAGTGAATCAAAACAGATTGTAAAATGAATTTGAATGAAACTTATGGATGGAAGGCTAGCTAGGAGGTTCTTCTCCACACATGTCACACTTGCATACAAAACGATTTCCAGTTGCTTTTCCATAAGCTATGAATACTCAACGCCCCAAATTAACCGTGAATTGCACTAATTAACCCTCAATTTTTCCACAAGTTATTGGATTGGATGATTGCATACGACAACCCAAAACATTCCCTACAAGTTCCCTACATGAATTGCATAATAGAGATACAAGCAAGAATCATTAAGTTCTATGAAAAACATAAGCATTGACGAGGCACTCGTTACTATGATTTGCATGAAACTTATGCCAAGAATTTACTTAACGTGATTGTGACTAGCAACCTTCACTACTTGTGAATATAAGTTCATAACGATTAGGTGAAACTCCCTTATATTCTAGCGTTAAATTCATGCATGAAAATTAAGCGTGCACTCTCAACCAACATACACAAATCATTTTTTATACGATCGGATAAGTAAATTGAATTCACAACTTATGAATCACAACTGGATGTAATCAAATCATATTGCAAGTATGAACATGGTTTCGAATCACCCCCTAACTAAGAGGGGTTTAGTTCCTCATACTCACAAAGCAAAGATACATAAAATTAGACATTAAAATCAAAGGAAAGAAAACACCTAAAATGCTCCAACTTGGGTAGCAAGTGCATCCAAGAATTCTCCTTTGCTTGCTTGCGGCAGATTGCTTTGTGGACGGATTTTTGGGTAGTTTTATGATGTAGAATGGATGGGGAATGGTATGGAAAGGTTTAGGGTAAGTGTGGAGGAGTGTTTGAGGGTTGGAGGGTGGTGGAGAGCTAGGCAAAGAGGGTGGAAGAAGGTGGAGTGGCTGTTATGTTTTCTAGGCACTAGAATGGTGTTTTTGGGGTGTTTTGCTACCTAGAGGTTGTATGGACGAATTTTCTGTGATGAATGATGAATATGAGAGTGTGAACCCTTTGCCAAGGGGTGTAAACATGTATATATAGGCCCCAAAAACCTTAGAGAATCAGGTTAGGCTAGGGAGAATGCACGGCAAAGAGTGTATGTGGTGTGCAATGGTCCAAGGGTGAAAATGAAGTGATGATGCAAAGTGTGAAGGGTAAAATGGAGTGGTCTTGTAGCTAGGGAGCATGAATGATTGTGTACATTGCATAGAGATGGAAAGGGAGGTGAAAATGTGTCAATAAATGGGTCAAAGGTGCAGCAACATGTGGTACACAAGGCATGGGATTCCAAATGTGAATGATGGAGCATCAATTGGTGCATGTTATGGTTGTGAAAGTTGTATAAAATTTTGTGGGTGAAGGGAACAAGAGGTATCAAGCAATTAAGTGTAATAATTAAATGAATTGAAGCATGAAATTAGAAATTATGTAGGGGACAAGAGTGATCAAGCATGGCATGGGAATCCAAAGGGAATTCTATGTTGTTTTGCATGGCAATGAAGGCAAGTTGGGGTGACAAATTTTTGGGCTGAGTTCTTCATCTTTTGGACCATAATTCTTCACATTCTTGGCCTCTTTAGTTCTCAAATTCGTCCATCCACTTTGGCCCAAATATGTGACATGCATTCCAAGCTCCATTTTGCTCCAAAATGCTCCAAAATGCATCTTCTTGCCTACTTTGTCCATAAAATCTGAAAACACACGAAAATGACTTTAAACATTAAAATAACTAAGGAAACACGACATAAATGCACAAGAACAAGCCAACTAAGTCGCATAAATATGCTCCTATCAACTATAGGGTATCTTTCCGGTTGTATGAGAAGGACATAATTACTCTCGAATACTTTCAGTTTGTCCTATTCTGTTTCAGTTGGAAAATACGAGTATCGATATGGAATTATCTTTAACCTATCGAGAAATGGTTTGAATGATTATAATCATTTGTCATATGAATGGAGTTGGGAAGTACCATTATACAACTTTCAGTACGAAATATTTTGTATGTATTGAGAATGTGAAAACCAATAATTATGATGCTAAACAAATGCTATGCTCATGTGTTGTTCAATTGGTGGTAGCTTTACTTGAGTGGAAAACAGTATTATTCCAGCCTCAAAGCTTAAAGTATTGGCGAGGGTTTATTTTCTAAAAAATGGGCTTTGAAATCTCAACAAACAAGACACTGGTGAAAACAACTAAGATATAAGGTGGGGTGTTGTTAATTTTACCGTGGGACATGATCAAATGTGGAACTAAAACAGAAATAAAGATTGAGATTCCACGTGAGATGATGGAAGAGAATTTTCAATCGAGGAGTCTCACCTTAGGTTAGAGTGGAAGGATGTTGAGGAAAGAAGGTCCAAACAAACTGAATAACCACAACTTCTTTTGTTTACTTTGGAGGATGATGGCATTATGAGAAAATGGCTTCTAGATCTTTATACAAGTTCAAGCAATCAGAAACCCAACAAGATTATCATCTTCGTGTATTACGTGTTTCACTTCTTGTCAATTAATTTTATCATTATTCTTCCCCCGTTAATAGTGATCCTTTTGAGATTGGAAATTTCAGCTAGTTTTAATTTCTTGGTAGTATTGTTAGAATATCACCTAATAGAATTCTTATGAAGTCTATTTTTATTAAGACTCAGGAAATGTCTCTTGTGGCAATGTGGTGCTAATGTGGGAACACTCGGCGGAATAACATTTTGGGAAATTACTTTCGGTCTCTAGTAGTTTAATACTTTTGTGATGTTGCCATTCGATCATCAAGAACCTTGTTAGCTCATTCTTAAATTTGACCTTGTAACTTTTGGCCTAAGACCACAACGGAGTTGTTTAGTCTTTCGACATAATTCATTGTTTGTTTGACTCTTTGATATATTAGTCTGCCCCTGTTATGTTTATACCCCCAGTTTCACCTCCTGGTATTAAAGGTAATTGGGTTGATTTAGAGTCACTAGCCTATTTCCCATATCATTTTGGATAGGGACAAACTGTCCAGGAAGACCACTTAGATATGAAAATTGTATATTTAGACCATATATCTCGTACTCTAGATTTCATGAACATGTTTTGACCCTCAATTTCTTGAGTGTTCTTTTAACCTTCTCAACATGATTTTTTGCTCAATTAGTGAGGGCTTCATAATAGATCGATTTGGCGGGAGCGTGCGCCGGTGATCAAAACCCCATGAGTGAACATAAATCTTTCTAGACAAGTGCAACAGTTATTTATCTGTTTGAAAGAGGAATTTGGACTTACGAATTCGTTGAGCCTTTTGGGTATGTTGGTCACTTTAGTTTCCCGAAAATAACACCATAGGGCCATGAAAGTGGTATTTTGGGTGTTGATTATTTTTGAGGAAAATCATTTTTCCATCTATTATATAGCAATATCATACCTATAAAGAGAAGGAAGGTTTGAGCTTGAAAGCATGAAAGAAGAATAATTACGTTCCGATCATGACATAATGACATTCTCTGTTATGTTATCGCTCTAGCTTGATTTCCTCTTTCCATGTATGTAGGTATATATTGCTTCCTATCTTATGGAGTACATTACGTTTAGCTAATGATTTTAAATTTCGGGGATGAAATTCTTTAAGGTGGGTAGATTGAGACAACCCATCCCAAATCTTACACGTTTTTTTACAAAATTTAAAAGTGTGATTTTACGAAAATGCCTTTAGAGGCGAGGGTCTTGACATCCGTTGACCAACGTATAGCGAGGTGTATGAATTAATACTTAGCGTTTTCTTGAAGTACTCGACGCTACAGAATTATAAAACCGAGAAGTACTTTTGTTTAGTTGCTATTTATATATTTTATACATTTTTATAATAATATATTTTGTTTATCATTTAGTGATTTTAAAAATAGTTGAGGAAGAATAAGAAGAATGGGGGGACGGTAGAGAGAACAGAGGAAAGGGCTGCTGCCTAATCAGAGGAGAGGAAGAGAGAAGACTGCCCAATCAGAAGCAGAAGCGAGGAGGGAAAGGAGGGAGAGTGGAGAATGGGGAAAAAATGGGGAAACAGGGTTCCCAACCCGTGACCCGTGTACACCTAATACAATTCTCCATATTTTCCAGTGGGTTTTCACCTGATTTCTCACAAATTTGGACCAAGAAACCATTCCTAATCATCCCCTAGTCCTTTCCTCTTCCATTCCCAATCAAATTTTATAGGATTTGAGCTTGAATTCGAGTAGAACGAAACTATGGGTTCCGAGGGTGCCGTGGAAAAATCCAACGATCATGAAGGTAATCCAGCAAATTGCTACCACCATTAGACTCCCCTAGAACCCAAGAACAAAGCCTAATCAGTGGTGGAGTTGTCGGAACACGTTGGAGGTCGAATTGAAGCACACCCAATTCTAGGGTTCCGACGCGTTTTGATGAAATTGGAGCATTTCCAAGCCAAATTGGCCTTGGTCACTGACGACGATCGTTTGTGATGCCTCGATGTTTGTGCTAGGAAGTTGTGGCGCGGACTCCAGGTGAGTGGATCTTTCCTTGCTTAACATATTTTTCATGATTGATAATTCTATAAATGCTTTTAAATAAAACTGAGAAATTTATGCCATGACAATATATATATTTATATGTTATAAAATACTATGAGATGGTTGAGTTTAGATTTCATCGTGATATATCCATATGCATATTACTATAAATGATTATTGCGAACTAGGAATGGCTTGATCCCTGTTTAAGGTATGTAGGCAGTCTAACGAGACGTTAGATGCAGCCACATAAGAAATGAGATTATATAATCGAGACAATAGCCTTGTTTAAGTAATTGAGCAATGTGGGGGATATTGGTGAAAAATGTGCGTTTTAACTTTGTTTGTACCATATTTAGGGCCTCTGTATTTAGATCTCGTACAATTACTCGGGGAACTTAAATGTAATTATGTAATAAAGGAAGGGAAAAATATGTAATAAGTGATGAGCCCTTATTCTATAAAAGGACTCCTCACCCTCACAATTAGGAGAGGCCAATTCCTAGGCCCTCTCACCCCCTCTCAGAGCCTCATTCTCATTACAGAGGCTCTCACACTTTCTCCCTCACAATCCTCTCAGAAATACAATATTAGTGTGGACGTAGCCCAAACCTTAGGGTGAACCACGATACATCTTGTGTTATTTACATTTCTTGTAGATTCACGGTCGGATTTACGTTGTTCCAAGACCTCCGGTTTTGTGCATTAACATTTGGTGCCGTCTGTGGGAATCGACACGAAAAGCTATGTCAGTTCTCTTTCAAATTTTCATCTCACCACCGTGAAACCTTCACAACCTCACCACTGTCCATCGTAGATCTGAAAAACCCACACAGAGACACAATCTTTTTCTCTGACAAAATCTCATAAACTCGTTCAGAGACGAGACCACAAACCAACCACCCTTTTCTCATTTTCACCTTTGACAGTACTTCCTGGTGAGTGATAGGAGCATATTTATGCGACTGAGTTAGCTTGTTCTCATGCATTTATGTCGTTATTCCTTAGTAGTTTTAGTGTTTAAAGTCATTTTTGTACAATTTCAGGTTCTAAGGACAAAATATGCAAAAATGTGCATTTTGGAGCAATTTTGGGCTTGGAATAAATATCACATGCTTGGAACTAAAGGAATGGACGAAATTGAAGACCTAAAGATGAGGATTCCTACTTGAAGTAGGAAAGTTAAGCCAAGGTTTCCTATTTTGGTTTGATCTTTCCTAAATCCTAAATGTCCCCAAGTTCCAGCAACATTGAAGGTTTCCTATGCATTTTAGGACACAAATTAAGGTTTCCTTGTACCATAACAAACCTTTGCCGTGCACTCCATCCATGTTTAATTCTTGCATCAATCATCACTTCACTTTCACCTTTGAATCATTTCAACACCACTCCATTTTACCCATGCTTTGCCTTGCACTTCCTCTATAAAAGGAAGTGTGTGTAACATAAATTGAGTTCATACTTTGTTAGATCATTCCCTCCCATTTCAACACAACCTTCATCCAAACACATCCATTCATCTTCACATCCATTCCTCCATACAAACAAACCTTCAAACACTCACCAACACCTTGTGTCGTAGCAAAGGAAGGGAAGGAAAGTGCTTGGACGTGCTTGCTGTCCAAATTGGATCGTTGGAGCGTTTAGGTGTTGTCTTTCTTTTGTTTCTAATGTTTAAATTCATTTCCTTTCGTTTTGTTGTAAATATGAGTGGCTAAACCCCTCTTGGCTAGGGGTGATTTCAAAGCCATGATTATGTGTGCAATATAATTTGATAAATTCCAGTTATGAACTCTTGAATCGTGAATGAAATTGGCTTAACTATGTGATTGATAACTTATTTGTATTTGTTAATTAAGGGTCGACACTTAATTAGCATGTATAAATCCGTTGCCAGAATATAAGGAAGTTTCACATAATCGTTACAAACTTATACTCACATGTAGTGAAGGTCGCTTATAAACGATCGCGTTAAGTTCAATTCCTTACATGAGTGACATGATGTCATAGTTGCAAGTGCTTTGTCAATGCTTATGATTTTTATTAAACGTAATGATCTTTGATTGTATCTCTCTTATGATGTCATGTAGGGAACTTTAGAAGAATGTTTTGGGTTGTCGAATGATGTCATCCAATCCAATAAAACAAGGAAAATCTGAAAGTTAATTAGTGATGTCACGGTTAATTTGGAGCATTGTCATTCATAATTCAATGAAGTAGTAACTGGAAATCGAGTTGTTTGCATACATATCATGTGTGGAGAAAAAGCCTCTAGCTATCCCATCCATCATCTTATTTCTTAAATTTGTTTTACAATCTGTCTAGTTTTTCATACTTGTTTGTTTGTTTCAACTTCGTCCAAAATTCAATCCCCCTTTACTTGAGTGTGTCTAATTAGTTAGAATCTATTTTAATTTGTGTTTTTAAATGTTTTGATTCAAGTAAAAGTCAATTTTCGTCCAAAGTCATTCCTAGTGTCTAGTTTAAGTTTTTTTAGTTGTTTTAAGCTGTTTTGAGTATTTTAAGTTTGCTTTGAGTCTTGTGAGTCTTGTTAAGTGTTTTTAAATTTAGTTTTATGTTTTTGAGTTAGTTTAGAGGTTATTAGCAAGCCCTCCTAATCCCCGGTCCAGAACGATCCCTACTTATACTTGTACTACAATTGTCAAAAGAGGGTTAAATTTGTGTGTTAAGATAATTTTTGCACCAGTGAATTCGAATTTCCAATTGAAATCCCAGTAGCAGAAATGCAAATGATAAATTTCACTTTGAATTGGAAGCCTCTTTGGACTTCCACTCCATGACTGAATCCTAAGCTCGAATTTCAAGCAATATCAGTCGCGGAGCTCAAAGAGCGCCACGCGGTGGCGAGCAACACCGTCAACTCGCTTAGAGAGCGGTTGAAGCAGAAGCGCATTTCCTTGCTCGACACAGATGTGGCTGGGTATGCAAGGTCACAGGGGAAAACTCTAGTCACGTTTGGCCCCACCAATCTCGTATGCTGCAGAACTTTGCAAGGTCATACAGGGATTAGTTTTCTACCATATACAGTAGCATATGTTGTCCTCGCCTGCAGCTGCAGCCTGGGAAAACCCTGCCAAGCTCAACTCACAGATCCGCCAAGCTTAACGCCTAGATTCGCCAAGCTCAACGTACAGATCCACTGCGACCCACTCAATCGTTTTCGATTTTCATAGCAGCAGTGCGTCCTCACACGCAAAACCCACAACTTGGTTTCTTCTGATAATATCATATTAGTAAAAGAAGGAGATTATTAGAGAGAGAGAGAGAGAGAGAACCTGCGTGCTTCTTTAAATAGAGAAGGAAACTACCATTTTCAACCCAATAAGTGAGAAACTCTCCGTTTCTCCTCCGCTGGAAACCCTCACTGTAAAGAACTCGTCTTTCTGCTGTTTCTATGCCGGATCTCAAAGCTTAGCTTCTCTACTTCGTCGTAGGAAGTGAAGGAGAATGGCGTCGTCGTCGAGAGGGGGTGGTTCGGATCAGCCACCTCAATAGCCACTGCAGAGACGGATAACTCGAACCTGGATCGGAAAATGCCTGGCGCTTCTCTCTTTCTCCTCCAAAATCCACTAGACCAACCACTATGCTCTCTCTAAAGTGCATTCAGTTTCGTAGTGGGGGAGAGCTGCTTCTCAAATCGCAGTTCACAGCACAGAGACTGTCAGATCTGAGCTTCCGATGATCTTCGCCTTCCTTCACCTGCTCCGCCTTTCAAGTTCGTAGCTTTAATGTGTATGCTATTTTGTTCTAATTACTCACCAATGGCAAAATCAAGGCAACATTTCTCTAGCCAAGATTCATCACTGTCCCCAACTTCTGTGCGATCCCAAGAATGGGAGGGTCCATCAAGATGGACTGAATATTTGGGTTCAGAGACAACTTCTCCAATGAATTCGAAGAGCTCCAGGAATTCAGGTTCTGATGGACAGGTCCATAGTTCAGGCGAGTCCCACAAAGGCATGAACATGCAGTGGGTAGTTCAAGTAATTGAAGTGGCAGAAGGTCTTATGGCTAAAATGTATAGGCTGAACCAAATTTTGGATTACCCGGATCCAGTTGGCCATGTATTTTCAAAAGCATTTTCGAAAGCCGGTGTGTTCCCCAACCATCCAAGAATTTGCTTGTTACTTTCAAAGAAGTTCCCTGAACATTATAGCAAACTACAGCTTGAACGAGTTGATAAGGTTTCTTGGGATGCCTTGCAAGACAATGCAGAACTTTAATTACAAAGCTTGGAACCATGGATCCAGGTATGAGATCAGTATTTGCAGAGCTTAGATGGTGCTTCTCCTTTCCCAAATCGTTTTCTTCCTGCTTAAATACACGAAAAGTTATGTCTATGGTTTCTCTTCCACGGCATCCTGGAAATATGGTGACGATGGGGCGTCTGTGACGTGGGAAGAGTACTGTGCAAAGCTTAGATCTATCTCTCTCTGTAAAAATCATCCCATTATGTTGACAGAGTAAGCTTCATCCTCACTAACCTCCTAGGTCCCACTTTGCCATCCCGATATGTGATATAGATAGTGGGAGCAATGAGTTTTGGGAATCAAATCAAAGCGGTGCCAGCAGACAGGCCATTACTCGATTAGTCTCGAAGATAATTGCAGAAAGCTGAGAAAAGAAGATAGAAACAAAAGCAAAAGTAGAGAAGAGCAGCCTCGCAATCCTTATTGATGAGCGAGCCCTTATTCTATAAAAGGGACTCCCTCACCTTCAACACCACAAGCCGAGCCAACCAAGGCAACATAAACCACGAGCCGAGCAGCCTCGCAGTATGTGCTACTTCTAGTTGAGCATCATTTCAGATTGAGCACCGCCTCATTTCGAGCATCAGTTCAAGACAACATCTAGTTACTTCGGCCCACACATGGACTGAGTTTCAAGTCTCCAGCCAAAAGACTCTATTGACTGAAGACTTGGGGGGACTACTGTTTATACCATATTTAAGGCCTCCGTATTTAGATCTCGTACAAATACTCGGGGGACTTAAATGTAATTATGTAATAAAGGAAAGGACAAATATGTAATAAGTGAGGAGCCCTTATTCTATAAAAGGACTCCTCACCCTCACAATTAGGAGATGCCAATTCCTAGGCCCTCTCACCCCCTCTCAGAGCCTCACTCTCATTACAGAGGCTCTCACACTCTCTCATTCACAATCCTCTCAGAAATACAATATCAGTGTGGACGTAGCCCAAACCTTAGGGTGAACCACGATACATCTTGTGTTATTTACATTTCTTGCAGATTCACGGTCGGATTTACATTGTTCCAAGACCTTCGGTTTTGTGCATCAGCAAACTTTATGTTTTGGTGATTAATAGTTAGTACACCGAATTATATAATTGGAAATACTATGAAATGTTTTTATTTTAGATTTCATCATGGCATATCCATACGTATATTCTTTGCATATAATTATTGTGAACGCTCTGAAGTGCAAAGGTGAACGCAGGACACACAGGTAAGTTCAGGTAAGTTTAGGTAAGTTCAAGTAAGTATATGGTATTAGTTGAATTGATGGGGTTATAATATGACTACATTTATGTTTAAAATAACTCTGACATTGTCGTACAGGTTGCAATAGTAGGTAACTCCAGCATTGTCGTACATGTTGCTTATGAGTCGTACATGTTGTATTAGATGCATTCAAAGCTCATAAACCTGCACCCTAGTGTTAGTGCTCCCATTTGTGGCCAAGGCACAGTCCTTCACGTTATGTTCACCTCACGCACCATACGCTCACCTTGAATTCAAGGTAGGTGAACAGGCCTGTCGTACAGACCACTATAGGTGGTTCCGACTCGTAGGTGACTCTTCACGTGATCGTAGCACTTGAGCATATACATTTACACCCAGTCTTGTCGTACAAACCACTATAGGTGGTTCCGACTCATAGGTGACTCTTCACGTGATCGTAGCACTTGAGCGTATACATTTACACCCAGTCTTGTCGTACAGACGACTACCGTGGTTCCTACTCGTGTGTAAATGTAGTGCCGTACAGGTCATTAGAGGTGACTCCGGTTTATGTGCTAGCAATGATTAATGAAATATGAGTACCGTCGTACAGGTCACTAGAGGTAACTCCGACTTATATGCTAGTCACGATTGATGAGATATTTGATGAATATGTGATGAGCTAGCATATGTAATGAATAAGAGACGAGCTAGCATATGTGATGAATAAGAGACGAATAAGAGACGAGCGAACATATGTGATGAATATGTGATGAGCTAGCATATGTGATGAATAAGAGACGAGCTAGCATATGTGATGAGTATGTGATAAGCTAGCATATGTAACGAATGATAAGCTAGCATATGTAACGAATAAGAGATGAGCTAGCATATATGATGAGTATGTGATGAGCTAACATATGTAATGAATAAGAACGAGCTAACATATGTGATGAATATGTGATGAGCTAGTATATGTAATGAATACGTGACGAGCTAGCATATGTAATTAATATGTTATGAACTGGCATATGTGATGAAATGTGGGTAAGTTGTTCAGGTCACCTTAGGTGACTCCTACTTGCGGACTAGTATGAGTTATTAATCGCATGATTATTTGATATTATTGATGAAATGCTGTGTTGTGGTATATTATGAATTTTTTGGAAACTATACAGGTGGTGTAGTGAGGGGTTATAATGTTTTGCATGGTTTCTATTAAAATTTTACTTACAGGGCCACTCACTCTTGTCTTGTCTTCACCCTCCAGGTTTTATTAGCTGAGCTTTCTTATAGTCGAAGATTAGTGGCGATTCTTAGTATTGGAGATTATTTCGAGGGTACGATTCTTAATTCATTTTTCTGTACTTGCTTATGCTCTAACGTCACTTGTGAAGTGGGTTCATTCCCGCTCACTGGTGCACTCTGGTATTTAGGCACTCTTAGTTTTAAATTTATTCACAATCCTCCACATCATCACATTTTATGGCTTCGTCACCTTCCAGGTGTCGGTCAGCACATCTCGATTCGGAGTCCTAGTGGACATTCTGGGTCGGGGTGTGTCAAGTACGGAAAGCAAAAGCAAGCTTAAATAATTACCGATGTCGTTGAATAATTAAAACAATAACAAATATGAAATTTTACCTCCTGTGAAGTTTCCGAAATTTTGATTTCGTGTTCCATTCGTTAAATTTTTTCTCAATCAATGTGTTTATAGTTTCAATAGTTCGAATTTTATTCAACAATGGAGTGGAGAGTGAGAGGGGTTTTGATAATTGAAGAAGATAAATAATACGTTAAAAGTAATTTGGGGTGTATTTAGAAATTTCTTATTTTCTTTAAACCTCATAAGGTCGAAATTGTCATTTCATAGTACGTTACATAAGTCACTTAATATTAAATTTTAATGTGGGGTGCTAATAAAAGAAACCATAAAAAAATTAGGAAAACTAATGAAAATGGCTTAAAAATTTTGAGTTTTAACACTAAGGACAAAATAAAGGATAAAGTGAATAGCATCATAATTGACTTTTTAGTGTAAAAATATGGTTTTTCGTTAAAGTGAACAGTAACAGGAGCTTTTCGTTAAAGTTCCTAAAAAAAATTTCTCACACACTTTGTGTGTGCCCATATGCTAGTTATTATTATTATTATTATTTCACTGCCATTAATAACACTCACCCATTACCTTTTTTTTTTTCCACAGCCACGCCCCTCATTACTTAGTGCCCTCTTCCTCCTCTCTCCCCTTTTCTGCTCACCAACATCGGTAAACCCCACCATTCGCGACAGTATTCCCCACCTCTTAAGATTCGCAATCGTCCAATTCTGGTGCAGCAATCTCAAGTCTAAGGATGATCCGTGGGTCCGAGTTGAGGCTCGGGCTAAGTGGGTAGAGGGTGGTTAGAGCAAAATATCTCGGTTCACACCGGTATGGATTAGAGTAGTGGATGTGCGAGATCATTACGAACAAGGCCTACAGTTGTGGAGAGAGAGAGGTGGGCAGGGGTGAGGCTTGCAGTGGCGGAAGGCATGACAAGTGGGTTTTGCTCTCCCCATGATTTGGATTCTGGGGTTGAAGCAGTGGGTTGGTGAGTAATTTTGTGCAAGCGGACAAAGCGTGTCAAACGCTTATTCCACGAATGCTTAAAATCATGCAAATACACTTTAAATGAAAAAATAGTGTACTTTTGACCCCAAATGAGCATTTGATCTTTAGTGAACTCATTCTTAATGTCTTAGTAGCGTATTATAAGTGTTTATTTACTTAAGTTCAAAATGTTGTCAAACGCACGCTCATTTTTTCCTTCAATACTTAAAACAATGCAAATAAACTCTAGATAGGAAAAACTGTGTACTTTTGACACAAATAAATATTTTGATCTTTTGGGCACTTATTACTAATGTCTTAGTAGCGTATTATATGTGTTTATTTTTTTATGTTCCAAAGCATGTCAAGCGCATGCTCATTTTATCCCAATAATGCTTAAAACAGTGCAAATACACTTCAAATCGAAAAATAGTGTACTTTTGGCACCAAATAAGCATTTGATTTTTTGAGAACACATTCTTAATGTCTTAGTAGCGTATTTTATGAGTTTATTTGCTTAAGTCCCAATGCGTGTCAAACGCATGCTTGTTTTATTCCACGATTGCTTAAAACATTGCAAATACACTCCAAATGGAAAGATAGTGTACTTTTGACACCAATTAAGCATTTGATCTTTTGAGAACTCGTTCTTAACGTCTTAGAATCATATTATATGTGTTTATTTGCTTAAGTTCCAAAGTGTGTCAAACGCACACTCGTTTTATTCCACGAATGTTTAAAACAGTGCAAATAAACTCCAAATGGAAAAATAGTGTACTTTTGACACTAAAAAAGCATTTGATCATTTGATAACTCATTCTTAATGTCTTAGAAGCATATTATGTACTTTTTTCTTAAGTTCCAAAGCGTGTCAACTGCACACTCGTCTTATCCCACAAATGCTTAAAACAGAGCAAATACACGCTTAAAACATTGGAAATACACTCCAAATTGAAAAATAGTGCACTTTTGACACCAAATAAGCATTTTATCTTTTGAGAACTCGTTCTTAATGTTTTAGTAGCATATTTTATGAGTTTATTTGCTTAAGTTCCAAAGCGTGTCAAAAGTTCGCTTGTTTTATCCCACGAATGCTTAAAACCCTGTAAGGTGTGGCTACGAAAAAAATATAAAAACGGTAATGGTTGAGGGTCATTGCAGCTAACGGCTGCGAAAAGAAACAATAATATGGGAGAAGGCACTGAAGGTTATGGAGGAAGATGAGTTGAACTAAGGAGGCTAGTGGCGTGAAACAAAAAGATGTTGGGGGTAAGGCATGATAACCAGAAAGAAATTTAATAAAAATGAAAAACAATTACACAAAACAAAACAAAAACAAAAAAAAAACAAAAGAGGGTATGTGGCAGCAAGATCCAACAGTGTCAGAATTATAACAATTGCTATCAAAGCTTTGGTTTAAGGTGTTTTGCGATGGCAAGAGAACGGAATCCAAGGACCTAGGGCCTACGTTAAAACCTTTTGATGGCATAATGACTTCCCAGACTTGTAAAGGATGATGAAAAGCATACTGATAAAGCAAGAGTTGGATGATGCACTATTTGGTGAGAAGCGTACAACCATGACAGAAGAGACATAGACCAAGATTCTCAAGAAGATCAAGAGATCCATCGAGATCCATCTCATGAAGCAGTCAGGTCCCACATCACAGAAAAGATGACTGCTAAGGAAAAATGGGACAAGTGGGAGAAGATTTATATAGGTAAAACCGTGTCTAACAAATTATTTCTCAAGGATGAACTATTTAGGCTTCAACTGGAAGAAGAAGGTGATATTGAAGATCTCGTATACAGGTTCCAGAATTGCATAGCAAATCTTCAAAAGGTCGAAGAAACTTACAAAGATGATGATAACGTTTCTACCCTAGTCTTTTAAGTACTTTAATTGTTTTTTAATATTTGGAAAACAGTATCTGCAGCTTGAGGATGTAATAATTCAAGCCATTCAATCATATGCTGAACTGAACGATATAACCGAAAGTTCTCAAGGCCTTTATGACAAATGAAAAGAGTTAGGTCGAAAAAAGACAAAAGACGAGAAGAAAAGCAATAGAGGTAGGTCAAAATTCAGGAAGAAAAAGGAAAAGAAGGAAGGTTGCTTCGAATGTAGTTCTGCCAATCATTAGAAGAGGAACTACAAGATTTAGAAGGAGAAGAAAGCTAAGATGGAAGGAAGCTCATATTCAGCTAAGGTAGTTACTAAAGAAGTGGGTGACATAAGCTTCTTTCAATAACATCATGCTCTAAGGCTTTCATAAGTTGGATTTTGGATACTGGATGCACGTTCCAAATGTGTGCAGTTAGAGAATGGTTAGATGCTTACAAGAAGGTCAGCAGCAGATAAATTATAATGGATGATGATTCACCACGTTCTATAAGGGGACTCGGCAGTCAAAATCAAGATGTTTGATAGAGTGATACGAGCTTTGGAAAATGTCAGATATGTCCTTAGACTGAAGAAGATTTGATTTCCTTAAGTACTTTAGACAAGGTCAACTGCATGTATAGTTTTAAAGAAGAAAAGACTCAAGATGACCAGAGGATCACTGATGTAATGAACGGTGACTTTCAGCACAATAAGTTTTACAAGCTAATAGAGGCTATGCTAGATAGAGGAGCACCTGTTTCCACAAAGTAGAGTACATAAGACAAGACTGAACTTTGGCATCACAAATTAAGGCACATAAGTCAGAAGGTTTACACGAATTTCACAAGAAAGGCATTCTAGAAGGTGTGTCACATTGCAGGCTAGAGTTTTGTGAATACTGCGTTCTCAAGAAGCAAAGGAAAGTATCATTTGCAAGTAGAGTGCAGATAAACAAAACAATGAGCAACTCGGTTATATTCTCTCAGATATTTGGGGTCATGCCCTAACTAAATCCAACGGTGGATCTAGGTATTAAGTGACTTTTATGAATGATTTTCTTGAAATTTTAGGCTTCTTTCATGAAGTAGAAATTTGAGGTTTTTGAAAAGTTCAAGGAATGGAAGACAGAAACCTTAAATCAAACTAGGAAAAAGATCAAGTACTTGAGAAATGACAATGGAGGTGAGTATACAAGTAAAGAGTTTGCAAATTACTGTAAATAGGAATGAATTAGAAGGCACTTCACAATAAAAAAGAATTCCATGAAAACGGAGCTACTGAGAGAATGAACGGAACTATCAAAGAGAGAGAGAAACATACAATTTCATGTAGGATTGCCTGATAGTTTTTGGATAGAGATTGTTAACCATGCAAGTTATTTGATTAACAAGTCACCATTTATAGTTCACGGCTTTAAGAGTGTAGAAGAAGTGTGGTCTGAAAAGTAATGGACTACTCTATGCTCAGGGTATTTGGTTGTACTGCTTATGCACATATCCAAAGTAATGAAAGGTCCAAGCTCTAACCTAGGTTTGTAAATTACATATTCTTAGGTTTTGAGAAATGAGTGAATGGTTTCATGTTTTGGGATATCATTAACAAGAAGAAGGTTGTTAGCCGAGATGTTGTCATTGATGAGACAACCATTCCTATAAAGAAAGTTGAGAACATTAGGGAGAAGAAGAATGATGCTGAAATAATTAAGTAAGGATTCAAATTTAAGGAAGATGAAGCTCAGGTGGAGTTAATTGAGTAAGGATTCGAATTTGATGATTCTAGGGAAGAGGAAGAACATCGACATCATTCACTAAGTAGGAATTGGGTAGAGCAAGAAACTGGGAAAATTGTAGACACTAAATTCACCAGACATCCCAATCGAACTCCAGCCCACAATTCACCTGTCCAGAGAAGTATAACATTGAACAAACCCACTTGAAATAAGAAGAAACCTGGCAGGTTTGGATTTGACCAAGGTAAAGTTAATTAAGCTCTTAACATCAGTCAAGGAGATCCAACTACTTATCAAGAAGTTATAGCAAGTGATAAGCGAGATAGTTTGATAAGTGTTATGATAGAAGAAATGGAGTCTCTTTACAAGAACTCTGTTTGGGAGTTGGTTTCTAAACTCAAAGACAGAAAGCTAGTTGAATACAAGTATATGTTTAGTGAAGGAAAAATTTGTGAAAATAAGTTCATTTAAGCAACATCTATGCATGCAATTAACAATTAAAGGCGGAATCATGCTTGTATGCACTCAAAAACAAAACTTTACCCATGAAATTCAAGACCTAGTAATTGTGGTGAACCAAGACTCAACTCAAATCTTAAAGAAAAGAGTTGAGAAACTTGTATACCTTTGAAGCACCTTTTTACTTAGCAAAGGATATTCACCCATGTGAGGGCCTTCTTTCCTTAATCTCCTTTCTCCTTGGCTCCATGGATGTGGATGGAGGAACTTTGCTTCTTGGCTTCATGACTTCTTGGATATAGATGAAGGAATGGATTCTCCAAGTTCCCAAAGGGAACCTCTAAGTTTCCACACTAAGGAGAGCATTGAGGAAGAGATGAGTAACCGAGGAAGAAATGGATGCTAGTCCATTCTTCCTAGGGTGGCCGGCCTCCTAAGAGAAGAGAGAACTTTTGTGTTTGTCTCTTTTCTCTCTAGAAAACCCTTAATGAAGGAATGGGTTATAATTTCCTTTCTATAGCCACTTACATTGAGTGGCATAATTGAAATTAAAACCAACTCTCCCTCACACTTTTTATGGCCGGCCATGTGGGTTCAATGGCCTTTCATGCCTTTTGTGTTTTCAAGTTGTCATACAACTTGAGTTATTGGACTTGACATTCAAATCCTATTGGGCCTTGAGGCCCAATGCAAACCCGAGGTCTATAACGAACTTATTCATTTGATTAATTAGCATATTAATTCATCCTAGTTATAAATAATTAAACCATTTAATTATCCTTACTCATTTCCGTTGTTTCTTCAATCTCTACCTTACACTTGTTAGAACCAGAAACTTGCAAAGTATTATTGTAATGCAAAGTTCGAAAGCTTACAAGGAAAACCAGGGAGAATTCTTATTAAATTGTAACAAACAACTTCGGCTATTTAATAGCCTTACATCAAATAGGAAATCAAATAACAACCCATGATTATGCAGGACCTAAAATTGTGGTGAGTGACTAGGTTAAAAACAGAAAACAACTTGTCCCTCAAGTATAGAAGGGTTATTAGCACGTCCAGGAATAAACCCTAGAATAAAGGAACCCTAACGACCAGACTTTTGACTACTTCAACATCCCCCCTTAAATTGAATACTAATGATATTCAGTTTATTCCAGGGTATTAACAAACACCCATTAAACCTCGTAGCTTCGGAAACGCTTCAAGCGTCAATGGCTTTATCATGATGTCTGCAATCTGTTCTTGAGTAGAACACTGTAACAGCTCCATAACTCCATCCTTGACAAGGTCTCGAAGAAAATGAAACCGAACATCTATGTGCTTACTACGACCATGCATAACCGGATTCTTTTAAAGTTTAATGGTTGAGACATTATCACAATAAACTACTGTTAGACCATTTTGCCTCAAACTTAAACTCCCCAAAATTCTTCTTAACCACACCACTTGACATGCACTGGAAGCTGCAGCTATAAACTCTGCTTCAGTAGAATAGAGAGTCACCACTGGTTGTTTTTTTGAAGACCATGAGATTGTACTTGAATTCATCATAAAAACATATCCTGAAGTACTCTTTTTGTCATCATGATCACCGACATAGTTGTAGCCAATAAGCTCTTCATCTTCATCTCATCCCTTCTTGTAAAATACTCCAAAGTTGGCAGTGCCTTTCACGTACCTTAAAATCCTTTTAGTTGCCATTAGATGAGACTCAGTAGGATGCTCCATATACCTATTAATCAAACTTATAGTGAACATAAGATCAGGGTGTGTAGCTGTTAAGTACATGAGGCTTCCAACCATTTGTTTATAAAGCGTGTTATTAACCTTCACTCCATCTTCATCACGAGTTAGTTTAAAACCAGGAACAATAGGATTGTGCACTGAGTTGCATTGATCCATATTAAACCTTTCCAACACTTCATGTGCATACTTTCGTTGACTAATGAATATTCCATCTGTTGTCTGCATGACTTCTATCCCAAGAAAGTACCTCATTTTTTCGAGATCAGTCATGTCAAACTCATCCATCATGGAACTTTTAAATTGCTCGAATAATGACTCATCATTCCCAGTGAATATAAGATTATCAACATAAAGACATACAATTAGAATTTTACCTTCATTGGCTGCCTTAATAAACAATGTATGCTCGTAGGGACATTTAGTGAAACCCTCCTTGATGAAGTACGACTCTATTCGACTGTACCATGCCCGTGGAGCCTGCTTGAGTTCGTATAATGCCTTTTTGAGACGATACACCTTGGACTAACTTCCCTTCTGTTCATAACCAGGTGGTTGTTGGACAAAAACTTCCTCCTCAATTGCACCATGCAGAAAGGTTGATTTAACATCGAGTTGGTAGATCTTCCAACTCTTTTGCACAACGATAGAGATGACCACTCGAATTGTATCCAATCGAGCCACTAGTGCAAAAACCTTAGAGAAATCAACTCCATATTGTTAACTATATCCCTTTGCAACAAGCCGAGCCTTGTACTTGTCCACCTCCCATTTTTCATTCAATTTTGTCTTGAAAACCCATTTCACTCCAATAGATTTTCCCCCCAATGGCAGATCAGTCAACTCCCACGTATCATTCTTCTCTATAGCTTCTATTTCTTGATCCATTGTTTGTCTCCACTTCTCACTTTTCACGGCATCATAATAAGTTGTAGGATCACCATTAGTAAACAAGGCTAGATGAGCCAGGTTCACACTTTCTTCATCAGATAGACCCTCGCTAGTTTCATAATCTCTCATCCAGATTGGTGGTCTTCGAGTTCGTCCCTCTCGAGATGCATTGCCTTCAGTCGTAACTTCTCATTCTTCAAATAAATCACAACCATGAGACTCATTGTTTCCTATACCTTCAGTAGCTCCAGATCCTTCTTCATATTCTGTGATTGTTTCTTCATCAATTTCCCATTCAAGATCAGTTAAGATAGCCTACTCATGAATGTCATCCCAATTCCATTGCTTATCTTCTTCAAAAACCACATCTTCACTTACAATAACTCTTTGTGAAATGGGATTAAACAATCGATAAGCTTTAGATTCTTCACTTACCCCTAACAGTATGCATTTGAGGCTTTTGTCATCAAGTTTCACTCTTTTGCTATTAGGTACATGCACGTAAGATACACATCCAAAGACTCGGAAATGATCCACCGATGGTTTGTGCCCACTCCAAGCTTCTTCAGGTGTCTTGCCTTTTACGGCAAGAGTTGGACTTCGATTCAATACATGCACTACCCAGTTTACTGCTTCGGGCCAGAAAGTTTTTGGAATTTACTTTTCTGATAGCATGCACCGAACCATATTCATGATCGTTTGATTTTTCCTTTCAGCTACACCGTTTTGTTGAGGTATGTAGGCAACCGTCAACTGTCTGTGAATGCCATTCTCACTACAAAAATTTGTGAATTCATGTGACGTGAACTCACGTCCTCGATCTGTCCTTAGGCCTCTTATAAATGCTCATGTTTCCTTCTCCACTTTAGCTTTATAAATTCTGAACATGGCAAAGGCTTCTGATTTTTCTACCAGAAAATAAACCCACGTTCTTCTACTAAAATCATCAATAAAAGTGATAAGATACCTCTTCTTACTATTTGAGATTGGACTTATCGAGCCACATATGTCAGCATGTAGCAATTGTAATATTTTGGAGGCTCTCTATACACTTTCCCGTGGAAAAGAGTCACGGTGTTGTTTCCCCACAAGGCAGTCTTCGCACACTTTCTAAGGAGCTTTGAACTTTGGCAACCCTTTAACCATATTCTTTTGTTGCAGCACTTTCAGTCCATTCCAGCTCAAATGCCCACACCAACAGTGCCAAAAAGTTGCTTGATCAGTGTTTGTTATGGTGAGACATTTTTGTTCCTTTAGTGACCAGCGAACAACCAAGGCAAACATCCTATTGCACGTCATCTCAGTCTCAAGAATTAAACCTTTCTCAGGATGAAAAAGATCTTACATTTTCCATGTTAGATGAGTCTGTAAGTCCCTTCTCTTGCAATTGACCGATACTTAACAAATTATTCTTCAAATCTGGCACGTAGAACACGCATGTGATCACATGTATAATGCCATTTACCTCCATTCGCACGTTTCCCTTGCCTTGCTGTCAAACTCGCTAAACAGGTCCTTATTGCCACACATATGATTGCTGCACCTAGAATCAAGGAACCATATGTGCTCTGATGTTGCCTCCTTGAACTCCACAAATGACATCAACAGCATCTCTTCCTTTGTCTCCGCATAATTCGCCTCTCTTCCTTAGATTTCTTAGGGCATTCCCACGGAAAATGCCCTAGTTCATGACAATTATAGCATTTTAGGGTTGACTTGTCGAACCCTTGCCTTCCCCGTCCTCTTCCTCTTCCTCGATAGCTTCCTCGACCTCCTCCTTGCTGGACTCCATGAGTAACTTGGAGTGCCTGTTCATCCTCCACATGTCAGCTTATCCTTTCCTCATGCACCAAAAGACTACTCTGGAGTTCGTCTATAGATAGAACATCTAGGTCATTCGATTCCTCAATCAAACAGACAACATAATCGTATTTTGAAGTCATAGACCTCAAAATTTTCTCAATAATCACCACATCATCCATCTTCTCGTCATGAGTTCTCATCTTGTTAGCTATGGCAAGTATTCTTTCAAAATAGTCATTGACTGTTTCTCCATTCTTCATGTGCAGCACCTCAAATTCCTTGCGAAGAGCCTGCAATTGAGCATGCTTTACACGTGCAGTTCCTTGATATTTCTATTTCAAGGAGTCCCATATGTCCTTTGCTATGTCCTTCTTTAGAATGGTCTCCAATATTGACCGATTTATGGCTTGGAACAAATAGTTCTTGGCCTTCAAATCCTTCAGCTTCAGTTCATCTAAAGTTTTCTTCTGTGTTTCATTGGAATCCGATCCTCCTGCTGCAGCAGTGATTCCAACCTCCACTAAGTTCCAATACTCTTTGGAACGAAGGAAGTTCTCCATTAGCATACTCCAATGGTCGTAGTGTCCATCAAGCCTTGGAATAGTTGGTTGCACAAAACTATTCTCAGACGCCATAGTTTTGTTTCTTCACTCGATCATCTGGGTTGTAAACTTTCGATCAGGCCCCATAGCGGGGCTCTGATACTAGATATTAGAACCAAAAACTTGCAAAGTATTACTGTAATGCAAAGTTCGAAAGCTTACAAGGAAAACCAGGGAGAATTCTTATTAAATTGTAACAAACAACTTCGGCTATTTAATAGCCTTACATCAAACAGGAAATCAAATAACAACCCACGATTATGCAGGACCTAAAATTGTGGTGAGTGACTAGGTTAAAAATAGAAAACAACTTGTCCCTCAAGTATAGGAGGGTTATTATCACGTCTAGGAATAAACCCTAAAATAAAGGAACCCAAACGACTAGACTTTTGACTACTTCAACAACACTGTGTACAAACCATTAGGTTTCTTTTAGCAAGGCAGTGGACGATTAGAACTCTTCAAATTGATTATGAATCAAAACTTACTTTTCAATTCTCCCTTTAATGATTATACACCTTTAGGGCTTCCACAAACTATGAGTGACACATAGCAGTATGTCATGGCTACCCAAGCTAATCAGAAAAGGTGGAGAACCTATTCAGTTTGGGATTACAATGCAATATGGTCTTTCTCTAATATAATACTACTGGCCACATTGTTTGATTTGATAGTTTATTCATGTCTACTATCCAATGTGATTTTCTTACTTATATGATTACCTTGAATGTTATTTGGAATGAATTCCTAAATCTCATTCATACTCTGGCTAGAGATTCTTAATCATATCATACAGTATTCTCTTTCCAACAGTTTGAAGGTTAGAGATCCCTGGTTGTGCATTCACTTGCCTCTATGGCTAAGTGGCTTAACCCTAACTATGTTATGTACACCTTTTGACGGAGTGACTTTTATATAGTCAAAGATCAAGGACCTAACCACAAGACAACTATGATGCCTCAGGTCAAATGACTATTTTGCATTATCCCAACCATGAGTTTTCATGTGACATGAATATGAGAACTCCTTATTGATCGCGTTCAGTGGACTCATTCTCTATTAAGCACTTACATGCTTGTCTTGGTGTCAGTCACTCCAATGACTTGAGACCAATCACTCTCTCTAAGAAAAGACATATCACGTACTGATCTTAACGGACTGTCAATGCCTAATTGGCAATCCTAACGTTTATGATATGTATACGAAAGAGAATGGTCTCATGAATCTAACTTCTTTAGATCTCATTCTCCCAATTACATATTCCTTAGACTTATAGTTTAAGCATATAACATTTATATGAGACGGCTTTAAACAATAATCTTTGCCCTTTATGTTAAACTAGATTAGTTTAACATGTGAAATGTCCGTAAAGTAGCATCATATGATTGGCTTTAGGGCACATTTCAAACATTTAGGAAAAAGGAAGGATTACATAAACAATATGTCATGAGATTCAAAGCAGCACTCATGGCAAAAGGGTACTCATAGAAGGAAAGGGCAAATTGTGCTGAGATCTTTTCACTCATGGTCAAGCATACTTCTATCAGATTGCTTTTAGCCATGACAACACAACATGACATGGAGATTGAGCAGATGGATATGAAAACTGTGTTTCTCCATGGGAATCTAGATGAGATGATTTTCATGGCTCAACCAAAAAGATTTGCCCAGTATGGGAAAAGAACCTAGTATGTCAGCTTAGGAAGTCCCTGTATAACCTAAAGCAGTCTCTAAGACAATGGTTTAAGAGGTTTTATTCCTTTATGATGAAGATTAATTTTAGGAAATGCTTATATGACTATTGTGTATACTATCTTGTATTCTAAGACTGGATGATCATATTGCTACTACTATATGTGGATGACATGCTAATTGTTTGTAAGACAAGTCTAGAATTCAAGACTTGAAGAAATGTTGAGCGAGGAGTTTGACATGAAGGATTTAGGTACTGGATAAAAGATCCTTAGCATGGAAATTTAGAGAGATAAGACCAGAGGTAGGATTTGGATATCACAAGCCAACTATATCCATAAGGTTCTTAAGAAGTTCAACATGCTAGAAGCAAAGGCAATTTCAACTCTTTGGCGGCTCAGTTTAGATTAAGTGGGCAACAGTGTCCTAAGTCTGAGAAAGAGAAACAAGTGATGGATAAGGTGCCTTCTGCTAATGTTGTCAACTATTTAATGTATGCAGTGGAGATTGTAAGGAATTTGGCTCATCAATCTAATTAGCATCTTATTTTGTTTATGATTGTATTAGGAAAATTGAAGGTGCATAGATTCTTTTCCTGAAAGGATTAGGGAAAAATTAACTTTTATTGTACAAATTACATTAGGAATCCTGCAAGCTTATTTGGAATGGGAAAGAAAGTGTACTTTCCCATCCTATATACAATAGGAAAACCTAATCAAATTATAGGATGTAAATTGCACCATATACTTAAAAATAGGGTGTGATAAGGCTAAAAAGCACAGAGAGAAAAAACAAAGACAACCGAGAGGAAAGAGAATGATTAGTTCTAGGGTTTGCAAAAGTATCGTATACTCTATTATTAATCAAAGATGCCATGTTTTTTCTACCCAGAGAAATCACTACAGTGCGATGCCGCCACTCAAACTCGAACTGAGATGAAAAGTTCTATGGAACCAATATAAATCTTATGTGTTTCTAGTTATTCTCTAATTTGCTAAGTTTAGTCTATTGACGGATATATACGAAGAGCAAGATCCAAGAAAGGAACGCCAGCCTTATAATAGTATACTCCATTAGTTTTGAAAACAAAAAAAGTTCAATAAGAAAAATACCAAACAATCTTTAATTTCTACATTAATGCGTGTTGAATCCTAATTGACACATGTACACGAATTGCCATGCCTATTGTATTGGCAACCCAATCCACAAAAAGAAAAAGAAAAACCAACATATTGATTCAACCAACAATAAAACGTGATATAATTAATGTGGGTAGCTTAATGAAGTCTATTATGTTTACGTGAGATTGGCTATAATATTTATATGTATTTAATATAATTTTTTTTTTGATAGAAAAGAACAGAGTGTGGCATTTACTTTTATAAAGTCTGTATAACTTCTAAAAAAAAAAGATACATTCTTTATGAATAAAGTACCATTCGAAGAGTACATTGCCTTCATTAAAGAGCAAAGCCCCTAGAGCAACGCTTTTGAGTATAGTCAAATAGAAAGGCCTGATAAGCAGCCACATGGAGAGTTCTATCCCAAACATGAAAATCATTAAAAGAATAACCGACACTACTAGTGGCATTTGTAGAAAATTGGCCTCGATATCCTCAAAAAACCCAGGTAGCCACCGAACATCATCCAGAATGGTTTACAGCCTCCGGGGGTATTATAAAAGCCACGGATAGTCTTAATCACAAGTTTTGAGTTACCTTCAACAACGATATGTCTAAAACCTCTAGATTTTGCCATCCAAAGGCCATCCTGTAAAGCCAAACACTCCGCGACTGAAATGGTATTCTGTCCAACACATCGAGGCCCCAGCCACGATAAGATCACCATTCTCGTTTCTAACCAAGAAGCCAGAAGCTGCTCCCAGACTAATAACAGAGCCATCAAAGTTAAGCTTGACAAATCCAGCATTCGGAAGGGACCACCGGATGGAAGTGGAGATTCTACTACACCTTCCAGCACTACAATTAGGGGTTTTTCGATTGGCAATAATTTAATTCCTACCCACATTGAAAGCAGAGTTAACAACTCTTGAAGAGTCTGGATTTTTATTTTGGAAAACAATAAGGTTTCTTTCTTTCCAAATCTGCCAGCAAACTAGCAAAGCTTTGTTTAGATCACACAAATCATCCTCACTCTTATGAGCTAGAGATTGAAGCCAATCATTGAAAAGAAGAGATTGATTTATCTTTAAGGAATTCGAAATAGCAGGATTATTCCACACTTGACTAGCAAAGTTATACTTAATAAAAAGGTGACTCCTGCTTTCATCTTCTAAATTACACAGAGGACAAATAGTTAGAATATTATTAACATGTCTGGATAATATCTCTAGTGTGGAGCCTTCCAAGAATAAGAAGCCCACTAAAAATTTTAACTTGATGAGGTAAATTAAGATTCCACGTTCTCTTCAAAAGGTCCCTAAAATTAACATTATTGTTAACACAATTTTGAATCCAGGTTGTAGATTTAATTAAAAACTTACCATTAGCATTAGGTTCCCAGCAACAGGAATCGTGCTGGGGAACCAAGAGCAATGGAATACTACATATTTTGTTAACAATGTCAGCATCAACAACAGAAAACAGCAGATCTCTATCCCAATGGCCGTTATTAATAAAAGGACTCACTTTTAAACTCTTGTCGATATCATTCAGTTGAGTTATAGTCAAAAGGTTGGAAAGAGGGAAAGGAAAACCCAATTATGGGTCCAAAAAAAGAATACATTCTCCATTTCCCACCACCCACCTCAGACCCATTTTGACAACATCCCTAACTTTAAGGATACCCTTCCAAGCACAGGAATGGTTGACAATCATCAGCAAAAATCAAGTTTGTAATTCTAAAACCTTAAGGGCAGTTTGCAGACCAACATTAGTTCTAGGAGTTCCTTCCATCTTGTCTAGGTGTCTAATCAAAGGTTCCATACAAAGGATAAATATATAAGGAGATGCTCTGTCTCATTGTCTAATACTTTTAGAGGGATAGAAGTAACCATATGCGATTTACAATTAACAAGGATAGAGAAGGAAGTAGAAGTTAAATATTCCATGAGTAGACTAATCCAGTGATCACTAAAACCAAACTTAACAAGCACAGTTTTAATATAGTCCCAACTAAGGAAGTCATAGGCTTTTTCTAGGTCAAGATTGATCATATCAAGATTGATTATATCCAAGGTTGATTAGGGTTATTACTTGAGGCTAGATTGATTATATCATTCCACAATTGAGGTTGGAGATTTTTTTAGGATAGGCATACACATAAGTAAACAAGAAGTAATTATCAATGTATTTATCCTTTACTTCACATTGGATGAATCTGGAATTATGGGCAAGCACATTCATATTAATATTCAAATCGTTCCAGCAAAGGTAAAAACAAAGAACACATTAGAGAACCACTTAGAAAATAAAGCACTAAGACCTCTATCTAGGTTAGACTTCGGTTCCACAGTACAAAAAACATTTAATGACTTAAACAACAAAGAAAATTAAACTGAGAGGCAAAATCAAGCCTGCCTCAACCTCTACATTTCTATATCATCGTCTGCATCAGTTAACATCCTCCAGATTGTAGCTTGGTCCTGCTCCTCCTTTAAGCCTAACTTCTTATCCTTTTCCTATTACCTCCAGCCTGCACCTGCTCAATTTTTCTATCCTCAGTTTCCATAAATAGCTCCCCATCAACATCAAGATCAATGACCTCTTTGACACTCTTGCCCTTACTACCACTCTCTTTAACCTTCTCAGCAACAACAACCTTGTCACCAGAATCCCAAGTTCCCGAACCCCCCATTAACCAGAGGGTACCACTTAGACACCAGATCTGCTCTCGACACCTAGGTTCTATTACCCCTGACAACATTCTCAAAGCTCTTGCCATTTCTGTGAGTTGAACCTCTTTCCCTACTAGCACTTCTGCTTCTCCTTAGAAAAACAGTATTCCAGCCCTTCTCCTCTTCATTATGCTCTTGGACATTCTCACACCGAACTGGAGTTTCACCCTCACCAGAACCAAATTCATCAACAAAGGTAGGTTGTGGAAACAACAACATAAAATTATATCCACTAGGAGATAGTCATCATTGTCATAGTCAGTTGGGCAGGAATGCCTATTAGCTCTCTCCCTTCCGCAGTAAAAACAAACTTCAAAGAGTTTTTCATAGCTCAGTAGAAAAAGACATTTTTCATCATCATCACAACGAGAATCTTTTTAAGTGGTAGCCTCAGGTCCACTTCAAGTAAAACCCTAACAAACAAGATGTTTGGGTTAAAACTTAAACTTTGGGCTTAGAAGGGAGTTGGCCCAAAAAGAGAAGAAAAGCCCGAAGCACAGCCCAAGTCCAGAAGGCAGAAAAGGCCTTTCCCGACTAGGTGCAGATCATTTGCACCACTTGCTCACCTACCCAAGGGCCAAGTGGTATAGACCAGCCAGCTAATTAGCCCAAAAGTACTTTATGGTGGCAGTACAAGTAAATAGCTGATGAGTCACTATCCTTCAAACTACATTCGGGCAAGATTATTGCTACAGGAGGCCAAGCCAAGGTGTCTATAAAAGGAGAAAGAGAAGTCAGAGTCAAGGACTCAAACAAACAAATACAAGCACAAACTCTGCTCAAAGCCAGATTTGCCTTTAAAACGAAGCTGTAGTCAGCCCAAGCTTTCATCCCTTTCGGGATAAACCTTTCGTAATAGCTCTGCTACCCTGTTCAACTCTTGCTGTAGTATCGATTTCTTTATGTAAACCCACCTCCCAACCCCTTTTCTAAGCTTTCAAATCTTCTGATAAACCACAAAGATAGGAAGTTGCAAGACGATCAGCCTTGCCCGACAAGGTTAAACCTTGCCCGACCCTCTTTGTTTTTGTCCTTTCATTCATTAGCCTAGCAATATGTTGTATACTACAAATTGTATCCAAGTTATTTCTAGTAATATGGCTATTAAAAGACTCTCTCTCTCAGCGCTTGAATCCGATTTGAATATGTCTTCACAGTTCAAGCGAGATCTAAGTTCTAAGCCCTCGGGCATATAAGATTTGATCACTCTAAAAGTCTTTGGCCTCAAGGCATAAAAAAGAACCTGATGTGGACTTAACCCATCCACGACAAGCTTTGATAACAAGAAGTCTGAAGTTACTTGAGGCGCAAGTAATCGACCTGTCACTTAGTTTTATTTATGTTATATTATGATTACCATATAACGTTTGAGTATGGGATGAATTCTGATGGGAAGCCTCAAGGCCTATTCAAGGCCTCACAAAGGCACCTATTTGGATTCATCCTATTTCTCGGCCGAGAACATTGAGTATAGAAGGAGTTCTGATGGGAAGCCTCAAGGTCTATTCAAGGCCCCACAAAGGCACCTATTTGGATTCATTCTGCTCTTTGGGCTCAGGTAATCAGAAGTATGATGGTTATAAGACTTATATAACCAAGAAAAGGAACCTATGTGTTCGAGTACTAAGTTAGTTATTTATGGGAAGCCTTAAGGCCTACACCTAAGGCCCCACAAAGGCACCTGTCAATAACTAATATAGTCTTTTGAATATATAAATAAAACTCAAACATCCATTCTGCATCTGCCATGCTGAAGATGGCAGTGGCACGCCTGAGCACTTAGAAGTTAATCTTGATTGTGAGCCTCAAGGCCTACACCTAAGGCCTCACAAAGACACATTTCAAAGTTAACTATGACCTTCTCTTTCAGCCTTGCCCGACAGGCTTTGCCCGACAAGCCCGCCAGTAAAGCAGAAGTCCGACAGAAAGCATCAACCGGGGCCGACCTCTCGGGGAGCTGTGTGCTCGTCGGCCAGGAAGCATCCCCCATGGAAATTCCTGCCACGAACATAGTTTTGGCATGCCCGGTGGGATCTCATTTGTGTGGATCTTGCATGTCCAAGAAGAAAGGCCATAAACTGTCCAGAAAGAATACGAATGACGGTTTTTCTCAACTTTTGCTACCAATGACAGATCAATCAGGAAATCCTTCTTCCCTATCAGGAAAGGTGATCCTAGAAAGCCCATCTTCATTCGGGAAGTTGAAAGGGAAAGGAACTATTGAGGAATTACAGGCTACCATGATACAAGTATTGAGAAGTATGGAAAAAATCTCTTTGGAGACCAAGGGGGAAGTCAGTAGACTGTGTACTTTAACAGGGAATTTACAGAGAAGGCTAGATCTGGAGTTTTCCACTCCAAAATGCGCTCAGAAGTGAGCCAGTCATTCCCCTATTTCCACTATTAGAAGAAGAAACGGATAGGGGAAAGAAGAAAGCAGTTCCTGAAGGAAGTCAACCCGTGATAGAGCCGGTCCTGGGGAAAGAGTTTCCTAGCTTCCCATTATTATCCTTTAATAACAGGAAGCAAGGCGAGCAGGAAAGGACAATGTATGGGATGCCCATAATAACAGGAGAGTCCAGCCAAAAAGAAAGCTCCGCAACGTCGGACAAACTTTTTCCTTATAGGCCACCCCCATTGGCACATAAGGGAGGGGGAACCAACTGGAGAAAGCCTGAATCAAAGAAAGAAACATTCACAGGCAATGACCGAAGCCCGAAGAACGAGTCCGCTCTTCTCTTCCAGAATAATACGGCTACTCAACAACTAAGGGATGAGTTGGCTGAATTGAGGAGGGCAGTGGTACAAAATGCTCAACCACGAGCCCGCCCGGGGTTCAGGATTACTTATCAAAAGCCTTATTCTGAATACATTAATGAACATAATCCATTTCCTCTCAACTTCAAGATGCCCACATTCCCAACATTCTCAGGTGAAGATAGCAGTGTGTCATCCAAAGATCACATTTTCAAATTCTCTAATCACTGTGTGGCATAGGAAGACAACCCAAACTACAAGTTAAGGTTGTTTGGAAATTCGTTGGCAGGACTTGCATCCCAGTGGTATTCTCTATTACCCCCTAACTCTATTGCCAACTAGGGGCAGATGGAGATGGCTTTCCATGAACAATTTTACAGAATAGAACCAGAAATGACTATTAATGATCTGGTTGAGGTCAAACAATACGAGCATGAGTCCACAGAGGACTTCATGATGAGGTTCAGGAAGACAAGGATAAGGTGCCAATTCCCTGTTAACCAAGCTCAGCTCATATCAATCGCTCAAAGGGCTGTGAGATTACCTTTGAGGAAAATATTTTATGATACACAATTTAACGAGCTACAGGAATTAGTCATTACTGCCACAAAATATGAAAGGCTATTGCTAGAAGAACAACAAGTGAAGCATACTTCCAAAACTCCTCCCTTCTACAAAAACAAAGTTGCAATTCATCATGTGGAGGAAGGAGAAATTGGACCAGAGCGGGAAGATGACCATGACAGAGAGGAAATCGAGGTGTGTGCTGCTGAGATGACTACGCCTTTCAAACCATTGACGGTGAAAGGATTAGTTCAACCCATCAAAGACCAGAAGATTGTGATGAACGATGGAGGCTTTGTTCCGATAAAACCTCCCAAGTACCAGAGCTATTCGTTCGATCTAGCCAAAGCACCTGAGATTTATGAAGAGCTAGTACGGGTGAGAATGATTGTGCCCGACAGTACGAAAAAGATGTTGGAAATATGCCATGAAAGTCAATCTTTGGAAGAAACCTTTCAGGACAAATGAATGGATGTATAGATGATTCTTATACATCAAATGGCAAAGATACTAATTAGGACTATCTCAATAAACGATATATGTCCTAAATAGTGAATCCATGGATAATGGATCGATTGAATAAGTAATCTAATGATGTTAGACTACAGAGACCTTCTTCACATAACCATAATGTCCAAAAAGGTTCCTGGTCATTGGATTGTCAGAGGGATACTGACAATGCTTAGACCGGTACATACTGTGTCTGCTTCAAATGGAAGGATGGAAAGTCTCATCCCATTCGTTTGGTGACACTAAGACAAGTATGTAGGTGCTCATTAAGGGAATGAGTTCACTGAACACAATCGAACGAGAGTACTTGCATGGAGGTCTACTCACATGTCAAGCAAGTAACTCTAATGGTTGGAATAATGTAAGTAGTCCTTTGACCTGAGGCATCGTCGTTGTCTTGTGGCTAAGTACTTAATCTTTGATTATGTCAAAGTCACCCCATTCGCGGGTGTCCACGGCATAATTGGGGTTAAGCCACTTAGTCATGAAGGTAAGTGAATGCGCAACAAGGAATCTCTAATCCTCAATAAGAGAGGAAGAATACTCTAAGATATGATTCGGGAATCTTCGGCCGAAGTATCGAGCGTAATAAAGGAAAGCGTTCCTATACGACTCAATTGAATCATATAAGAAGGAATAATCACATTAGGGGTTTGACATAATATATCCATACCCTAGTAATGTGATTGAGAGTATTGTTTTAGAGAAGGATCGAATTACATTGTAATTCCAACTGAATAGGTTCTCCGAACAACTTCTACATTAGCTTGGGTAGCTATGATATATGGTTAGATGTCACTCATAGCTTGTGAGTTCTTCTAGATGATTAAATGTAGTCATCAAAGAAGAAGGTGAATTAAAAGGAAGTTTTAATTCACTAAGTGATTGAATTAAATATAATCAATTTGATTGATGTCAATCACCTCACTACCTTGCTAATTAGAACCTAAAATGATTGTACACCGATACACTCTTGTGGTGAGTAATTAATGGATGATGGAAATAATTAATTGGATTAATTAAGTGTTGTGATTAATTTAGAAAGTCTAAAGAAATCATAAAAGCGATAAAAGATCGTTTTGGGCTTAAAGAAACGTTCGGGTTTAATTGGGCCCATTGGGCTTTTATTCAAGCATTGGATGACTATAAATAAATAAAAGCCCAAAGCCCAAACCAACACAAAGGGGCCGGCCATTTAAAGTGGAGAGGGAGAGATATTAAGTCAAGTTGTTGACTAGGTTTCTTTTTGTCTATATAAGGAACTTTATAGAGATTTATTCCTTAGGGTTTTTGTGTGTTTAAAACAACAAAGAGGCAAAAGAAATATCTCTCTAAAACTACACAAAGGCCGGCCACCTTAAGGGTGATTTAGCTAATCCTTTTTCACTCTTTTGGTTATTCCTCCATCCATCTCACTACACTAGTGGGTGTGGATCTTTAGAGGTCTTCTCCTTTGGAGACTAAAGAAGAACCTAGGAGCACTCTTACCAACAAAGTGGAGGAGGCAAGGAGGGAGGCTAGGCTCAAGGAGTTCAAGGAGCAAAGGGCTTGGAGGTGGTCCATCCTTGGTCTAAAATCTAGATCAAGAGGTATAGATCTATTCATTCACTTTGTTCTTAACTTAAATGTTTTAGATGCATTATATATAAACCTATGAACCTTGAAGGGGATTTGCATGACTATAGCTTTGATATTATTTGATAACATGCTTCCGTTGCTTATGTATATTAATTTTGAATTGTATATGCATGCTAGTCATTTCGAAATCCCATATTAATCTCTTAGATTTCCCTTCAAGTGGTATCAGAGCCAAAGGTTTATGTATAATGTGTCCTTTTGGATTTTATGCATATGGGTATTAATATTATGTATGACATAATTATTGCTTCATTCAAAATATGTTTATCTTTTGTTTTTTCAATAGTTGAAAAATGTTAGTCAATAGTTGAGAAAGATATGTATGCAAAAGATGTTTTGTATGCATGAATGAAAATTGAGTTTTGAACTAGTTTGACATATTATTTCTTCATTTAAAGTATGTTTATCTTTTGTTTTTCAATGGTTGAAAAATATAAATCAAGAGTTGAAAAAGATATGCATGTAAAAGGTGTTTTGGATGCATGAATGAAGAGTAAGTTTTGAACAAAATTTGGGGTTTTGTTCCTTGTGGTAGGCACGGCATTAAGGGGGTTTTTTGGGCATGTGTTTGTGTTTTATTGTAAGCAAGGAAGAAAAAATCGATAATATCGGCGATATTTCACCGATATTATCGTTTTTTTGAAGATCTGATATTTTTTTAACTATCCAAATGATTTTCGTCAAAATATCGCGATATTATCGATAATATAAATAATATCGCGATATTTTCAAAATTATCGATAATATCGCGATATGATATTAAAAAATACTTAAAAATGTTGAGAAATCTCAACACATACTACACTTGATCATAGCCCGAAGGCCAACCAAGACATGCTGTTTTTAGCTTGGGAATGTGGCTTTTATAGGCCTTCTTGCTTGCTCACTGCCCTCGCATGGGCGATGTGGGACTCGACCAAGGAAGAAAATAGGAATTTCGGCCGGAAATCCACACCCACTTTAAACGGCCATAACTGTGTCAAAACTCAACAAAATCAAGCAAGACAAAAACCAAAGTTGTAGCTCTCGAAGAGACGAAGAGAATGGTACCTCACAAGACGTCTGAATCGTCGTGGTTTGGCCGGAAACGTCCTCGAAAGTCACTGAGGTCGCCGGAAACTGGGTAAGATTCAAATGAGTATAACTTTTTCAATACTCAACGAAATTGAGTGAAACAAAAAGGAAAGTTGTACTACTCGACGAGACGAAGAGATTGATACCTTGCACGCCGACCAACTCGCTGTGGTTTGGCCGGAAAACCAAAACGTTTTGCCTCAAGGGCTGGTACATGTGAACTTGTGACTCCAACTAGGTAAGATACAGATCTAATTTGGGGCCTTCTATCCTATATTTGTGGACAACCATCAAATGCTAAAGATTAAACAAACATAATATGTTCTACTGCTTAGCAAAAAAAGCTACAAACCCTTTGCTTATCAACAAAAAAAGCTACAAACATAATAAGTCCTTGCACTAGATATACTTTCAAATTACGTTGAGTAGCAACCTAATATATGTATTCGGACGAATTATAAAACAATTGACACACTCCTGGCTTCCAAAATTCAATTCTTTTACTTTATATAAACTTGAAAAAACATAATCGGCATCCAAATTAAAATTTAGTCTTATTCAACGTATTGATTTTCAATCGTTAATTGATATACTATAATTTGGAACTTCAATGCCTAGACGCATGCTTATGTGTAAGAAATTTAAAGTGTCAAATTCGGCACATTATTCTTCATCATTTTATTCACTTCCCTTTTATTTTATTTTTAATATCCTAAATAAAACCTCCCAATATTGTACTAATTAATTATATATAAATGATTATGGTGTGTTTAAACTTCTTTCATTAATTACTACATATTTTCTACACTCACAATGTTTGCCAGCTCGCTATATAATCAACTTAAATCAGTTAAATCCATCATGCAATGCATTTCCTTCCAATTTTTTGTGATAAACTAATAGATAATTGACTAAATAAACATCCTGCAAAGTTTCATTAAAAATTTCCGTGGTTTCCATGTAATTTTTATCGATATCGATATTATCCCGATATTTCCATCGATATTTCCGTGTTTTCGGACTACCAATATTTTTGATATTACCGATATTTTCTTCCTTGATTGTAAGACACTCACACATCATTTTAAAGCTAGAAAGTAGAGCCCTTGTCACTTTAGTTTTTGGGTTTGAAAAATCACCAAGAATACACAAATCTTGAAAAAGTGTTCATGGTTTTGTTCTTGGTGTTCATGGTTTGTTTTTGGGTGAAAATGGTTTTATTTGGTTTTAATAAATTGTTTTATAGTTTTGGATGATATACTTATCATCCATAGCCTTCCCAAAATTTTTTAAATCCTAGACTTGACTAGGAAATTTCCATCACCCTTTTCACCTAAGTTTTAATGACAACCAAGTGACAAGCAAATTTGGATTTTTCTACCTTGCATTGAATTAAAGCAAGATGGGTGAGACTTCCCATCTCCCCTTAATGTGGCCGGCCACCCTAGTGGATTTATCCACTTGTGGGGTTTTTTGTAATTTGGAAAAAGATATTTTATACTTTTGAGTATTTACGGTTTGACCCCTAACTTTTTCATATTTGCATTTAGGCCCCTACTAACTAGAAAGTTAAAATAATTGATTTTAATTTTGTTAGTTGTTTAAACTCATAATACTATTATGCCCATATGCACTAAATCTAATTGTTTATGTTGCATTCCATTTGATTATTTAATGTGATTAAGTAGTTAGAAAAATGGGTGACTATGGACTTATGCCTTAAACGATAATTGAGCTATGAGATAAGGCGCTAAAATCAAATTGTTTGAACCTTGGGAATGTGTTTTAATTACTCTTTTAATTGGACCTTGTCACGTTTGAATTTGTAGGAATTTGTACAAATCGGTTTGTAATTCTTATTATTTCTTAATCTCTTTTAGTTAGTTGATTCCCTCTAGTGCTAGACTAGAGTTTCTTTAACTATTGGTAAGGAGACATAACTAAAAGAGGGTTTTGACATGAGATTAAAGATTAAATGGGTCCAATGCCCTAATTAGCAATGAATGATTGTCTTTCATTTCTAATGGCTCAATGAAAATGTTTTAATTGGATTGAAAAGCACGTAATTAAATTGACACAACCTCCCCGAGTTTATATTCAACAATGTTGGCTCATTGTTGCAATAACCTAATAAGTCCATGGTCATCCAAGAGCCTAAGATAACTATAAAGTCCAATTTCAAAGGAATGCAAAAACCTTAGTAGTAGTAGTTACTTCCAATATTTAAAAAATTCGTTTTTGATATTGATTTGTTTTTCTTAAAACAAATAGTGGGAGTATCATACACTACTAAACTATAATGAATACAATTAGTAGTTATATATATCTCCAATATTTTGAAAAATATTTTGATATTGATTTGTTTTATGAAAACGAATAGTGGGGATATCATATGCTACTAATTTCATTAACTTTGGACTAGTAGTTGTAATAGGACATTATTTATTTGAATGTGATTAAATAAATAAAATTGATGAGACCTTAAAATCCCTCAACCAACATACAATATTAAGTTGAAAGCGTAAGAGTGCTTTGAACACTTTTTCGTGGCCTTCCACCGTGGTAGGCTCCAATCGTTTATGACTTGTACACCGTCTTCACCCTATCATGGGGGAGTGCAAAGTGCATGCTTATACTCAGGAGGAGTTTATTTAAAACATTTGATGAGGTTAAGGTAGGCAACGAGTGTGGCCAACATCGTATCATCGTGAGGTCATGCTTGAACCCCTATCTAAACCGGCATGGTGGGAAAGAACTTAACTAAGAGAAATGATGCCAACATCGTATCATCGTGAGGCATTGTTCTCTAGAGGCCAAAAAGATGGGTAATCACAAGAGGTTGTTGTGAATGGGTAAGTGTACCCTCTCATTATTATTTTTGCTAGCCAACATCGTATCATCGTAAGGTGGGCTTGGTAATAGTGAGCCTCCCATAACCCGCTAGGAGCTTTCTTTGAAAACTCCCGGATTCCATCTTGAGGGATATGGAATTTGCCAAAAATGGTGGGTGGTGTCATTCGGTTTAAAGACCCGAATCGTTTGACTTAATCGACAATCAAACTAATTATTTTATTGTTTATGTATTTAGATATGGTTGGAAGCACACTCGCGAAAATACTCAACAAACATTGCCTAGAGGGGCACAATTTCCCATCGTGGTATCGTAATGTCAAGATTCTCCTAACATTGGAGAAGATTGTTTACGTACTAGACAAGGCTCCACCTCACATACCTCTCTGCCCTGAGGCTACTGAGGATGAACGTGCTAAGTATGACAAGCACGTTGAGGATGACACACAAGCCAAGTGCTATCTGTTGGCTTCCATGAATGAGGAGCTACATAGACAGCACGAGGGCATGGACAGTGCATCTTCCATAATACTCCATCTTACGGAGTTATATGGTGAAGGGACGCGCAACCGTCGCTTTAGAACTGTCTGTGAGCTTGTGAAGACCAAGATGGTCAAGGGGGCTCCAGTACACCAACATGTACTGAAGATGATAGGATTCATTGAACAATTGGAGAACCTTGGTACTCCACTTGACGGGGAATTGGCCCAGGACTTCGTATTGGCTTCTCTTTCTGATTCATTCGCGCAGTTCGTAATGAACTACAATATGAATAAGATGGATAGTACTCTCTCTGAGTTACTAAATATGTTAGTAACTGCCGAGAAAACTATGAAGAAAGAGAACGTTGTAGGGACTTCTGCCGTAGCCTACAACAAGCCATCCTCTTCCAAGGTCAAGCCGCAAGGCAAAGGCAAAGGGAAGGAGAAGAAGTCACCCACTCCTAAGCCGAAAGGAGGAGTGAAGAAAAAGAAGGCAATGGAACCCAAGGGGACTTGCCACCACTGTGGAAAGGAGGGGCATTGGAAGAGGAATTGCAGGTTATACCTTGCAACTCTTAAGGACAAGCCACAAGGTATGGTTTATGTTCTTATCTTCAATTCTAAATGTTAGATCTTCTAAATATTTATATTTGATATAAAGGGCTAATCACTTGTTTTTTGCTCACTACTTAGGAAGTTTGTTAGGCATTAAAGATTGTCTTTAAACTTTCTTATTTTGATAAGAACTTATTATGTGGCTTCATATGATGGAATACCACTATTAGTGCCTAAATGTATAAAGGTATTTAAATTAGTCTCTAAATGTATAGAGCTAATACTTTTTGTATTAAACATTATGAATGTTTGAATTATCATATTAATGTAATGTGAAGAATGCCTTTTTAATATACTATTTCCTTAAAGTAGTGTTATGAATTGAAAATTGTCTTGTTATATCCTAGATGAGATACAAGAGTTATATCACTTATTGTAATGTGATAACCAAACTTTAGATTTATCAATTATGGATAGATCTCACCTGTAGGACATAAAAGGATACAATGAATCTTTAGATTTGGTTCCATTTGTCTACCTATGAGTTCTATATGAATTGACAAAAGTCTAGAGTATCCTTTCTTGAAGAAAAGGAAGATCACATTATAATGATATAAGTAATAAGAAAAACGTTTCTTATATGGTTATCACTTGAAACACAATGATCAAGATCACTCTTGATTCAATTAGTAGTTTTGAACAACTAATTGGGCATTCTTTAAAAGGTTTTAAAATGTCAATTGTGTTAGTGATTAAACCAAGAAAGAAGTGTCTAAATCTATAAAATGTTTAAAGACTTTAGTCACTTAATAACAAGACATTAACTTAGTGAAGATTGAAACAAATAAGCTTGAAATGTTTTAAAGCTACTACACAATGTCTTCTTCCAATATACTCAACTTTTATACATTTTGAATGTATGAAATGATTTCTCATTAAAGTCATGAGAAATAGTGGGAGGTGTGAAAATGGATATAAACTTGAATGTGATTGGTTTATAGTTGTCTAAAGAATAATAGTACTTGACTATTATTAAAAGTTTGTAATTTTAATTGTTAAAAGGACTCAAGTTCTTCAAACGTTAAAATTCTATGTTGTGTGACATTCTAAAGAATAGTCTTTGAATGTTGGTTTCATCAACCTAGCATAAAATGGTTATATGTTGGGAGTTGTCCATCATTCTCTTTTATGAGAACAAGCTAAATAACTAAGCATATGGACAAGTTGATGAAACAAAAGGGAAATAGTTTCAAAATGAGTCACAACATATGGTTTAACAACAAGACAATCCAAATTCAACATCTCATGTAACTATAACGCTCTATGTAGTTTTGATAAAGAATTATATCAACCACCTAGAAGGAATGGTTGAGTTTCTATATCCTTAGTAGGAGCCATGCTTCCACTAAAGACTTGGATAATTCTTATATGACTACATTAAAGGTCTTAGTATGACTAAAACTTGAAGTATGGTGTATGACACCATATAATTTAAATGAATAGACTTAATGAAACAAGTCACACATTTCAAATGGAATTACTTGAGAAGGAATTCTTTTGTGTATGATTCATTTAAGTTAAGTGGGAGCAATATGCATTCAAATCAAGAAAATATAATTGTTATTTTTGAATGAATGCTAAGTTACAACAAGGCCAGTGGGAGTGATGTCATAATTTGAGCAACAAGATGTGAATAAAGTCTATTTGATAGACTTGATAAAACATAGATGTTACTCGAGAAATGACAAAACATGACACGGCCAATTTTGAAGTATAGACTTGAAATTGGACTTATTGATATAGCAAGGCTATCTCAAGGATATTAAATAGGGAAATTAAATCTCAAATGTTGTAGATTTAAGAAAGCATTTTCCTATGTGATAGGAAATCACTTTCATAACCCTTATAGTGAATGTGTCACAAAATCACAAAATGGACACATGTATGGACTTGTGAAGTAGATATCCAAAAGTGAAGAACCACAGGGGTTGTCACTATAAGATATTACTAAATCCCAGGATCAGAACCAAAGCAACTGAAAGAGTATTATTGCCTTTAAAGAAAGAAACATCAGAGTGGGACTCTGGAAGCGTGCATTCACGTAGGTTGTTAACCAAAGTGAAAATAAGCCATTTTAACAAATGGAACTTCATAATGGATGAAGTACTAATCATATGAATGAATTGTTAGTATTGTACTACAATGGTCTCAAGGTTGGAGCAAAGTTTGTATAAAGTATACAAACAAAATATATGACGATATATTGTTTTAGAAACTACTTCAAAAAGGTGTTTTGAATGAAGGGGTTCTTATAGAACCAATGATTGAATCCAAACCATAAGGTCGTTAGTAGGATACTACGACGTAATGGGGCGATAGCTCAAGCCATGGAATCAAGGTCTCATCAAAGTATTCGAACACAAGAAAGAGACATCATCAAATGTTTTGGAAACATTTGATAAGTAAATCCCTTTTAAATAATAAAAGGGATTAATACATAACCGAGTTAACCTACGAGCATAAGCTCTCTCAACTAGCATGTATAAGATACACTAGTGATTGACTTTAGTGCAAGTGGGAGATTGTTGGAAATATGCCCTGAAAGTCAATCTTTGGAAGAAACCTTTCAGGACAAATGAATGGATGTATAGATGATTCTTATACATCAAATGGCAAAGATACTAATTAGGACTATCTCAATAAACGATATATGTCCTAAATAGTGAATCCATGGACAATGGATCGATTGAAGAAGTAATCTAATGATGTTAGACTACAGAGACGTTCTTCACATAACCATAATGTCCAAAAAGGTTCCTGGTCATTGGATTGTCGGAGGGATACTGACAATGCTTAGACCGGTACATACTGTGTCTGCTTCAAATGGAAGGATGGAAAGTCTCATCCCATTCGTTTGGTGACACTAAGACAAGTATGTAGGTGCTCATTAAGGGAATGAGTTCACTGAACACAATCGAACGAGAGTACTTGCATGGAGGTCTACTCACATGTCAAGCAAGTAACTCTAATGGTTGGAATAATGTAAGTAGTCCTTTGACCTGAGGCATCGTCGTTGTCTTGTGGCTAAGTACTTAATCTTTGATTATGTCAAAGTCACCCCATTCGCGGGTGTCCACGGCATAATTGGGGTTAAGCCACTTAGTCATGAAGGTAAGTGAATGCGCAACAAGGAATCTCTAATCCTCAATAAGAGAGGAAGAATACTCTAAGATATGATTCGGGAATCTTCGGCCGAAGTATCGAGCGTAATAAAGGAAAGCGTTCCTATACGACTCAATTGAATCATATAAGAAGGAATAATCACATTAGGGGTTTGACATAATATATCCATACCCTAGTAATGTGATTGAGAGTATTGTTTTAGAGAAGGATCGAATTACATTGTAATTCCAACTGAATAGGTTCTCCGAACAACTTCTACATTAGCTTGGGTAGCTATGATATATGGTTAGATGTCACTCATAGCTTGTGAGTTCTTCTAGATGATTAAATGTAGTCATCAAAGAAGAAGGTGAATTAAAAGGAAGTTTTAATTCACTAAGTGATTGAATTAAATATAATCAATTTGATTGATGTCAATCACCTCACTACCTTGCTAATTAGAACCTAAAATGATTGTACACCGATACACTCTTGTGGTGAGTAATTAATGGATGATGGAAATAATTAATTGGATTAATTAAGTGTTGTGATTAATTTAGAAAGTCTAAAGAAATCATAAAAGCGATAAAAGATCGTTTTGGGCTTAAAGAAACGTTCGGGTTTAATTGGGCCCATTGGGCTTTTATTCAAGCATTGGATGACTATAAATAAATAAAAGCCCAAAGCCCAAACCAACACAAAGGGGCCGGCCATTTAAAGTGGAGAGGGAGAGATATTAAGTCAAGTTGTTGACTAGGTTTCTTTTTGTCTATATAAGGAACTTTATAGAGATTTATTCCTTAGGGTTTTTGTGTGTTTAAAACAACAAAGAGGCAAAAGAAATATCTCTCTAAAACTACACAAAGGCCGGCCACCTTAAGGGTGATTTAGCTAATCCTTTTTCACTCTTTTGGTTATTCCTCCATCCATCTCACTACATTAGTGGGTGTGGATCTTTAGAGGTCTTCTCCTTTGGAGACTAAAAGAGAACCTAGGAGCACTCTTACCAACAAAGTGGAGGAGGCAAGGAGGGAGGCTAGGCTCAAGGAGTTCAAGGAGCAAAGGGCTTGGAGGTGGTCCATCCTTGGTCTAAAATCTAGATCAAGAGGTATAGATCTATTCCTTCACTTTATTCTTAACTTAAATGTTTTAGATGCATTATATATAAACCTATGAACCTTGAAGGGGATTTGCATGACTATAGCTTTGATATTATTTGATAACATGCTTCCGTTGCTTATGTATATTAATTTTGAATTGTATATGCATGCTAGTCATTTCGAAATCCCATATTAATCTCTTAGATTTCCCTTCAAAAGATGCCCAAACCAGAAGAGCTGAGGGGAAAGAAGTATTGCAAGTTACACTATACCTTCAACCATTCTATAACTAATTGTGTCCAGTTCAGGGACTGGGTACAAGACCTTATAGTGAAGGGAAAGTTGTTACTTGACAAGCCACAAGCTAGTATAATGGTTGATACCAATCCTTTCCCGGAAGCTCCTATCAACGCAATCCATCTGGTTTAGATGGAGAAGCCAGTGTCATCAGTTGGTACGACAAAGGGGAAAGATGGATCTCAGGTCGTCACAACACCCTCGCTCAAATAAAGAGGAAAGTAAACAAGGAGGCAAAGAGTTGCCTGAAAGAAGTTCAGACAAGGGCCAGAAGCAAAGCAAGCAAAAGACCAAGTACATGTTCATTCCACTAAAAGAGAGATTACAAGTAATCCTAGTCTAATAAATTTACATCTTCACTCAGGGTGATTATTCGGGAGTGATATGTCTGCATGATTGTAAAAATCTTACTAGGTTCGGCCAGAACGGTGTGGCTATTTGCAAGATGAGATCTAGAATGCTCCAGCTCCGAGTTTGTCTTCTTCACTTCTTCGATTTGATTTTCGAGGGTGTCAAGAAGAGTTGCTTGCTCAGCCTTGAGAACAACCAGTTGTTCCTTTAGTTTTTGGATTTCAGAAGTCACCACTCCAATTCTTTCTTTCATTAAAGACCCATCATTCATCAACTTGTCTACCTGAGCAGAAGTACTTGATTCCTTCTCCTGGAAACATCTTACACGATTGGATTGTCTTTCTGCTCTCTTATGTTGGTCCCGAAGAGCCCTCAAATTCTCAAAGAAAGAGAGAAAGGAATCATGTTGGGTTTTTGACAGCTGGCCGGCTTTGAAAAGCTCACTCGTAACCTTTTCCAGATCATAAAGAGCCTTAAGGCTAAATGAAGCAGAGAAATCCTTCCTTGCCCATTCTTGGAAAACTCGTTTTTGCTCTGGAAAACCTGAAGGTGAAGAATGCTTCGAAGATTTCAGCCTTGTCTCGAGCTGCCCGAATTTTTCAAACAATTCGGGCAACTTAGCAGTTTTTAAAAATGGAGAAGCAGGAGGGGGATTTCGCACTTCAGTTTCCTCTAATGAAGTAGCACCTACTGATGAGGCAGTTTTTAGCTTTCCAGCGTTCTCCATTCCAGGATGAACAATCCCGGCACTCCCAATAGTTAAATGAGGTCGGGGGAGCTTTGGCTTACTAACCAAGCGAGGATGAGAGGTTTCTTCAAGAACTTACTGCAAAGACCAAAAGAAGATCAAATTGTTAAATATACAGTTTGAAGTGAAGGGAAGTTTTGGGAGGAAGAAATATACCTGACTAAGCCTTGGAGTCGCACAAGGAAGAGTACCAATTCCTGGTTGAGGAGAAGATTCCCTACCATTGACAGGGGAAGAAGAAACTGCGCCTGAACCTTCACCAATACCCTGGAAGTACCCAGAAAGGGCAGCAATTGTTAGTAAGCAGATGGTAAGAGAAGAACAGGAAGAAAATATCTTCTTACCAGAGTTCGACCCTGAGGAGATGAAGGAGATTCATCAAGGGTAACTGTTAGGCAGGCAAACACCTGCAGAGTAGTTGCTTCTGAAGTCACAGGAATCTTAGGGACTGGGTTTGTCACTTGTTCTTGTTGCCACTAATGGATTTTGTATTGAAGAAGGCTGAGGAAAAGGTAAATAGAAGTTAATATCGAAACAATGAACGGGAAATCACTGTAAGGATGGTTACTCACCAAGTTACTGTCCTCATCCACGAAGTGCAACATTACTCCCGTGGATGGATCAAATTGAGAAGATGGAGTTGCCTCCAGGACAGAAGGAGAAATCAAAGGAGAACCTTGACTAGGCAAGGGGGCAGATACCCCGACCTGGATAAAGTCAGAAGAAGAAAAAGATCAAGCATTACCCCCAGAAATTATAAAAGTTACCTAAGGTTTAAGAAGAAAGGGAGTGTACCTCCGAAGGATTAACCTGGGGGGGGGAGAGAGGTTTGTTTCTTGGGCAAGTGGTGAAGAGACCTCGGGCGGATTGAGCTTTTCGCTTCTTGCAGCCTGACTCAAGTAACCATGCTCATGGTTTTTGTGAAAACAGGAAAGACTATGTAGACATGAAAGTAGACTGTACCTCAAGTTCTTTAAAGGTGAGGTTTCTCAATTCTTCAGCCTTTTTATACATTTCAGCTCCTAAGGGTTCATCCTTGGAAGCGATGGTTGGTTTCTTTGATGCTTGAGGTCCTGTGTTCAAGAAAAACATAGGTAACTAGATAAAGAAGAAATGTGGCAACCTAACAAAAAAGAACACAACTCACTTGAAGATTTCTGCTTCTTTCTGCCCGCCTCAGCAACTGGAGTAGGTGGGTCTGAAGACTTGAGAGTTTTGACGGTTCTGGTTCTTTTACTCTTTCTAGTAGGGGTAGGAATTCGTCATTTAGTCTTGGGTGGGGATGCAGGATCAGAATCTGAGTTCTCAATCACAACTGCTTTCCTTCGCTTAGACACTTGGATGGTGGCTTCAGGCACTTCTTTTTCAGCTCCTGAATCTTCTGAAACATCCTTATCTTCTCCAGCTTCTCGCCTTTCAGCCTCTGCCGCAGCTCCATGAAGAACTGTTGCATCAGCTGAGTCATCCTCGGACTTAATAGGTATTGATTCAACATCCACTTGGGCTAAAGGGTTTAAGAAAAGGGTTACGGAATAAAGATGAGAAGAAGGAATACCAATCAGAAGAACCTGATTCTTCTCTTGAATCATCTCCTTCCAATTTTCAAGTTCGCCCGAACTGGGGTATGATTTAAGAGAAAGTTGACCGAACAGACGATCACGAGTCTTTCTCAAGTCTACTCCATATTTCTTGGTCCATTTGTCTTCCCACCAAGAAGAGAAGAGTGAAGTGCATTCAAAATTGAGGATGATGGACTTTCGGGCAGCCTGACTCATGACTTCAAGATTGCGTCGGGTAACTCTAAAGGTCGCATCAGAGGGAGATACTAAATGAAAAGAAGTGCCACAATGAACAGAGTCAAAAAATGGGATAGGGATGGTTTGCCTAAAGCCTAATTGCCTGCCGCAAAAGTTAGGGTGATACACCTCCAACCCTCGATCGTATCGATTGCCCCGAACTCCCCAGGCCATGTCTCTCGATTGAATGCAACTAATAAACTTTTCCCTACAAAATGAGGTGGCATCTTCTCCAGGAACATCTTGAAAGGCCTGGTCGGAGAACCAAGGATATCTTCTCAAGACTGACGCACCCCATTCCAGGTCTGATCGAGTCCTACAAACCTTGAAGAAATAAAAGCAGGCAAAGGTGGAGTGATCAGTAGGAGCAGCTTTAGCTAGGATTTGGGCAGGGGCCACACCTTCTGGGAACTCTAAGTTAGCAACCCGAAACTCTGGAAAGTACCATTGGAGCCATGTTTGTATCATCCATATGGGTCCATTCAGGTTAGTCTAAAATGGCTCGCCCTGAGTCATTTCGAAGAGAAGATGGTAAAGATGAGAAAGAAGGAATGGACCTGTTGCTACATCATCGAAGTTATGAAGAGCTTCCACCAAGGGAATCCTTTCAACCTTCATCCCTTTAGATTTATTAGGGAAGATATGTTTGTTGAGCCAGTATAAAAGGAAATACATGTGCTCTTGATCTTTATCAGCACAGGAAGAACCTGCTCCAAAATTTTCTTTTACAAAAGGGATGAATCCCTTAAACGAGGTCCCGTAACTCTTAAAGGTTGCAGAGTTATATTCCAGGGAGAGGAAGGATGTGGATGAACCTGAGTTTTCAGCAATTGAGGGGAGAGCCCAGTCTTGGGTAACGTCTACTATCTTGCCCGACGGCCTTAGCCCGAAGACTTGAGCCATATTTAGAATAGTCGGAGACATGGGACCCATGCGAAAGTCAAAAGTATTTGTGCCCGAATTCCAAAAAAGAAGAGAGGAAGCAAGCAGTTCAGGCTTGGGAATAATGGTGGTTTTTTAGAGCATTATCAACTCGTAAATACCATTATTCATCCATTTCTTCTTAAAAGTTGGCTCTAGTTCGTCAATCCATTGAGCCCAAGCTGGATCATTCATTAATGGAAAGCCTCTGCGATATGACGACCACTTAGATGAGGAAATGCCCGACTTAGCCAAATAGGGATTTGGGGAAAACCAGTTATCCTTGGGCATATTATCCTCTATCACTGCAGGGACCCGAGAAATCCATGCAGGACCCAATGATTATACTCCATGTGCTTCAAAGAAAAGCTCAGAATACAAACCTGCTTGAGGGCGATGCAGGCCATTGAGTAAACGGCGTAAAGTGGCGATGCCTTCGCCAGATTCGTATGATAGTTGGATTTGGCTGGATCCTGAAGCCATTTGATGAAGTTTGGAAATAAAACGACAAGGAAGAAACGACTGGAGGGTTAGGAAGTTTTCGATTACAGAGATAAGAAGAATGCAGGAGATTCGGAAGTGATGGGATTAACCGAAGAAAGGCGGTGATTACTTTTGAAAAATATGCAAATCCCGATAACGAAAGACGTGGGGTATTAGTAGAGACCTATTCAATCAATATTGGCGCCTGGAATTCCAGTCTGAATATTGATTGACGGGAGGCACTGTTTGGGTTAAAACTTAAACTTTGGGCTTAGAAGGGAGTTGGCCCAAAAAAAGGAGAAAAGCCCGAAGCACAGCCCAAGTCCAGAAGGCAGAAAAGGCCTTTCCCGACTAGGTGCAGATCATTTGCACCACTTGCTCACCTACCCAAGGGCCAAGTGGTATAGACCAACCAGCTAATCAGCCCAAAAGTACTTTATGGTGGCAGTACAAGTAAATAGCTGATGAGTCACTATCCTTCAAACTGCATTCGGGCAAGATTATTGCTACAGGAGGCCAAGCCAAGGTGTCTATAAAAGGAGAAAGAGAAGTCAGAGTCAAGGACACTCAAACAAACAAATACAAGCACAAACTCTGCTCAAAGCCAGATTTGCTTTTAAAACGAAGCTGTAGTCAGCCCAAGCCTTCATCCCTTTCAGGATAAACCTTTCGTAATAGCTCTGCTACCCTGTTCAACTCTTGCTGTAGTATCGATTTCTTTCTGTAAACCCACATCCCAACCCCTTTTCTAAGCTTTCAAATCTTCTGATAAACCACAAAGATAGGAAGTTGCAAGACGATCAGCCTTGCCCGACAAGGTTAAACCTTGCCCGACCCTCTTTGTTTTTATCCTTTCATTCATTAGCCTAGCAATATGTTGTATACTACAAATTGTATCCAAGTTATTTCTAGTAATATGACTATTAAAAGACTCTCTCTCAGCGCTTGAATCCGATTTGAATATGTCTTCACAGTTCAAGCGAGATCTAAGTTCTAAGCCCTCGGGCATATAAGATTTGATCACTCTAAAAGTCCTTGGCCTCAAGGCATAAAAAAGAACCTGATGTGGACTTAACCCATCCACGACAAGCTTTGATAACAAGAAGTCCGAAGTTACTTGAGGCGCAAGTAATCGACCTGTCACTTAGTTTTATTTCTGTTATATTATGATTACCATATAACATTCGAGTACGGGATGAATTCTGATGGGAAGCCTCAAGGCCTATTCAAGGCCTCACAAAGGCACCTATTTGGATTCATCTTATTTCTCGGGCGAGAACATTGAGTATAGAAGGAGTTCTGATGGGAAGCCTCAATGCCTATTCAAGGCCCCACAAAGGCACCTATTTGGATTCATTCTGCTCTTTGGGCTCAGGTAATCAGAAGTATGATGGTTATAAGACTCATATAACCAAGAAAAGGAACCTATGTGTTCGAGTACTAAGTTAGTTATTTATGGGAAACCTCAAGGCCTACACCTAAGGCCCCACAAAGGCACCTGTCAATAACTAATATAGTCTTTTAAATATATAAATAAAACTCAAACATCCGTTCTACATCTGCCATGCTAAAGATGGCAGTGGCACGCCTGAGCACTTAGAAGTTAATCTTGATTGTGAGCCTCAAGGCCTACACCTAAGGTCTCACAAAGGCACATTTCAAAGTTAACTCTGTCCTTCTCTTTCAGCCTTGCCCGACACGCCCGCCAGTAAAGCAGAAGTCCGACAGAAAGCATCAACCAGCACCGACCTCTCGGGGAACTGTGTGCTTGTCGGCCAAGAAGCATCCTCCACGGAAATTCCTGCCACGAACACAAGCCATTTAGATTAGACAAGGTTGTTTCATCCACCCTGATGAAGTTACCCACAGGTTGAGTAATCACTTCTAAATTTCAGCATCTTTGTTTTGCACAGGAACTCTAAGAATCCTCACCCACACTCTTAGATTAGAGATAAGATCAGTATTGATCACTCATATATTTCATGCATTTATACCATCCATTTCTAAAGTCTTTGTGATGTTTTTGTGTTAAAATGGTTGCATTTTACCTTACCTTGTGTTAGTGTGTAGTTAAAGTTGCTTTAGGATCAATTTCAAGCAAAAAGGAGAAAAGGAAATAATAAAAACAAACAAAAGAATTGGAAGTGGAGTTTGTCTCCACAGGTGGTGTTTGAAAAAAAAATCAGAAAGCAAAGTGGAGCACTAGGAAGTGGGATGAGGCTTGTCTTCCACTTGTGGCCTTAGTGACTTGGAAAAGGGCTGCCTTTTGTTAAAGGAAAAGAAAGAAAACACACGGATGAGTAGAAGAGAAGGACACGGCAGAGAGGGGGAAAGACAGAAACACACGGCAGAGAGAAGAAATGAAGGAAAAGTTGCAGCGTTGGACAGAGTTGCAGAGAGCAACATAGCAGAAAAATAAGGGAGCTGCATCTCCACATGGAAGGGGGATCGGAGAGCATCAAGAGATAACCTCCTTGTAAAAAAGGGTTGTCTCTTTCTTTGATTCTTCATGGATAATTTCTTATGTATTCAAATAATTATGTGTAACTAATTTCTTTTCGCTAGAGTGAGGCCATGAGCCGTAACATGATTACATAGATTTCTCTTTCAATTGCTTAAGTGTTGTTACATGCTTGCTTTGATATTTTCAATCTCTAAATTAAACTATTTATGTGTCTTGATGATTGATCACCATTAGGATGTTTAGAAAAGTCATTGGATGCAATTTTGAACGAATGTCACGTTAAAATTGGTTATGCTTCTTGTGATTGAGGATTGTAATTTCTCCTAAGTTAAATATCATACTCTTAGGGATTACATGGTTTAACAAAAGGATTTTCATCAAGATTAATGAATCATTTATGTTTATATTTAATCCAAATGTCATGGATAAATTGCATGTAGTGGTATGCGTTTTAACTTGAATGTCACAAGTAAAACATACACAAGGAAAACCCAACCTTCAAAGCATGTGTTTTCGATTACTTAAGCAATTGGAAGAGCTTCGTAGGAGTGTTGTTGGTGAAAGGTTGAACTCTAGCACCTTGTCAATCTAATTTTCTTAAATTATTTGTATTATCTTGAGTTTATATATTTACTTGTTTTGTTTAGTTGGATCACTATTCCTATAAGCCAATTCCCATTTTAGATATGTGTTTAAGTCACATTCAATAGTATTTAGTTTCATTGAATTAGTGTAGTTCTTAGAGTTAACTAAGTTAAATACACAAAAGCTCATAAATTGTTTATACCAGTCCCTGAGGAGATCGACCTTGCTTGAGCCATTCTATACTACAACACTTGTTCTCTTGCAAGAATTTTCTATGGTTTAACCCTTTGTTTTACAAGTGGTAAAATCGCTATCAAGAAATTGGCGCCGTTGCCGGGGACTGTGCCAACAGTTCCCGAGTTTTTGTGTTTATTTTTCTTATGCTTATGTTTATGTCTTATTTTTATTAATCATTAAAAAAAAACAGCAATTAATTAATTGAGTTTCGATATTTGATTAAGTGCAGTGGATGTGTGGTGTGAGATTTTTGTCTTTGTTTAACTAACTAGTGGTTGCCAATTTGCATAAACTGTGTTTTTTATTCATCTAGGTTTACTTACTTTCTTTTCCTTTTTGTTGTTTAGTTAGTTTCTGTTGAGTTTTATTTTATTTTACTTTTATTTTTATTGTGGCTTAATATTTCTGTTGTTTGTTCAGGTGTAGTATATGGTGATTGGAACAAGGTCCAAGAATCAAGTGCTTATTCCTTACGACCCTGAACCAGAGAGAAGTGCAAGGAAGTTAGCTAGAGAAAAATATTTAGCACAAGATTCCAACATTGGTGATACTTTTCTTAAGGATTTGTTCCGTGATCCTGAGAGCAGCACATCTATTTTCCAACCTTTGGCACCAGTTGCACACATGGCCCTAGCCTTACCTGCAGTAGGTCAACCTTTAAGGAATTCATTGGCAACGAGAGTCAATGCAGTGCCAAGGTGCATTATATATCCAGATGTGGAAGATGGGACAACCTTTAAAATTGAACCTCACATCCTCAACATATTGCCATCCTTTCATGGGTTGCCAAACAGTGATCCCAACATGCATTTGGTTGATTTTATTGAGGCATGTGACAACACCATAATCAGAGGTTTCTCTTCTGAAGCTATCAAGTTACGCTTGTTCCCGTTCTCTTTGAAGGACAAAGCCAAGGTGTGGCTGCATTCTCTGCTTGCCAATAGCATTACAACATGGACAGGATTGCAAGAAAAATTTATCAATAAGTTTTTTCCTTCTTCTAAGACTCTTGCACTCAAGAAAGAGATATTGGCTTTCGCTCAAAAGCCAAACGAGTCTTTCCATGAAGCTTGGGAATGGTATAATGAGATGTACACAAAATGTCCTCATGCTGGGTTTGATTCTAACCTTCAAATGAACATATTTTATGATGGTCTCAATGCCACCACCAAGAGTCAAGTGAATGCATCTGCTAGAGGGTCACTAATGTGAAAATCAGCAAGGGAAGCATTTGAGTTATTTGATATGATGACTTCTGAATCTCAACAATGGACAGAAGAACAAACACAAAAGAATGGAGTTTTTGAGATTTCTCAGAGTTCTCCTAATGTTTCTGCTCAAATTGCTAAAATGGAGAAGAATTTTAATGCCAAGTTTGCTGCTTTAATGCAGGTCTCTTCCATGCCCAATGCCCAAGAAGCTTGCATCATTTGTAGTGAGACAACTCATGACATCACTCAATGCCCCAACAAGGATAGCTACCCTGGGTTTGTGCAAGAGCATGTGAATATGGTGAATAATTTCATTAGACCCAGAAGTGAACCTTATTCCAATACATATAATCCTGGGTGGAAGAACCATCCCAATCTTAGTTGGGGTGGCAACCAACAGCCACGTCAATACCAACAGTCTTACCAATCAACTAGTGAGACTAAGAAACCATCTCTTGAAGATCAAATGTCACAGCTAGCTTAACATATGTCCGCTCTCTCTAATAGCACCAACAATTTTGTCCAATCCACACAAACTAGCATTCACAATCTCACGGCATCAGTAGGGAATTTGGTGACTCAAGTTGGACAACTTGCTACCATGTTCAATGAAAGAGAGAAAGGAAAGTTCCCGAGCCAATCTGAGCAAAATCCAAGAGGGATGGAGCATTGCAAAGTAATACGGACATTGAGAAGTGGCAAGAGCTATGACAACAGAGAAGTGGTGCACCATGAAGCCGAAGTGGAAGAAGAAGAGCTTATTGAAAGTGCACCGTTAGCTGCAAAGTCTAGGTCAAAGGCTATTTTTGCAACAGGTATTCCAGATCCTAGTGCAAGTGACAAAATGCAATCTCGACCCAACTTTGATGCAAACAAGGAAAAAGGCCTTGGTAGTTTATTTGCACCTTCTAACAAGCCACCATACAAGCCACCTTTGCCATTTCCACAACGACAGCAACAACATTCCAAGGATCAACAATGCATTGAATTCATGAAGACGTTGGCTAAGGTTCAAATTAATTTTCCTCTATTAGATGCTATTAAACAGATCCCATCATATGCCAAATTTCTGAAGGAACTATGTTCTAAAAAGAAAAAGTTCTTGGAATACGAGAGGGTTATTTTAACTGAGCAATGCAGTGTTGTCCTCTTACATAAGCTACCACCCAAGAAGAAAGATCCGGGGAGTTTCACTATCTCTTGTACTATTGGTAGTCTTGATTTTCATAAAGTATTGATTGATTTAGGAGCAAGTGTTAACCTTATACCTTATTCTGTTTTTCAAAAATTAGGTGAAGGAGAACTCAAGCCCACATCTGTGAGTCTTCAATTGGTAGATAGGTCCGTGACCTATCCTTTGGGTATTCTGGAAGATGTGATTATTAAAGTGGATAAATTCTATCTCCTGGCTGATTTCATTGTACTTGACATGGAGGAAGACAAGGAAGTGCCTCTCATTTTAGGCCGACCATTCATGGCCACCGCCCGAACATTTATTGATGTGGAAACAGGTACTTTAACCTTAAGAGTGCAAGGAGAGTCAATTGTATTCAAACTCTTTGAAGCTATCAAGCGTCCTCTCGAACTTGAAGAGTGTTTTCGTGTTGATGTTTTGGATGGGATTGTGCATGCAAACTTTGCCTCACGATCATCTAACGATGAGCTGTTAACTTGCCTCACCAACCATTATGCTACTTTATCTATGGAAGAAAATGTGGTGGACATCATTGTTGCATTGGATAGTGCACCAATTCATAATCCAAAGTGGCGACATGTTTATGAAAGCCTTGGAGTGCCTAAGCAGCCCCTTCTTCCTTCAAGTGAGCAAGCTCTGAAGTTAGAACTCAAGCTACTGCCGAGCCACCTCAAGTACGCTCATCTCGGGGTGAACGAAACCTTGCCTGTTATTATTGCTGCTGATCTTAATGACACGGAGGAAGAAAAATTACTAAGAGTTCTTTGCAAGTATCAAGATGCTCTACGGTGGACACTTGTTGACATAAAGGGCATTAGTCCAGCTTTGTGCATGCATAGGATTTTTATGGAGGCTGGGACTAAACCAACTGTTGAAGCTCAAAGACGTCTAAATCTGATCATGAAGGCAGTTGTAAGAGTTGAGGTGATGAAGTTACTCGATGCAGGTATCATTTATCCAATCTCGGATAGCAAATGGGTGAGCCCGACTCAAGTGGTTCCAAAGAAAACTGGTATTACTGTGGTGAAAAATGATAACAAGGAGCTTGTGCCTACAAGGATGACCACCGGATGGCGAATGTGTGTTGACTATAGAAAGCCCAATAACAGCACTAGAAATGATCATTTTTCACTGCCATTCATTGATCAGATGCTCAAAAGACTAGCTGGTCATTCTTTCTATTGTTTCTTAGATGGTTATTTAGGGTACAACCAAATTCCAATTGCCCCTGAGGATCAAGATAAGACAATGTTTACATGCCCTTTTGGTACATTTGCATATAGACGAATGCCATTTGGATTGTGCAATGCCTCTGCCACTTTCCAACGATGCATGACGAGTATTTTTTCTGGAATGGTTGAAAATATTGTTGAGGTTTTTATGGATGACTTTTTTGTTTTTGGTAATTCTTTCGATATGTTTGGATAACTTGTCTTTGGTTTTGGAAAGATGCAGGGAGACTAATCTTGTGTTAAATTGGGAGCAATGCCATTTTATGGTTAAGCATGGCATTGTGCTAGGACATCTAATTTCAAGAAAAGGAATAGAGGTCGACAAGGCAAAGATTGAGGTGATCGCCAAATTACCACCACCAACTTCTGTGAAGAATGTGAGATCTTTCTTGGGACATGCTGGTTTTTATCAAAGATTCATCAAGGATTTTTCCAAAATTAGTCGTCCTTTTTGTAATTTACTTGCTAAAGATGTTTTTTTTTTTATTTTAATGCAGATTGTCATGATGTTTTCAACAAATTGAAGGATCTTCTCACATCAGCCCTAATTATAACAGCTCCAGATTGGACCCTTCCTTTTGAGCTCATGTGCGATGCTTCCGATTACGCTGTGGGTGTTGTCCTTGGTCAGCGACGTGACAAGCTCCCCCATGTTATATATTATGCCAGCCGCACTTTGAATGATGCTCAGCTGAATTATGCCACTACGGAAAAAGAATTACTTGCAGTGGTATTTGTTCTTGAAAAGTTTCGATCGTACTTAATTGGTGCTAAAGTCATTGTGTATTCTGATCATTCTACTCTCAAGTACTTATTGTCTAAAAAAGAGCCAAACCACGATTAATTCGATGGGTCCTTCTCTTGCAAGAGTTAGATTTGGAGATCCTAGATAAAAAGGGACGTGAGAATGTTGTGGCGGATCATCTCTCAAGATTAGTAAATGCAAGCACTGATGAGGTAGATTCATTGCCCCTGCAAGAGAGCTTTCCAGACGACCAACTTCTAGCAGTTACTCATCAAGTACCATGGTATGCTGACATCGCAAATTATTTGGCATCTGGAGAAATACCATCAGAGTTCAGTTATCAACAAAGGAAGAAGTTCCTCTCCACTGTAAAACACTACTTTTGGGATGAGCCATACCTTTTTAAGCATTGCCAAGATTAAATCATTCGTCGGTGTGTCCCCTTAGAAAAACAAGAAAGCATTTTGAAGTTTGCTCACAATTATGCATGTGGTGGTCATTTTGGACCAAGAAGGACTACGACCAAGATCTTACAGAGTGGTTTCTTTTGGCCATTTTTATTCAAAGATGCATACCTATGGTGCCAGGCTTGTGATAAGTGTCAAAGAGTTGGCAATCTTTCTCAAAGAAATGAGATGCCCCAACAAAGTATGTTGGTGATTGAACTATTTGATGTTTGGGGTATAGACTTCATGGGACCTTTCCCTTCTTCACATGGCAATATTTATATCTTGGTGGCGGTTGATTATGTCTCTAAGTGGGTGGAGGCAATAGCTTCTCCAACATGCAAAAGTTCTATGGTGTTAGGTTTCTTGCAGAATACTATTCTTCCCCGATTTAAAGTACCTCGTGCTATCATCAGTGACGAAGGTACGCATTTCTTAAACCGCACCATGGCTACCCTTTGTGCTAAGTATCATATTCACCATCGCATCGCCACCCCATACCATCCACAGACATCTGGACAAGTTGAAGTATCTAATCATGAGCTCAAGGGGATTCTTGAGAAAACTGTCAGTTCATCTCGAAAGGATTGGAGTTTAAAGCTTACTGATGCTTTGTGGGCATATAGGATAGCTTATAAGACACCAATTGGGATGTCTCCTTTTCGTTTGGTGTATGGGAAAGCTTGCCATCTACCTATGGAACTTGAGCACAAGGCATATTGGGCTATTAAGAACCTCAATTTTGACTACCAGGCAGCTAGAGAGAAGCGGAAGCTACAGTTGAATGAACTAGAAGAAATAAGGAATGATGCTTATGAGAATGCAAAGATTTACAAGGATAAGACCAAGAAATTTCATGATGCTCACATCCTTTGTAAAGAGTTTCAACCGGGTCAGAAGGTTTTGCTTTTTAATTGGAGACTGAAACTATTCCCAGGAAAGCTCAAATCACGTTGGAATGGTCCATATCGTGTTGTACAGGTCCATCTTCATGGGGTTGTGGATATCCAAAACATGCAAACTGGTTTTGTATTCAAAGTTAATGGACATCGCTTGAAGTTATACAAGGAGTCTCCATATGATCTTGCTAAGGATTCCATCACTTTGAAGGAACCTGTTATTTGAATCAAATTGCCAACAGGATGTCTAGCTCTAGACATTAACTAAAGCGCTTTTTGGGAGGCAACCCAAGTTTTCTATCTTTCATCTTTAGTTTGAATAATTTTAAATGTTCTTGTTCTGTTTTTCTCTTGTTTTCTGGTTTGTGTGTTTAAGTCCTACTTTTGCTCCCTTATGCAGGTAATGCTTTTGCAGTCTCTACCACAACTTCTTGCAAAGTTTCTTAATCCCACAGGTTACTCACACATTTGTTATGCATAATGGGACGTGTTGAAACAAGTTTGGGGATGATTTGGAATTCTACCATGGAACAAAAATGCATCTTTACTGTTGCTCTCCTCGCCTACACAAATTGGTGTGCTCTTTCCTTTTCTTTATGTGTCTTTATTTCATTTTGTATTCTTTCCTTCCATTTTTATGTCTTATTGTTCAAAATTCCTTTCATTATCATTGGGGACAATGCTATAATTCAGTTTGGGGGTGGAAATATATTTCGTTAGTTTGCTTCTTTTAAAAAAAAAAGAAAATTTTCTTTTTGCATTTTTGTTATTGTTTGTAGCTACTTCTCAATTCAATGATGAGATTTGATCTTAATTTCCTTCTTACTTTCAAGAAGTCTAAGTTCTTTTCGTTGTCTTTGTGTTAACTGTGATTTCCAGCAATCAACTTGAAAAATAAATGTGCCTAGTCTTGTCAATGTGAAACTTGAGCATGATTTAGCGTTTCATATGTGAATCATGTGAGATTATGTAAACCTTGTGAGTTTTTGAGCCTATACATGATTGAACCATTATGCATCAATATCATTCCTTCTTGTGCGTATAATCTCACTGTACATGTATCTCTAGAACTTGCTTTATACTTCTCAATTCATTAATCAATTCATGTAATAACTTGGAAGTGATATAGACCATCTTTGGATCGTTTGAGCCTTTCGTGCCTACCTTATATGCTATGTTTATCCGTAGTAGCCCGTTGAGCCTTTAACTAAGCTATTTCTTTGTTAGACACATCTCTTTATCTTGCTCCGATATTGGAGTTGAGCCCATACACAGAAATCGATTCCTTATTGTTTTGAGAAAGTATTACATGGGTTGTGCTCTTGGGGGTTTCATTTATGTAGAAAGATGGATGGAGCATGTGTATTACAATGAAATGTGAATTTGATGGGTGATGTAGCTTTTGCAGATTTATGCATAGCTTTGCAGATTTGTTTCTTTCAAAAAAAAAAAAAAGAAAAAAAGAGAAAATTGGAGAGTGTTGATTTGTTGAAAATGTGTTTGCGGGGTATAAATTTCCTTTTGAAGTTGAATTTGGGGAGTAACAGGTGCTCGAGGTTTTATTATTTTGCTTTCAATTTGAGGTGGCGTGATATTGAGGTGTTGGAAAACTATTAAAGTGTACTTTCTCAAAATTTTTGATTTCCATATCCTTTCTTTCATTAGCCTGTCACCTTTAGCCCCATTACAACCATAATAAAGTCCTATTGATCCAAGGTATTACTTAAATATTGATAGCGAGTTAGGTGGACAAGCAAGCATATGGTGGCATGTACAATGAGATCACTTGAGTGAAACACATTAACCAAAACTTATGAGTGAATGAGCGTATGTCTTGTGAGAAGCTCACATGTTTGCATATGATGATTTAAAGGAGCTTGGAATTGCATTGACCAGACTAGCTCACACATGACATTTCAAGTTTTGTTTGAAGGAAATTTGGTTAACTATTGGATGATGTATTGAGCACTTGTTACTTACTTCTTGGCAGTGTATTTCATGGTTAGAACTTATATATGAAATCGAATTGAGAAGTTAGCTGCTAAGTTGTTGAGTCAAGTCTTAGTTGAGTAGTTTTGTTTTGTTTTGTGTTTTGTTTTGCTAGAGGACTAGCAAAAATGTAAGTTTGGGGGTATTTGATCACTCATATATTTCATGCATTTATACCATCCATTTCTAAAGTCTTTGTAATGTTTTTGTGTTAAAATGGTTGCATTTTACCTTACCTTGTGTTAGTGTGCAATTAAATTTGCTTTAGGATCAATTTCAAGCGAAAAGGAGAAAAGGAAATAATAAAAACAAACAAAAGAATTGGAAGTGGAGCTTGTCTCCACGGGTGGTGTTTGAAAAAAAAATCAGAAAGCAAAGTGGAGCACTAGGAAGTGGGATGAGGCTTGTCTTCCACTTGTGGCCTTAGTGACTTGGAAAATGGCTGCCTTTTGTTAAAGGAAAAGAAAGAAAACACACGGATGAGTAGAGGAGAAGGACAAGGCAGAGAGGGGGAAAGACAGAAACACACGGCAGAGAGAAGAAATGAAGGAAAAGTTGCAGCGTTGGACAAAGTTGCAAAGGGCAACATAGCAAAAAAATAAGGGAGCCGCAACTCCACATGGAAGGAGGATCGGAAAGCATCAGGAGATAACCTCCTTGTAAAAAAGGGTTGTCTCTTTCTTTGATTCTTCATGGATAATTTCTTATGTATTCAAATAATTATGTGTAACTAATTTCTTTTAGCTAGAGTGAGGCCATGAGCCGCAACATGATTACATAGATTTCTCTTTCAATTACTTAAGTGTTGTTACATGCTTGCGTTGATATTTTCAATCTCTAAATTAAACTATCTATGTGTCTTGATGATTGATCACCATTAGGATGTTTAGAAAAGTCATTGGATGCAATTTTGAACGAATGTCACGTTAAAATTGGTTATGCTTCTTGTGATTGAGGATTGTAATTTCTCCTAAGGTAAATATCATACTCTTAGGGATTACATGGTTTAACAAAAGGATTTTCATCAAGATTAATGAATCATTGATGTTTATATTTAATCCAAATGTCATGGATAAATTGCATGTAGTGGTATGCGTTTTAACTTGAATGTCACAAGTAAAACATACACAAGGAAAACCCAACCTTCAAAGCATATGTGTTTTCAATTACTTAAGCAATTGGAAGAGCTTCGTAGGAGTGTTGTTGGTGAAAGGTTGAACTCTAGCACCTTGTCAATCTAATTTTCTTAAATTATTTGTATTATCTTGAGTTTATATATTTACTTGTTTTGTTTAGTTGGATCACTATTCCTATAAGCCAATTCCCATTTTAGATATGTGTTTAAGTCACATCCAATAGTATTTAGTTTTATTGAATTAGTGTAGTTCTTAGAGTTAACTAAGTTAAATACACAAAAGCTCATAAATTGTTTATACCAGTCCCTAATGAGATCGACCTTGCTTGAGCCATTCTATACTACAACACTTGTTCTCTTGCAAGAATTTTCTATGGTTTAACCCTTTGTTTTACAAGTGGTAAAATCGCTATCAAGTATCACGAAAATGGACACTTCACTTCTCCATATGAAATGATGCAGGACAGAACCAAAGGTCTCAAGGAGACGGGGATAGATGACCTGGGAATCACTCAACCAGGGCAACGGAGCTCGCTCACGTCGCTAATCGTGAATTTGCTCACATGACCAAGCTAAATGCTTGATTTTAGAAGGAGAAATCACTCTCTTCAAATGCACAAGGCAAATACAATTTTAATTCATTCAAGTCTAGCCCCAAAGGCTTTTGATACATCAATATTTAAAAGAACTCAAGATAAAGGAACATAAATATACTACAACTTCCTAAGAAACTCTCTAAAAATGACTTAACAAGTTCCTATGTCATTAAAATATATAGCCTTATTATTATAATGCATTATAGTGGTCTTCAAATTGTTTTCTTCAAGGTCTGCCTCCCGCATCATTCTCCTTTTCTCGAAAAAACTCATCATCGAGTTTCAATTGACCTCTTTTTTTTTTCCTCGATCTTTTGGATGTCCAACCAAAATGTTCCACAATACCCAATTTAGCACCAAAATTTTCCAAGTTCCTATAGACCATGCACAAATTAATCTTTTCTTCTTGAAAATAATCACCTTGGAATAGTGCTTCCAAATCACTATTTCAAATGAGCCAAGCAAATTCAAATTGTGTTGAAAAGTTCTTCTATCAAAGAGCTCTCCTCTCGTATCTTGAGCAACGAAACTGTCCCAAAAAGGATCATGAATGCTACGGATATTAAGAGCTTGTACTCCATTATATAGTTGTCCATGGAACTCTTCAACCACATCTTCATCGCCTTCATATTGATCATAAATTGGGCCGGAATCCCATTCGGCAAAGTTATCGACTACATCACTGCTTTTTGTATGTTCCCCTTTCATGCCAAACTCCATGTTAAAACGTTTTTCAACCTCATTACATGCACAACAAATCTCACATGAACCATCTGGACAATGATCAAAATTTGGAAGAAGATTGAGAATTAGAAAATCATCACCTGAAAAATCAAAGACAGCCGTTTCTAGAATCCATCCAACCTCATTTACTGGAGGCAGCAACATGCTTTAGTAAATTGAAGATATTGTTTTGTAGAAATAACAGATTGAGGAATCGCTTGAGAATTTAGAAACTAGACTGGAAGGGCTTTCAAATGATATAAGTCATGAAGGTCGAGAAATGCTTAACCGATTTGAAAACTGACCCGCAAGAGAACTGATTTTGTTTTCGCAACAGCACTGATGCTCTGTGGTGTTTTGCCGATATTTGCACACACAAAATTCGGTTTGATGCACGGTTTGTTGCATTGGAAACTAGACTTCCACAGCTTTCCAGTGATGTATGACTCTCTAGATAAAAGTCACAGGAACTTAGTTGGTTTTGAGGTCGAACACAGATTGTTTTCTTCAAGGTCAGCCTCCCGCATCATGAAACATATGCCCCTAGACATACTTGGACCTATTAAAATACACAGCCTTATTATTCCAATGCATTATAGTGGTCTTCAAATTGTTTTCTTCAAGGTCTGCCTCCCGCATCATGAAAGATATTGTTTGGATTAAAAGTTAACTTTGGGCTCAAGAAAGGAGCTGGCCCGAAAGGAGGCCCAAAGGGAAGATAGTCAAAGCCCAATCGAAGCCCAAAAGGCAGAAAGGGCCTTTTCTGACTTGGTGCAGCTCATGAAGACCACTTGCTTACCTACCCAAAGGCCAAGTGGTATAGACTGATCAGCTACACAGCCCATAAAGTACTTTATGATGGCAGTCCATGTAAAAAAGTCGATGAGTCATCACCCTCAAACCGTATTCGGGCAAGGCCGCTGCTACAGGAAGCGAAGCCAAGTTGTCTATATAAGAAGAATGAGAAACCAGGAATAAGGACACTCAAACAAACAAACAAAAGCAAAAACTCTACTCAAAACCATATTTGCCTTCAAAACAAAGCTGTAACCAGTCTTCATCCCTTTCGGGACAAGCCTTCATCCCCCTCGGGATAACCCTTTCTTCAACCCTTTGTAATAGCTCTGCTACCTTGTTCAACCTTGCTGTAGTATCGATTCATTTTTTTTGTAATCTCTCTCTCTCCCTCTAAGCTTTCAGACCTTTGACAAAACTACAAAGATAGGAACCTGCAAGACGAGCAACCTTACCCGATAAGGTTTAACCTTGCCCGACCTTCTTTGCTTTGTTTTTGTCTTTTCAATATGTTGTATACTTCCAGTTATATGCAAGTTATTTCTAGCAATATGACTATTAAAAGGCTTTCTCAGTACTTGAATCCGATTTGAATATATCGTCAGTGTTCAAACCATATCCAAGTCCTAAGCCCTCGGGCATGTAAATCTGATCAGTTAAAAGTCCTTGGCCTCAAGGCATAAAAAAGAACCTTATGTGGACTTAACCCATCCACGACAGTCCTTGATAAACGAGAAGTCCGAAGTTACTTGGGGCGCAAGTAATCAACCTACCCTCTAGTTTTCCTTCTATTATATCATGATTACTATAGAAAGCTTGAGCATGGAATGGATTCTAATGGAAAGCCTCAAGGCCTACACCTAAGGCCCCACAAAGGCATCCATTTGGATTCATTCCGTTCAGCGATCTAAAGAGTCTAAGTATAGGAATGAACTCTGATAGGAAGCCTCAAGGCCTACATCTAAGGCCCCACAAAGGCACCTATTTGGGTTCATTCTACTTCTTGGACTCGGGTAATCAGAAGTATAATAGTTAGAAAACTCCGGCAATCACGAGAACAAATATGATGTGTTCAAGCACCGGTTTAGTTATTGATGGGAAGCCTCAAGGCCTACACCTAAGGCCCCACAAAGGCACCTGTTATAACTAACACGGTTTCTTGGATACATACATACATGCAACTAAAGCGATATCCATTTTACATCTGCCATGCTTAAGATGGCAGTGGCACGCCTGAGCACCTAAATGTTAACCTTGATAGGAAGCCTCAAGGCCTACACCTAAGGCCCCACAAAGGCACATCTCAAAGTTAACGCTGTCCTTCTCTTTCAACCTTGCCCGAAGAGTCTTGCCCGACGAGACTTGCCCGACAGCGAAGCAGAAGCCCGACAGCAGCCCTCAAACCGGCGCCAACCTCCAGGGGAGCTGTGTGCTCGTCCGCCAGGAGACATCCCCGATGGAAATTCCTGACGCGAACATAGTTTTGGCACGCTCGGTGGGATCTCAAACTTCTTAATCTTGCATGTCCAAAAAGAATCCGAAGGAAGGTCTTCTACAAATGGCAGATCAATCAGAAAACCCTTCCTCCCCATCAGGACAGGTGGTCCTAGAAAGCCTAACCGCATCTGAGAGATCGGAAGGAAAGGGAACTAATGAAGAACTACAGGCTACAATGATCCAAGTGCTAAAAAACGTGGAGAGAATCTCCTTGGAAACCAAGGGAGAAGTGAGTAAGCTCTGTACACTAACAGGGAATCTACAGAGAAGACTTGATTTGGAGTTCTCTACTCCAAAAGGGGCTCAGGTGTTGGAAATATGCCCTGAAAGTCAATCTTTGGAAGTAACCTTTCAGGACAAATGAATGGATGTATAAATGATTCTTATACATCAAATGGCAAAGACACGAATTAGGACTATCTCAATAAACGATATATGTCTTAAATAGTGTATCCATGGACAATGGATCGATTGAAGAAGTAATCTAATGATGTTAGACTACAGAGACCTTCTTCACATAACCATTATGTCCAAAAGGTTCCGGGTCATTGGATTGTCGGAGGGATACTGACAATGCTTAGACCGGTACATACTGTGTCTGCTTCAAATGGAAGGATGGAAAGTCTCATCCCATTCGTGTTGTGACACTAAGACAAGTATGTAGGTGCTCATTAAGGGAATGAGTTCACTGAACACAATCGAACGAGAGTACTTGCATGGAGGTCTACTCACATGTCAAGCAAGTAACTCTAATGGTTGGAATAATGTAAGTAGTCATTTGACCTGAGGCATCGTCGTTGTCTTGTGGCTAGGTACTTAATCTTTGATTATGTCAAAGTCATCCCATCCGCGGGTGTCCACGGCATGATTGGGGTTAAGCCACTTAGTCATGAAGGCAAGTGTATGTGCAACAAGGGATCTCTAATCTTCGGTAAGAGAGGAAGAATACTCTAAGATATGATTCGGGAATCTTCGGCCGAAGTATCGAGCGTAATAAAGGAAAGCGTTCCTATACGACTCAATTGAATCATATAAGAAGGAATAATCACATTAGGGGTTTGACATAATATATCCATACCCTAGTAATGTGATTGAGAGTATTGTTTTAGAGAAGGATTGAATTACATTGTAATTCCAACTGAATAGGTTCTCCGAATAAACTTCTACATTAGCTTGGGTAGCTATGACATATGGTTAGATGTGACTCATAGCTTGTGAGTTCTTCTAGATGATTAAATGTAGTCATCAAAGAAGAAAGGTGAATTAAAAGGAAGTTTTAATTCACTAAGTGATTGGATAAAATATAATCAATTGGATTGGTGCCAATCACCTCACTGCCTTGCTAATTAGAACCTAAAAGATTGTTCACCAATACACTATTGTAGTGAGTAATTAATGGATGATGGAAACAATTAATTGGATTAATTAAGTGTTGTGATTAATTTAGAAAGTCTAAAGAAATCATAAAAGCGATAAAGATCGTTTTGGGCTTAAAGAAACGTTCGGGTTTAATTGGGCCCATTGGGCCTAAACCCATTGGGCTTTTATTCAAGCATTGGATGACTTGAAATAAATGAAAGCCCAAAGCCCAAACAACACAAAGAGGGCCGGCCACTTTAGGTGGAAAGGGTGAGATATTTAGGCAAGTTGTTGACTAGGTTTCTTTTGTCTATATAAGGAACTTTATAGAGATATTGTTCATTAGGGTTTTTGTGTGTTTAAAACAACAAAGAGGCAAAATAAATATCTCTCTAAAACACATCAAAGGCCGGCCACCTTGGGATGATTTTACTAACACATCTTTCACCCTTTGGTTATTCCTTCATCCTTCTCACTACACTAATGGGTGAGGATCTTTAGAGGTTTTCAACTTTGGAAACTTGAAGAGAACCTAGGAGCACTCATTCTTTCAAAGTGGAGGAGGCAAGGAGGGAGGCTAGGCTCAAGGATTTCAAGGAGCAAAGGGCTTGGAGGTGGTCCATCCTTGGTCTTAAGTCTAGATCAAGAGGTATAAGACTAAACCTTCACTTTGTTCTTGGTTCTCTAAAATGTTTTTGATGCATTATATATAAACCTATGAACCTTGAAGGGGATTTGCATGACTATTGCTTTGATAATTTGTGATAAATGCTTCTGTTGCTCATGTATATAAACTTTTGAATTGTATATGCATGCTAGTCATTTAGAAATCCCATATATGAATCTCATAGATTTCCCTTCATCAGGGAGGTGGGATGAGCCAAGTAGTTATGAGAAATGAACCAGTCATTCCCTTATTCCCACTACTAGAAGAAGAAAAAGATAGGGGGAAGAAAAAGGTAGTTCTTGAAGGGACTCAACTAGTGATGAAGCCAGTTCTGGAGAAGGAGCTTCCCAGCTTCCCATTATTATCATTCAATAACAGGAAGCTAAGCGAGCAAGAAAGAACGAGGTACGGAATGCCAACTATGATGGGAGAAACCAGCGGAAATGAGGGCTCCACTACTTCAGATAAACCCCCACCTTATAGGCCACCCCCGTTGATGAATAAAAGTGGAGGAACTAGTTGGAGGAAGCCCGAACCAAGGAGGGAAGCAAGTACGGGCAACGATCGGAGCCCAAAAATCGAATCTGCTCTCCTCGGGCATAATGATATTCTAGCTACTCAGCAGCTGAGGGAGGAATTAGCTGAGTTGAGAAGGACGGTTGCTCAAAATGCTCAACCGCGAGCTTGCCTAGTGTTCAGGATCACTTACCAAAAACCTTATCCTGAATATATTGACGAGCTAAATCCATTCCCTCTCAACTTCAAGATGCCCGCATTCCCAACATTCACGGGTGAAGACAGCAATGTGTCCTCTAGGGACCACATTTTCAAATTCTCCAATCATTGTGTGGCATATGAGGACAACCCGAATTACAAATTGAGATTGTTTGGGAATTCCTTGGCAGGGTTAGCATCTCAGTGGTATTCTCTATTGCCCCCTAACTCTATCGCCAACTGGGGGCAAATGGAGATGGCTTTCCATGAACAGTTCTACAGAATAGAACCAGAATTGACTATCAAGGACCTAGTTGAAGTCAAACAATACGATCATGAGTCTACTGAGGACTTCATGATGAGGTTCAGGAAAACAAGGATGAGATGCCAATTTCCCGTCAACCAAGCGCAGCTTATATCGATTGCTCAAAGGGCTTTGAAATTACCTTTGAGGAAAAGATTTTATGATGCACAGTTTAATGAGCTGCAAGAATTGGTAATTGCTGCCACGAAGTATGAGAGGCTGTTGCAAGAAGAGCAACAGGTGAAGCACACTTCCAAAGTTCCTCCTTTTTACAAAAATAAGGCTGCAATTCATCGGGTGGAAGTGGGAGAAACCAGGCCAGAGCATGAGGGTGGCCGTGATGAAGAGGACGTGGACGTGTGTGCCGCTGAGATGACCACACCTTTCAAGCCATTGACGGTAAAGGGGCTAGTCCAACCTGTCAAGGATCAGAAGGTCGTAATGAACGATGGTGGTTTTGTCCCCATGAAACCACCCAAGTATCAGAGTTATTCATTCGATCTATCCAAGGCACCTGAGATCTACGAAGAACTGGTATGGGCAAGAGTAATCTTGCCCGACAATGCCAAAAAAATGCCTAAGCCGGAAGAACTCAGGGGGAAAAAGTATTGTAAGGTGCACTATACCTTCAACCATTCCATAGTTAATTGTGTCCAGTTTAGAGATTGGATACAAGATCTTATAGTGAAGGGGAAGCTGTTACTCGACTCGCCCCAAGCCAGTATGATGGTAGATACTAACCCTTTCCCTGAGGCTCCTATCAATATGATCAACCTCATTTTACCAGAGCCAGGGTCACCATTTGGTACTGCAGGGAAAGGAAAGGGCCCAGGGTGTCCCAGCACCTCTACATAAATAAAGTGCCATGAAGGGGATCAAGGGACCAAGATCAGGTCCTCAGATTGGTATTATCAGGGGAAGGAGAAGAAAGCAAATAAGGGGGGCAAAGAGCTGCTCAAAGTCAATTCAAAACAATACCAAAGAGCAGAGCAGGAAGCAGATTACATAGTCATTCCAATAAGAAAAGAGTTACAAATCATCCTATTCTAAAAAATTTACATCTTCACATAGGGTGATTATTCGAGAATGATATGTTTTCATAATGGCAAATATCCTACTGGGTTCGGCCAAAACAGTATGGTTATTTACAAGTTGAGACCGGGCACGCTCTAGCTCCGAATTTAACTTCTCCACTCCCTCAATTTGATTTTCAAGGGTATCCAGAAGAGTCGCTTGTTCTGCTTTAAGAGCAACCAATTGCTCCTCCAGCTGTTGGATTTTAGAAGTAACAACTCTGACCCTTTCTTTTGTCTGCAAGCTTTCTTCCATCAACCGATCAACTTGGGTAAAGGTGCTTGATTCTTTCTCCATGAAGCATTTTGCCTGATTAGCCTGTCTGTCCACTCTCTGGTATTGTTCCCTAAGGGCTCTCAGGTTCTCAAAGAAAGATAGAAAAGAATCATGTTGAGGTTTTGATAGCCGACCGGCTTTGAAAGACTCAGTTATGATCTTTTCAAAATCACAAAGAGCCTTGAGGCTGAAGGACTCGCTGTTGCTCTGAAGAAATGGGGGTAACTGAAGATTGTTTTGAAGATTTCAACCGTGTCTCAAGCCGTCCAAGTGCTTCGAACAGTCTAGGCAACTTAGCAGGGCTTGGAGATGCGAAAGAATGAGGATCCTGCACTGCAGCTTTCTCTGATGAAGGAATGCCCATTGAGGGGGCAATCTCTGCCTGCCCGATCTGCTCAATTCCAGAAGGGGGAATCGCAGTACCTCCAGAAGATGAGTGAGGATGGGAGCACTTTGATTTACGGACCAGATGGGGGGAGGGAGTTTCTCTTGGAGCTTGCTGCAGAAAGCCAAAAGACCAGGTCAAGACAATTTGAATATAGTTTGAGGCAAAAGAAGATTTGGAAAAATGAAACGTACCTGACTCAGCCCTGGGGTTTCACCAGGAAGAGGACTAATTCCTGGTTGGCGGGAAGATTCCTCACCACCAGCAGGAGAGTGATGAGCTGCACCTGAACCTATACCATTGCCCTAGAGGTACCCAGAGATAGCAATAATTGTCAAAAAATAGAGCATAAGAGAGAGAACAAGAAGAGAATACTCCCATACCTGAGTTTGGTCTTGAGGAGGAGAAAGAGGTTTATCAACTGTCGGGCAAGCAAATACCCGCGAAATTGCTACCTCTGAAGCTACAGGGATCTCAGGAACTATGGGTTCATTATCTAAAATCACTATTGAAGGGGGTGGTTTATATACTGGAGAAGGCTGTGGAGAACGTGAGTAAAAGTTAGTTAGGAAGCAATGTGCAGAAGTTCAATATGGAATATGTGACTCACCAAGTTACTGTCCTCATCCACGAAGTGCAGCATAACTCCTGTGGATGGATCGAATTGTGAAGAAGGGGAAGAGGTCATAGACCTCAGAAGAGGGTCGTGACAAGGCAAGGAAGCAGATGCTCCAGCCTAAAAATATTCAGACATTAGGTCCAGAAATTGGAAAGTTATTTAAGAATTAGAAGAGAAGAAAAATCACCTCTGAAGGGTCGACCTGGGAAGGAGGTAGGCTTGTCTCTCGGGCAAATTGTGGAGAGGCTTCGGGCGGAGAGAGCTTTTCTTTTCTTGCGACCTGAGTCAAATAATCAGATTTAGAGTTATATGAGAGCAAGAAGAGGCCTAAAGAAAAATATATAAATCATACCTCAAGTTCTCTGAGGGCAATATTTTGCAGTTCTTCAGCCTTTTTGAGCATTGCAGCTCTTAGTGGTTCCTCCTTAGAAGCAAGGATTGGTCTTTTAGATGCTTGGGGTCCTGTTTGCCGGTAAATGAGACAATTAGATAAAGGGGAAAGGTAACAGTTTGATGAAGAAAAACAGAAACTCACTTGAGGATTGTTGCTTCTTTCTGACTGCCTCAGGAACTGGAGCAGATAGGGCTGATGACTTAGGAGGAGCAATAGTTCTTGCTCTCTTACTTTTTCTAGTAAGAGTTTGTCGGGTGGTTTTGGGTAGAGGTACTGGATCAGGATCTGAAGTCTTAGTCACGGCCGCTTTCTTTCGCTTAGGCGCTTTAATAAGTACCTCGAGTGTTTCTCCAGCTCCTGAATCCCTAAAGGATTCTGAAGCATCTGCACCCTCCCCAGCTTCTCGTCTCCCAGCCTCTACGGCAGCTCCATGAAGAATTGCAGCATCAGCAGAGTCATCCTCGGATTCAATGACCTCCGATTCAACATCCACTGGAGCTGCAGAACTCAGCAAAAGTAAGGATAGAAGGATTCCAGAAAGGAAGCAAAATCAGATTAAAAGAGAAGTACCTATCAGAAGTGATCGATTCTTCTCTTGGATCATCTCCTTCCAATTCTCAAGTTCGCCCGAGCCAGGGTATGACTTAAGTGAAAGTTGGCTGAAAAGGCGATCGTGAGTTTCTTTCAAATCTCCTCCATACTTCTTAGTCCATTTGTCTTCCCACCAAGAAGAGAAGAGCGAGGTGCACTCAAAATTGAGAATGATGGACTTTCGGGCCGCTTGACTCATTACGTCAAGACTACGTCGGGCAGCTCGGAATGTCACTTCAGATGGAGTTGGTAACCGGAATGAAGTGCCACAATGGACAGAGTCGAAGAACGGGACAGGAATGGCCTGTCTAAATCCTAACTGCCTGCTGCAAAAATTAGGATGGTACACTTCCAAGCCTCGGTCATATCTATTGCCTCGAACTCCCCAGGCCAGATCTCTCGATTGAATGCAACTAATAAATTTCTCCCTGCAAAAGGGGGTAGCATCCTCGCCAGGGGCATCTTGAAAGACTTGGTCAGAAAACCAAGGATATCTTCTCAAGACCGACACACCCCATTCTAAATCTGATCGAGTCCTACAAACTCTGAAGAAATAGAAGCAGGCAAAAGTGGAATGATCTATAGGGGCAGCTTCAGCCAGGATTCGGGCAGGGGCCACTCCCTCAGGGAACTCCAGATTAGCAGCCCGAAATTCTGGAAAGTACCATTGAAGCCAAGTTTGTATCATCCATATAGGTCCATTCAAGTTGGTCTCAAATGGCTCACCTTGAGTCATTTCGAAAAGAAGATGATAAAGATGGGAAAGAAGGAATGGACCTGTAGCTATATCATCAAAGTTGTGGAGAGCTTCTACTAAGGGGATCCATTCAACCCTCACCCCTTTAGATTTGTTGGGGAAGATGTGCTATTTGAGCCAGTACAAGAGGAAATACATGTGCTCCTGATCTTTATCAACCCGAGGTGAGCCCACTCCAAAATTCTCTTTTACGAAGGGGATGAATCCTTTGAAGAAGGTCCCATAACTCTTGAAAGTTGCAGAGTTATAGTTCAAAGAGAGGAAGGCAGCAGATGAACTGGAGCTTCCAGTAGAAGAGGACTGAACCCAGTCTTGAGTGACGTCCACTATCCTGCCCGAGGGCCTTAAACCGAAAACTTGAGCCATGTCAAGAATGGTGGGAGACATGGGGCCCAAACGAAAGTCAAAGGTATTCGTGCCCGAATTCCAGAAGAGGAGGGCAGAAACAAGCAGTTCGGTCTTGGGAATAATAAAGGTCTTCGAAAGCATGATTAACTCATAAATCCCATTATTCATCCATTTCCTCTTAAAAGTAGGCTCTAAATCATCAATCCATTGAGCCCAGGCAGGATCATTCATCAGAGGAAAGCCTCGACGATATGATGACCATTTGGAGGAAGAGATGCCCGACCTAGCTGAGTAGGGATTTGGGGAAAACCAATTATCTCTAGGCATGTTGCTCTCCACCACTGGAGGGACCCGAGAAATCCAGGCGGGACCCAATGATTGTACCCCATGCGCCTCAAAGAAAAGCTCGGAATGCAGACCTGCCCGAGGGCGATGCAGCCCATTGAGTAGACGACGCAGAGTGGCGATTCCTTCGCCAGATTCGTAAGAGGGTTGGGATTGGCTAGATTCCGCAGTCATTTGAGGAAGTTCGAGAAGGGAATACCAGGGAAGATGACGAGGGCGAAACCTTAGAGAATGATTTCTTGCTGTGAATACAGGGGATCGAGGAGTTCAACCGCAAGGTGTTCGTGGGTTTTATAAAGAGCTTTTTCAATCAATATTGGCACCTGGAATTCTAGGCTAAATATTGATTTAAGGGGGCACTGTTTGGATTAAAAGTTAAATTTGGGCTCAAGAAAGGAGCTGGCCCGAAAGGAGGCCCAAAGGGAAGATAGTCGAAGCCCAGTCGAAGCCCAGAAGGCAGAAAGGGCCTTTTCTGACTTGGTGCAGCTCATGAAGACCACTTGCTTACCTACCCAAAGGCCAAGTGGTATAGACTGATCAGCTACACAGCCCATAAAGTACTTTATGATGGCAGTCCATGTAAAAAAGCCGATGAGTCATCACCCTCAAACCGCATTCGGGCAAGGCCGCTGCTACATAAAGCCAAGCCAAGTTGTCTATATAAGAAGAAGGAGAAACCAGGAATAAGGACACTCAAACAAACAAACAAACAAAAGCAAAAACTCTGCTCAAAACCAGATTTGCCTTCAAAACAAAGCTGTAGCCAGCCTTCATCCATTTCGGGACAAGCCTTCATCCCCCTCGGGATAACCCTCTCTTCAACCCTTTGTAATAGCTCTGCTACCTTGTTCAACCTTGCTGTAGTATCGATTCATTTTTTTTGTAATCTCTATCTCTCTCTCTAAGCTTTCAGACCTTTGACAAAACTACAAAGATAGGAACCTGCAAGACGAGAAACCTTACCCGATAAGGTTTAACCTTGCCCGACCTTCTTTGCTTTGTTTTTGTCTTTTCAATATGTTGTATACTTCCAGTTATATGCAAGTTATTTCTAGCAATATGACTATTAAAAGGCTTTCTCAGTACTTGAATCCGATTTGAATATATCGTCAGTGTTCAAACCATATCCAAGTCCTAAGCCCTCGGGCATGTAAATCTGATCAGTTAAAAGTCCTTGGCCTCAAGGCATAAAAAAGAACCTTATGTGGACTTAACCCATCCACGACAATCCTTGATAAACGAGAAGTCCGAAGTTACTTGGGGCGCAAGTAATCAACCTACCCTCTAGTTTTCCTTCTATTATATCATGATTACTATAGAAAGCTTGAGCATGGAATGGATTCTAATGGAAAGCCTCAAGGCCTACACCTAAGGCCCCATAAAGGCATCCATTTGGATTCATTCCGTTCAGCGATCTAAAGAGTCTAAGTATAGGAATGAACTCTGATAGGAAGCCTCAAGGCCTACATCTAAGGCCCCACAAAGGCACCTATTTGGGTTCATTCTACTTCTTGGACTCGGGTAATCAGAAGTATAATAGTTAGAAAACTCTGGCAATCACGAGAACAAATATGATGTGTTCAAGCACCGGTTTAGTTATTGATGGGAAGCCTCAAGGCCTACACCTAAGGCCCCATAAAGGCATCTGTTATAACTAACACGGTTTCTTGGATACATACATACATGAAACTAAAGCGATATCCATTTTACATCTACCATGCTAAAGATGGCAGTGGCACGCCTGAGCACCTAAATGTTAACCTTGATAGGAAGCCTCAAGGCCTACACCTAAGGCCCCACAAAGGCACCTCTTAAAGTTAACGCTGTCCTTCGCTTTCAGCCTTGCCCGAAGAGCCTTGCCCGAAGAGTCTTGCCCGATGAGACTTGCCCGACAATGCCCGACAGCGAAGCAGAAACCCGACAGCAGCCCTCAAACCGACGCCAACCTCCAGGGGAGCTGTGTGCTCGTCGGCCAGGAGACATCCCCGACGGAAATTCCTGACGCGAACAGATATGCCCCTAGACATACTTGGACCTATTAAGCAAATTTCATCTCCTCCTCATCAGTAAACTCAATAGCATACCACCTATGCCCGAAGTGATCCACGTAAAATATGGGTTCTTAACTTTAGCTCCCCAAGTTAATCCCAACTTCCACTTAATGGTCCTAGCATTTAAATGCTTTCCCACCAGCTTACCCATAAGAACTCTAATCTCTATATACTCTATATTAAGATTGGAATAAAGGTTGGTGGACACTCTAGTAACACCATTTTCCAGAGTGAAAGTGCCACAAGCACGTTCAACAACCACAAGGGGCTCACCAGGGACAGGGTTGGCAACTTGTTAGCCCAATAGGGGATTCTCGGACTGGTTGGGATATGGGCATGCCTAGAGGAAAAGGCTTCCTATTGGGAAATGACCATCATGGTTAAAAAGGAGAAGTTCAAGGAAAAGATTGAATTAGCTTAATGAAACTTAAGCTAAAAGACCAGAGTGTTGGAAATGTGCCCTAAAGCCAATCATATGATGATACTTTACGGACATTTTACATGTTAAACTAATCTAGTTTAACTATAAAGGGCAAAGATTATTGTTTGAGCCGTCTCATATAAATGTTATATGCTTAAACGATAAAGTCCAAGGAATATGTGATTGGAAGAATGTAATCTAATGAAGTTAGATTCATGAGACCATTCTTTCGTATACACATCCTAAATGTTCCTGATCATAGGATTGCCAATTGGGCATTGACAGTCCGTCAAGATCGGTACGTGCTATGTCTTCTCTCAGGGAGAGTGACTAGTCTTGAGTCATTGGTGTGTGTGACATCAAGACAAGTACGTAGGTGCTCAGTAGAGAATGAGTTCACTGAACGCGATCAACGAAAAGTTCTCATACTCATGTCACATGAGAACTCATGTTTGGGATAATGCAAATTAGTCCTTTGACCTGAGGCATCACAGTTGTCTTGTGGTTAAGTCCTTGATCTTTGATTATGTCAAAGTCACCCCATCGGGGTGTCCACGGCATCGTTGGGGTTAAGCCACTTAGTCATGGAGGCAAGTGAATGCGCAACAAGGGATCTCTAACCTTCAAACCGTTTGAGGGAGAATACTCTATGATATGATTTAGAATCTCTGGCCAGAGTATGAATGAGATTTAGAAAAGTCGTTCTAAATCACATTCAAGGAAATCATATAAGCACACGAATCACATTGGATAGTAGACATGAATAAATAAACTATCAAACCAAACAATGTGGTCAGGAGTATTAGATTAGAGAAAGACCGTATTACATTTGTAATCCCAAACTGAATAGGTTTTCTCTACCTCTTCTGATTAGCTTGGGTAACCATGATATGCTGCAAGGTGTCACTCATGGTTTGTGGAAGCCCTAAACGTGTGTAATCACTAAAGGGAGAATTGAAGTAAGTTTCAATTCACAATCGATGTAAAATGGTTTTAATCGCCCACTGCCTCGCTAAAAGGAACCTAATGGATCGCACACCGTGTAAGGAGGAGATTGAAGAAACAATGGAGATGAGTGAGAATGATTAAATGGTTTAATCATTTATTTATGGCAAGGATTAATTAATATGTTAATTAATCAAACGAATAAGTTCGTTAAAGCCCTCGGGATAGTTTTGGACCTTAAGGCCCAATGGGCTTCGAACGTCAAGCCCATTAACTTAAGTTGTATGACAACTTAATGAATAATGATTCACAAAGGCCCAATTAGTCCAAAATATCCTAATGGCCGGCCATATTGTTTAGGGTAGTGAACTTGGACTTATTTACAAGTTTGCCACTCAAATGAATAAAGGTATAAATATGACTTTATAGCCAAAATTCATTAAGGGTTTGTTTTGGAGAAAATTGGTGAGAACTTGTCTCTCCATTTCTCTCTAAAGAGGCCGGCCACCTTGGGGGGTGCATCTTGCAATCCCACTACTCCAAGGTCACTCATTTCTTCTTCAATCTCTCCTTGGTGAAGAGACTTAGAGGTTCTCAATTTTGGGAACTTGGAGAAACCTATTCTTCCATCCAAATCCATAGATTTAAGATGCAAGGAATGAAGGCCCTCTCTTTGGGTGATTAGCCTTTGCTTATGCAAAGAGGAATCTACAAAGGTAAAAATTTCAACTCACTATGTTTTGAGTTGAGTTTTGGTTCACCAATCTACTAGGCTTTGAATTTCATGGTTAATGTTTTGTTTTTAAGTGCATGCAAGCATGATTCCGCCTTTAATTGTTAATTGCATGCTTATCCTTCACAGAGCCTACAAATACTGAACAAGAAGTTGCTCAAGCTACCCCAAAAGTAGTAAGAAAACAAGAACTAAAGATATACAGTCACACACAAGCACCAAAGCATAATAAATAGCAAGTAGCTAAATCCAATCTAGCAATTAAACTTAGCTTGCTCAACCTCGAAAATCAAAAAATAGAACCGCAAAAACACGAAAAACCTATCTATCGCATCCAAGAAATCATGATTAAATCTAGAATCTATAAACCCAAACAAGAACTAGAGACTAGGGATGGGCACAGTTTGGTTCGGTGCGGTTTTGAGTGAAACCGAAACCAAAACTAAAACCCTTTGCCGTTCGGTGCGGTGCGGTTTTGAAGCCAAAACTGAAATGAAACCAAACCGTTTGGTTCGGTTCAGTACGGTTTCAAACGGTTTTGGTTCGGTTTTTTAAAAAATAATTTATAATTTAAAATTTACACATATCTATACATAAAACGATCTTCTTTTCTCATGATACATTAATTAATGAACTTGCAGCAAAACAGCAAAATATTTGCACCAAACTGTAGTAAGAATATAAGAAGAAAAACAACATTTTTTAAGATTATACGAAGTTGTTATAAGAAAAGAGAAGGCCTTAAAAGTGGCAATGGCCTAACATTCATTTTTTAACAAGAATTCATGGCAGTTTGTGATGCAGGACAAACCAAGGGAGTCTCAGGGAGACGGGGGATGATAACCTGGGATTCACTCAACCAGGGGTAACGAAGCTCGCTCATGTCGCTAATCGTGGATTCACTCACATAACCAAGCGAAATGCTTGATTAGGGAAGGAGAAATCACTCACTTCAATTGCACAAAGCAAAATATATTTGAATTCATTCAAGTCTGCCATTCAAGGCTCTCTAGTACAATATTTATAAGCATTTACAAATTAATAGACCTCAAGTTTCCATGACACCCTTACAACTCCCAAAATAACTTAACAAATTCCTAAGTAATTAAAATACAAAACCTTTGTTATTCCAAAGCATATTAATGGTTTGAAATTGTTTTCTCTAAGTCTTCCTCCCGCATCAGTTTGCCCCCTTCCCACCTTCAATGTGAGAGATTTCAAAGTTCTCAGAGGTTTTCATGGAGAAAAGTGAAAGTGATTGTTGACTCTCTCTCTCCCTCTCTTAAAAAACGAATCAGCAATGTATGGACATTGATATAATTAAGCATTTTGTACCAATACAAATTGAGGTTCCCACTTCCTCTTATTGTATCAATACAAACCCTTTCTCTGTCTCTCCAGAAAGTTGATGTATTGATAATAGTTAAGCATTTTGTATCCTAGGGTTGGAAAGGAATGACATTTTAGTGTGATTGAGTCCATACTAGATGTATGGACTCTAAAAAACAATCAATTAAAACATGACACTTAATTTTAGGTGGGGTTTTCAAAAGCCAAAACCGAAACCAAACCGTTTCACTACATTGCGGTTCGGTTTCAAAACCACAAAACCGAACTATTCGGTGCGGTCTGATTTGGTTCGTGTTTTGGTTTCGGTTTTTGGTTCCAAGTGCCCACCTCTGATAGAGACCATTTAGTTTCCCACTAGCTCTATAATTAACACAGCCAAATTTGTACAAATAAAAACCAGGACTTACCTCGAACGCCCATCCTAGGGAGTCACCCAACTCACGGCAACGGACGAGGAATTGCATCAACATCAACTAATAACTTCTTGGGTATTCCTCCAGCCTCTTCAGATTCACAATTCTTTATTTCATGCAATTGCTCATTCTTCTTCCATAATGATGCGAGTTATCCACCCTAGAAATCTCTTCACACAAAAGGAATCGATTATGTGCAAAAGTCGAACCATCTAGCCCTAATTTTCTACTGCAACCAACACTAAGTGAAACTTTCACCCACCCTATTTATCAAACTAGTTAACTGATGCGAAAATTACTTGACACACAAATTAAACCCTCTTTTTGACAATTGTAGTATAGATGTAAGTAGGGTATCGTTCTAGGCCGGGGATTAGGAGGGATTGCTAATCTATTAAATTAACTTAAAAATATTAAATAAGACTCAAGGACACAAAACTAGGCTAAAAACTCTAATAACTCGAAACACACTTAAAATAACTCAAAATAATGAAAACAATTAAATTAAACACTAGGAACTGAAATGGACGGAAATTAAATTAAAAGACTAACAATAAAGAAAACTAACTAAATAATATAATTTAATAATGGATGGGTGTTTGGTTTTGATGAAAAGTAAATTAAACTTAATTAAATTACAGAATTGATAAAAACATAAAATTAAGGTAAAATGATAAATGACGGACTAGTTAGAGGGTTCTTCTCCACACATGACACATAAGCAACCTAAATTGATTTTCAGTTGTTCTTTCAATAAATTGTGAATCTCAATACTCCAGATTAACCGTGAACAGCACTTTTTTAATCTTCAAGTTTTCCTTAAGTTATTGAATTGGACGGGAAAACGCATACAACAATTCAAAACATTCTTCAAAAGTCCCCTACGTGAAAAGCACAATAGAGATACAATCAAAGATCATTAAATTTTGTGAAAACTATAAGCATTGACGAGGCATTCGTAACTATGAAAAGCATGATACTCTTGCCAAGAATTTACTTAACGTGATTGTGACTAGCAACCTTTACTACTTGTGAAAATAAGTTCATAACGATTAGGTGAAATTCACTTATATTCTAGCATCAAATTCATGCATGTAAATTAAGCGTGCACTCTCAACCAACATACACAAATCAGTTTTTATACGAACGGATAAGTAAATTGAAATCACAACTTATGAAATCACAACCGAAGGTAATCAATTCATATTACAAATATATTCATGGTTTCGAATTAACCTCTAGCCAAAATAAATTTAATTACACATTATTAAAATAGAAATAAAATAGAAGTTTGGAAAGATTAAACCGAAAGAAGGTGATCTGTTGCGTTCGTGCCCGTGTGAACTGCGTCCCTGTTGACCTTCTCTCCTTCCTGCGTCTCTGCGAGCTGCCCAAAGGGCAGCCCCTTTCTCCTTCCCGCTGCTCCCTGGACTCTCCCGCCTTCTGCTATTCCACGCTGCCCAAAGGCAGCCCTTTCACTCACCTCTGCACGTCAACTCATGCTCAAGCTGCCAAATGGCAGCTTTCTTTCTTAACCTCTCTCTTCAGTCACGCTGCCAAGGCAGCGTCTCTTCTCCCGCCTCTGTCTCTCTGACCTCGCTGCCCAAGGGCAGCGATCTCCCCAATCCCGTGCGCACTCTGCGCTTATTCCCCCGCAGCTTCTTGCTGCTCTCTTTTCACGCTGCCCCAAAGGGCAGCTCTCCCCCCTCCTTTCTTCACGGATTTCCACTCTTCTCTGTCTCCTCCTCCCAGCTGCCAAGGGCAGCTGTTTTTATTCTTCTTCTTTCCAGCTGCCAAGGCAACCTTTTTCTTTCTTCTTTCTAAAATTATTCCCCCAGCTGCAAAGCAGCTCTCTTTCCTTCGCTGGCCCTGTGCTGCACGTCCTCACTCCTTATTTTATGCGCCCCCGCTGCTGCCAAAGCAGCATCTGCCTTTTTGTTTTCTGTTTTTCTATTCCATCTTTTCCCGCATACTCCTGCCTTCCACTCCTCACGTTTCCACCTTGGATTCCTTTCTTTCCAGCTGCAAAGCAACTTCCTGTTGTTTTCAGAAGTGAAGAATATGGGAGTCAACGAGGTAAAAAAAATATAAATCATGATGCTCTCTTGCTCCCTCATTGACCGACTCTCTCCATTTCTTTTGTTTATGCCGTGACATAATTCTACCAATAATCCATGACAGAATGAGAACGACTAGAGCAATTTTTGACGAATTTATTATTTAAAACTCATTTGTGCTATTTTTATTTTCTTTGCATAACAAATCCTATAAACACAAAAATAACGTAAATAGCTCAAAAATGTAAGGAACTAACTAAGAAAAGACGAGTGAATTTAAAGTAAAAATATATATAAATATGATCCGATCAAATACCCCCACACTTAACTTTTGCTAGTCCTCGAGCAAAACAAAGAAAACAAGAACAAGAAGTAACAAGAAAAACATTAGCTTCCCCCTATGTGACCCTCATGAATTTCATTTAAGAAAACAAATCATCAAGAACCATAGCTAGCACCAAACACATTAATCCAAGTTCATCTTCCTAATTCAAATATTAGCAGTAATCTTTGAATCATCCTTGAAGTGTAGTGTGTGAGATAGCCATGCTAATGCAATTTCAAGTTTTTATTTTTAAAATCATCATATGCAAACTAGCGACCTTCTCACTGAATATTCACTCAATCACACATGTGTTTAGTTTTAATGTGTTTCGCTCAAAGAATCAAATGTGAAATTTCTACTATAAGCTTGCATAAAGATCTCATCTCCACAATCATAATTGCAAAACTTAAATCAAGAGGACTTTTATTGGATGTAATGAGGTTTAGGGAGAGGGTTATTGAAATGAAAGAATAGGAAAACACAAGTTCCAAGCTACATTGCAAGCAATTCTTTTCTTTAGATTCATAAAAACTCAAGCTCTCCAACGATTCTTCTAACACCTCCAACCACACCCTTAACTGAAACTTTAAAAACTTTTTATTTTCTTTTTATACAATCTTTATCTTTTCTTTTTTTTTTTTTTTTTTTTTTTTTTAATTCACAAACATGAAATACCCCCACACTTATTCTTTTGCCAAACATCTTCACAGTATTTCACAAACGTTTCTCATAAGACAATCTCGCATTGCTCGCTTGGAAAGGGTAAGGAAAAATGTTTCAGGTATAAGGGTAGACATATCTGGTGATAAGAAATAAAAGGCTCAACAAACACGGCTCAAATTGGCAAACTAATGATATCATTTTTCTTTGGGAAACATGGTTATTTGGGCCATAGTGGTAAACCTAATGCCTCTATCATTTCCAAGTTCATGCAATCAATGACAAACATTTCGAAAGATCGTTACGCAAGTTCTAGAGATGTATCTCACATAAGTTCATCACACATGAAAGAATAGGAGTGTATGAAAAAAAATGCACACACTTTCAATCGGCTCAAAAACTCACATAGGATGTATATGGTCACTAAATTCACATATGAAGCTTTAAGTTATACTTTAGTTTCACATTAACAAGGCTATGTGCATTTGGTTTTTCAAAGATGGTCAAACATGTACAAAACTAACAAGAGAATTAGGAATTTCATAAAACACATGTTAACTAAGTTCTTGATAATCGTGATTCAAATTTGATCTAATTATATCATTGGGTAGGGAAACTAACAAAAAATCTAATTCAAAACAATAAGGGAAACAAGACAATATTTTTGGATTTTTTTAAATTTTCCGATTTTTTTTTTTTTTTTTTTTTAAGAAAACAAAAACTAACAACACAGAAACAAATGAAATTCTGGAGATTTCTACCCCCACACTTAAACTTGACATTGTCCCCAATGTCAGAAAACACTATAATGCAAATAAAAAAAATAAATAAATAAAAAATAAATAAATAAATAATAAGAAACAAAATAACGCAATTGGACTGAAAACTTCCCTAATTTGCAGTAAAATCAAGCGATGACCCCCAAGCTAAAATTCTGCAATCAACTTCAAGGGTGGAAAGAACCAAAAGTTCCTGCAAAGAAAAGAAATAATTCAGTTAAGTACGCAAGAAAATTAATTAAAAAAAAAATTGCAAACGAAAAATTGAAAATTACGATAAAAGATAATGAATAAAACTAATAAGTAATCATTGGTCGTGCTTGTTGACTTTCCACAGCTTTCCTCTTGAACGGGGTGACACTTAGCTTTTTACTATTTGATGATATTGTACGGCGGAGCTTTGCTCTTTGGTGATTTTGCAGTTCCTTATTTGTTCTCCAAACAGATGTGGCAGCTTCTCTTGTTCTTCATCTCAGACTTCTTCCGCTGGGATGATTGCGCAAGCTGCATTCTTCTCTGCTTGTTTCCTCTGCATGGCGGGCAGGCACGAGGTAGAGGTATTGGTCTGTTTCTTTCTTCAATCTTTCCAAGTGCCCACCTCTTGCTCTCTTTCTCCTTGTCCTTAGTTGAGGATGAATCAGCACGTTGTCTCCACATGCTTCGAGGTATCATCTTCACTTCCCTTATAAGTGAGAAACAAAGCGAAAGCACAAGATGATGAGTACTCGAGAGCAGGTGCTGGCTGGAGAAAGGACAGGGAGAAAGCATGATATGAGATACTCTTGCTTTCAACCTTCATGATATGAAATACTTTTGCTTTGAATGGGTTGTTCGCAGAAGTATCCCAAGGAATGAGGAACACAGAGTAACTTAGGAGGATTCTTTGGGAATGCATTTTCGGAGATGAAGAAGTGTTGAGAGGGTGTGCTGAGAGAGTGTGCTTTTGCTGTGGAAGGCGAAGGTAGAAACTTATAGGACTTGTCTTCACAACCGGAACTGTTCTCTCACTCATTGTCGGCAGCCGGTAGATGGATGAATAGTACAAATTACGCGCTTTCTGACAAATCTGCCCGTAATTTCCGCAAAGCAGATTCCTCATTGATATCTAGAATCGGCGCTTTGAGCTCTGAGCATCGTCGATTGTAGAGGTAGCATGTGACACGTGCGGATAAATCTGGAAAAGAAGATTTGCCCGTGGGTTGAAGCCCAGCTTTTGAGAAAGCTAGCGTGTCTTTGACTGTTGAATTTCCCTCTTCGATTTCTGAATTGGTGCTTCGACAAACTGCCCGAGAATTTCGCAAAGCAATTTTGCGTGTGACAAGTGACGACACGTCTGGACAAATTGATCTTTTGAAATCCGGGGTTCGGCTCGTGGTTTCTGAGCAAGCCCAGCCTTTAAGAAATGAAACGCCTCTTTTGAGAAAAGAATCCGGCTTTTGAGAAAGGAGCCCCGACTCTTCGATTTGCGAGAGGACGCTTCATCGACTTCTGAGGAGCGCCTCTTTGATTTCTTCCTTTTTATAGAGGCGTTAATCTTGCTCCACAACACACTTATCCCTCCAGTAAACACTCCCTTCTTGCACTTCCGAAATCTTAACCTGTCCGATCTCTTCTTTCTCAACACCACCTCTGAAAAATGTCTGGCCCTTCTGATCGTCGTTTTGACTTGAACATTGGTGAAGAGGCAGCTCCGCCTTCACCAGACAACATATGGCGGCCATCCTTCATATCCCCTACCGGTCCTCTTACCGTGGGGGATTCGATGATGAAAAATGACATGACTGCTGCGGTGGTGGCCCGGAACCTTGTCACCCCTAGAGATAACAGACTGCTCGCTAGGCGGTCTGATGAATTGGCGGTTAAGGAGTCTCTGGCTCTTAGCGTGCAGTGTGCCGGTTCCGTGTCCAACATGGCCCAACGCCTATTTGCCCGAACCCGTCATGTTGAATCGTTGGTGGCTGAAATACAGAGTCTCAAAGAGGAGATTAAAGGACTCAAGCATGAAAATAAACAATTGCACAAGCTTGCACACAATTATGCCACCAGCATGAAGAGAAAGATTGACCAGATGCAGGACACCGATGGTCAAATTTTACTTGATCATCGGAGGTTTGTGGGTTTGTTCCAACCGCATCTGCCTTCGTCTTCTGGAGCGGCACCGCGTAGTGAAGCTCCAACTGATCAACCTCTGCCGCCTCCTCCTTCTGTGGCCCCGCCGACTGCTGAAGCCCCGCCTACTACCGAAGCACCACCCGACCAATGAATACTATTAGTTTACATTATTGTAAAATATTTGTACTTTTTTTTTTTTTTTTTTTTATGTATTTTTTTTTTATTTTTTTTTATTTTTTAATATTTTTTTTTTTTTTTATGTATTATTTTTTTTTTTTTCATTAATTTTAAATTTTATCTTCTTTTTTTTTTTTTTTTTTTTTTTATATAAGTAAATTAATGTAAAGAGACTTTGGTTAACCTTCCCCCACACTTAAACTAAATAACACAAACTCACAGAAATCAACCAAATAACACAACTAACTAAACAAAACAAAATGAAAGCAGTAAAGATAAGGGTGGAAGAATGCAAAGCTGATTGGGTTAGTGATTCCAAAGTCTCCCTTCGTTGAATGCTTGGGTTGCCTCCCAAGAAGCGCTTGTTTTAACGTCTTTAGCCGGACGCATCTTTCCTTTAAATTTCCCTCGGCTCCATTTGAACCTAAAATCAAAGAAAGAAAAATAAATCAAATATCAAAAGTAAAATACACAAACACCAATATAAACATAAACAAAAACAAAAATAAAAGGATTAGCAAAGTTGCTAATCCCCGGCAACGGCGCCAAAATTTGATGCGAAAATTACTTGACACACAAATTAAACCCTCTTTTTGACAATTGTAGTATAGATGTAAGTAGGGTATCGTTCTAGGCCGGGGATTAGGAGGGATTGCTAATCTATTAAATTAACTTAAAAATATTAAATAAGACTCAAGGACACAAAACTAGGCTAAAAACTCTAATAACTCGAAACACACTTAAAATAACTCAAAATAATGAAAACAATTAAATTAAACACTAGGAACTGAAATGGACGGAAATTAAATTAAAAGACTAACAATAAAGAAAACTAACTAAATAATATAATTTAATAATGGATGGGTGTTTGGTTTTGATGAAAAGTAAATTAAACTTAATTAAATTACAGAATTGATAAAAACATAAAATTAAGGTAAAATGATAAATGACGGACTAGTTAGAGGGTTCTTCTCCACACATGACACATAAGCAACCTAAATTGATTTTCAGTTGTTCTTTCAATAAATTGTGAATCTCAATACTCCAGATTAACCGTGAACAGCACTTTTTTAATCTTCAAGTTTTCCTTAAGTTATTGAATTGGACGGGAAAACGCATACAACAATTCAAAACATTCTTCAAAAGTCCCCTACGTGAAAAGCACAATAGAGATACAATCAAAGATCATTAAATTTTGTGAAAACTATAAGCATTGACGAGGCATTCGTAACTATGAAAAGCATGATACTCTTGCCAAGAATTTACTTAACGTGATTGTGACTAGCAACCTTTACTACTTGTGAAAATAAGTTCATAACGATTAGGTGAAATTCACTTATATTCTAGCATCAAATTCATGCATGTAAATTAAGCGTGCACTCTCAACCAACATACACAAATCAGTTTTTATACGAACGGATAAGTAAATTGAAATCACAACTTATGAAATCACAACCGAAGGTAATCAATTCATATTACAAATATATTCATGGTTTCGAATTAACCTCTAGCCAAAATAAATTTAATTACACATTATTAAAATAGAAATAAAATAGAAGTTTGGAAAGATTAAACCGAAAGAAGGTGATCTGTTGCGTTCGTGCCCGTGTGAACTGCGTCCCTGCTGACCTTCTCTCCTTCCTGCGTCTCTGCGAGCTGCCCAAAGGGCAGCCCCTTTCTCCTTCCCGCTGCTCCCTGGACTCTCCCGCCTTCTGCTATTCCACGCTGCCCAAAGGCAGCCCTTTCACTCACCTCTGCACGTCAACTCATGCTCAAGCTGCCAAATGGCAGCTTTCTTTCTTAACCTCTCTCTTCAGTCACGCTGCCAAGGCAGCGTCTCTTCTCCCGCCTCTGTCTCTCTGACCTCGCTGCCCAAGGGCAGCGATCTCCCCAATCCCGTGCGCACTCTGCGCTTATTCCCCCGCAGCTTCTTGCTGCTCTCTTTTCACGCTGCCCCAAAGGGCAGCTCTCCCCCCTCCTTTCTTCACGGATTTCCACTCTTCTCTGTCTCCTCCTCCCAGCTGCCAAGGGCAGCTGTTTTTATTCTTCTTCTTTCCAGCTGCCAAGGCAACCTTTTTCTTTCTTCTTTCTAAAATTATTCCCCCAGCTGCAAAGCAGCTCTCTTTCCTTCGCTGGCCCTGTGCTGCACGTCCTCACTCCTTATTTTATGCGCCCCCGCTGCTGCCAAAGCAGCATCTGCCTTTTTGTTTTCTGTTTTTCTATTCCATCTTTTCCCGCATACTCCTGCCTTCCACTCCTCACGTTTCCACCTTGGATTCCTTTCTTTCCAGCTGCAAAGCAACTTCCTGTTGTTTTCAGAAGTGAAGAATATGGGAGTCAACGAGGTAAAAAAAATATAAATCATGATGCTCTCTTGCTCCCTCATTGACCGACTCTCTCCATTTCTTTTGTTTATGCCGTGACATAATTCTACCAATAATCCATGACAGAATGAGAACGACTAGAGCAATTTTTGACGAATTTATTATTTAAAACTCATTTGTGCTATTTTTATTTTCTTTGCATAACAAATCCTATAAACACAAAAATAACGTAAATAGCTCAAAAATGTAAGGAACTAACTAAGAAAAGACGAGTGAATTTAAAGTAAAAATATATATAAATATGATCCGATCATTAACCAAGGAACAACTAATAAGTTAGAATTTGCAAGAAAACACCAAATGGCTATGAGAATTGAACGAATTGGAGTAAACCCTAACCCTAGAAGTTTTCCGCTTTTCCACTCTCATTCTTTTTTTTTTCTTTTTTTTAATATAATTATTATATAACCGTCGTACATAATTTATGTGATTATATAAATTGAGTAAATTGTAGCTATAATTCTTTAACTTTAACTCAATTGGAGCAATAGTCCCTCAACTAAAAATATATTACCATTAGTCCCTCAACTCTCAAAACGTGTAGCTATGGTCTCTCAACTAAAAATTTATTACCATTGGTCCCTCAACTTTAATTCAACTAGAGAAATGGTCCCTTAACTTTAACCAAATTGTAGCAATGATCCTTCCAACATAACTCGTTTTGACCAATTTTTTGACGTAGTTGACGAAAATAACTATAATTACACACTTTAATGAGTTGAGGGACCCTAATTATATAAATGGTTATTCCAACATAACTTATTTTGACAAAATTTTGACGAAATTGATGAAAATGACTATAGCTACACATTTTGATAAGCTGAGGGACCAATAATAATGGATTTTTAGTTGAGGGACCATTGCTCCAATTTGATTAAAATTGAGGGACAATTGCTACAATTTACTCATATAAATTTAATATAAATATTATAAATGTCTAGTTAATAATTGTATTAAATATATATAAGTTCATATTTATATCAAAAGGTAAGAAAGTGAATATATATATATATATATACACACATATTCATATCAATATAAACGTCAAGATTATACTTGTATTGAATATGTATAAGTTCAAATGTATATCAAAAGGTAAAAAAATGAATTAAATATATATAAGTTCATATCTATATCACTAGTACAGAAACATGTTTGCGCGACGGAGCAAATTTCGTCGCGCAAAGTATGTGTCATATCTCGACCCGGGCCCCCACCACATCCAGGGTTCGACTCCGCCGTAGCACGATATTGTCCACTTTAGGCCCCGACCACGCCCTCATGGTTTTGTTTCTGGGTACTCACACGAGAACTTCCCAGTGTGTCACCCATCATGGGATTGCTCTCGCGCGAACTCGCTTAACTTCGAAGTTCTGATGGAACCCGAAGCCAGTGAGCTTCCAAAAAACCTCGTACTAGGTAAAGATGGGAATATACATATAAGGCTTACATGATCCTCACCCCTGGGCGATGTGGGATCTTACAATCCACCCCCCTTAGGGGCTCGACGTCCTCGTCGGCACACTTCCAGCAAGGGATTGACTCTAATACCAAATTGTCACATTCCGGCCCGGGCTCTCACCACATCCCAAGCTCAACTCCGCCATAGCACGATATTGTCCGCTTTAGGCCCCGACCACGCCCTCACGGTTTTGTTTTTGGGAACTCACATTAGAACTTCCTACTGGTCACCCATCATAGGATTGCTCTCGCGCAAACTTGCTTAACTTTGAAATTCCAATCGAACCCGAAGCTAGTGAGCTCCCAAAAGGCCTCGTCTTAGGTAGAGATGAGAATATACATATAAGGCTTACATGATCCTCACCCCTAGGCAATGTGGGATCTTACAGTATGTTTGTTCAACGCTAAACACAAAACATCGCGTAAACAGTCTTTGCGACGAAGATTAGCGTCGTGCAAGATTTTGGCTCCAAACCAAGAATGCTTTACATTTTTTCCCCAACATTGCGTGACGTAGGTACACCTTCGTCGCGCAAAACAACATAGTCGCGCAAAGCTGTTTTGCTATAGGGGAATTGTCAAGCTGAAATTATGATTTAATACAGTTTTTAAATTAAAATGTTGTTACCTCTTGGTCAGATTGGTTTATTTATGCATTGTGACGCCGCGCAAGGTATTTTTTTTATAAAAAAAATTATTATAAAATTTATTGAAAATGTTACCTTACTCCTTCAAATTCAATTTTTTTTACATAAAACCCACAATAATATATTTTTATAACAAAAACCTGACCCGAACTACAATAAATTTAAAGCAACTTAATAAATATACATACCATTCAATTTCTTAAGTGTTATACGTACAAAATAAATAAATTTGAATGTACTTAATAAATATATATACCATTGAAATTTAAATATACTTAATAAATATATATACGTGCAAAACAACTTTGTGTGACGTAGGTGGCGTTGCGCAAAGCTGTTTTACTATAGGGGAATTGTGAAGCTGAAATTATGATTTAATGTAGTTTTAAATTAAAATGTTGTTACCTCTTGCTCAGATTGGTTTATTTATGCATCTTTGAGTTATGAATTTTATTGAGATCCATTTAATTAATATTTACATTCACGTAAACCAGTCTACATATGTTGTTGATACTTGGTGGGGGAGGATCACTATCTTCATTTACTTTTCATTGATTCATTTTTTTTTTTTTTTTTTAAAGCTTTCATTGATTCATTTATGTTTGAGGCGACGTGAACGATGTACCGGAAGTGAGGCATTTATGAAAAATAGTATTCATATGTTAAATAGCCACTTTGGCAAGCAAAGTTTTCAGATGTTAGGTTTTGAACACAATTATTTTTAGAACTCATTGCCTCTAAGTTGTTTATTTGAATGGGTTTTAACTTTTTCCTAAGTAACTGTTGGCAACTAGCAGATATTAACATCCACAATTTGATTTATTTTTCATAAATTAACGATTGAATTAGTTCATTGTATTCATATAGGATCAAGGAGTGTAGCTGTAAAAAATCATCAAAATCGGAGTTAAAACTACGGTTAAATCATGATTTTTCATTTATAACTGTCGAAAAGGATTGTTCCGTTACTTAATCTCTAAATGTTTGTTTTTTGCGATTTTTTTGAATATGCGATCTCGAAGTATATACAAACAAGTTTGATGGTTGAATTGTTGAAATTAGTTTGTACAATGCATATTCTATCAAAACGATAGATTCATGAACACTTGGAGTTTATTTATACTTTCATTAAGTATAGCATAAGATTTTGTGGTATCCACTAGTGTAAATATTTTAAATTCAAGATCGAAATAGTTCATTGTATTCATATAGGGTCAAAGAGTGTAGCTGTAAAAAATCATCAAAATCGGAGTTAAAATAACAGTTAAATCGTGATTTTTCATTTATAACCGTCGAAAGGTTTGTCTCGTTACTTGATCTCTAAATGTTTGTTTTCTGCGATTTTTTGCATAAGCGATCTCGAAGCATGTGCAAACAAGTTTGACGATTCGATCGTTGAAATTAGTTTTGTACAATATGTATCCTATCAAAACAATAGATTCACTAACAATTGAAGTTTATTTATACTTTCATTAAGTATAACATAAGATTTTGTGGTATCCACTAGTGTAAATATTTTAAATTGAAGATTGAATTATATCATTGTATTCATATAGGGTAAAGGAGTGTAGCTGTAAACAATCTTAAAAATCAGAGTTAAAATAATCGTTAGATTGTGACTTTTAAGTTTATAACCGTCGAAAAGGTTTGTCTCGTTACTTGATCTCTAAATGTTTGTTTTTGGTGATTTTTTGTATATGCGATCTCGAAGCATATACAAACAAGTTTGACGGTTGGATCGTTGACATTAGTTTCGTACAATGCGTATCCTATCAAAACAATAGATTCACTAACACTTGGAGTTTATTTATAGTTGTATTAAGTATAACATAAGATTTTGTGGTATTCACTAGTGTAAATATTTTAAATTGAAGATCGAATTATATCATTGTATTCATATAGGGTAAAGGAGTGTAGCTGTAAAAAATCATCAAAATCGGAAAATAACAGTTAAATCGTGATTTTTCGTTTATAACCGTCGAAAAGGTTTGTCTTGATACTTGATCTATAAATGTTTGTTGTTTACGATTTTTTGCGTAAGCAATCTCGAAGCATATACAAATAAGTTTTACGGTTGGATTGTTGAAATTAGTTCCATACAATGTGTATCCTATCAAAACGATAGACTCACTAACACTTAGAGTTTATGTATACTTTCACTAAGTATAACATAATATTTTGTGGTATCCACTAGTGTAAATATTTTAAATTGAAAATCGAATTAGTTTATTGTATTCATATAGGGTCAAGGAGTGTAGCTGTAAAAAATCATCAAAATCAGAGTTAAAACAATTGTTAAATCGTGATTTTTCATTTATAACCGTTGAAAGATCTCTAAATGTTTTTTTTTTTTTTGCGTATGCGATCTCGAAGTATATACAAACAAGTTTGACGGTTGGATCGTTGAAACTAGTTTCGTACAATGCGTATCCCATCAATTTCAATGGTATATATATTTATTAAGTAGATTTAAATTTATTTATTTTGTACATATATGACACACCCCGATCCTAGAATCAAGGCATGATGGCCGTCACATGGGCGTGACGTAACCAAAAGTGCAACGCAGAAGCAATAGGTAAGAGAATTACGAAGAAAGAAAAACCAAATACTAGCAATAATATCCAATTAGCATGCTAAAGTGAATTTAAGTGTGAAACACACATATTCAGAGCATAAGTAGTAGGTGCAGTAAGTAGGACCATAACTAAATTACAACACCCGAAGGTGAGTCCTACATTTATGTAGTCTGTCAGTACGCCGTAGAAATCCTCATGGGCCACCAACGCTGCTAACTAGAACCTGGAGGGGCGCAAAACAAAATTGAGTGGGTCAGTAAAACAAAGCCTTTTGAAAACATTTCAATTAATAATATTCTAACCCCTCGCTGTAAAACCTGTATACTTTCCCAGAAAATAACATAATATACATATAAATCTTCATATATCTCAAATCACCAATCTATATCAAAACCAGAAAGTATGCCATGTTATAAATGTCAATAACAGAATAAGGATGCATCAATATAACAGGTGAAATAATGAATCAACCGGAGACCCTGCAGCTGGTCCTGTACGGTTAATTCTAAAGCTCAATATCCAATCCAACCAGAGTCATTGCAGTGACCTGTACGGCGCTACTCTGCACATAAATCGGAACTACCTAAAGTAGTCTGTACGATAAGAAAGGTGTAAGAATACGCTCTAGTGCTTCTCTCATCAACAACTGTATAATAATCTAAAATCACCTACAGTCGGAACCACTCTATAGTCTGTACGACATGTCGGAACCCTCTCATGGTCTGTACGACATGCACCTACTTCGATCCAAGCTGAGCGTGTGGTGCGGGGTGAATAATATAAGCACTAACACCAGGGGTGCATGTTTGAGCTCTCAACACAATTCACATCATCAATAAACCATATGAATAACATAAAACTCACCTGTGCGTCCACAACACCAATTCACATATATGCATCAAATACTAATTCATATATTTCATATAATATGCATGCATGGCATTTTAAAACATACTTTCATTTATTTTCAATTTATGGGAAAAATCAATAGTATATAGGTAAATACAGAAAATACTGCCCACTCACTGGTAAGTCGAAGGGTCGTAACCCCGTGATGTCCTTGAATGTGCTCGTCCTCGGGATAGGTATCACCTATATGCGAAACAACTATAAAAACGTTTATTAAAGCACATAACCAACAATTCGAAATAACTTCTCATATGATGCTCAATTTGGGTATATGAATATACCACAGTGACCTACTTGACGTCACGGACGTCGAGGTATTTTTATAAAAAAATTTTGAGGCCGCACGCGCCGGGAGGGGCACGGACCCATACGCGTCACCTTTTTCCTCCAGTCGCCGGACTGGTTTTGCCGGTCGCCGGAAAACTGGAGATTTTTCAATCTCCTTGTTCTCTGTCATTTCTCAACCATTTTTCACGCATTTTATATCAAAATGAAGCTCTAAGCATGAAGAATCACGTTGTACTAGTTTAAGGTTCAAAAACATACGAAATCTCACCAGAGAAATTCCAAGAAAACCGGCCAACTTCGAACCCGGCGATCCTTTCGTCCAAAACTTTCAAACTAAACACTCCGAGCTTCATTGGGACCTCACTAAGCTCCCTGTAAGCTTAGAATTCCCTGAAAGTCAACAATTCACGTGTGAATGAATAGTGACATCAAACTGGGATTCGGATTTCACGTGATTTCGAAGGTTCTAAGTTCCAAAAATGGTACCATTCAACTCAGGAGGTTGCAAGGATGAAGAAACTCACCTTATTGGCGTCGATCTGTGATGTTTTGAGGGATTTTGGGTTCTTGTCCGTACGGTTCGAGAGAGAGAGAGAAACTGAGAGGGAAGAGAGAGAGCACGGGATATGAGAGAGAGAGGAGTCTGATAGTGAGGGTATATGGTCCACCTAAGTCCCTAACCACATAAAAATAATGCATACAATTTTAATCCAATTAAATTTCTAAAACTTAGAAAAGTATGCCCTATTTAAATAATATGTTGTTGGAAATGTGCCCTAAATCCAATCATATAATGATACTTTACGGACATTTCACATGTTAAACTAATCTAGTTTAACTATAAAAGGCAAAGATTATTGTTTGAGCCGTCTCATATAAATGTTATATGCTTAAACGATAAAGTCCAAGGAATATGTGATTGGGAGAATGTAATCTAATGAAGTTAGATTCATGAGACCATTCTTTCGTAGACACATCCTAAATGTTCCTGATCATAGGATTGCCAATTGGGCATTGACAGTCCGTCAAGATCGGTACGTGCTATGTCTTCTCTCAGGGAGAGTGACTAGTCTCGAGTCATTGGTGTGTGTGACATCAAGACAAGTACGTAGGTGCTCAGTAGAGAATGAGTTCACTGAACGCGATCAACGAAGAGTTCTCATACTCATGTCACATGAGAACTCATGGTTGGGATAATGCAAAGTAGTCCTTTGACCTGAGGCATCACAGTTGTCTTGTGGTTAAGTCCTTGATCTTTGATTATGTCAAACGTCATTCCATTGGAGTGTCCACGGCATCGTTGGGGTTAAGCCACTTAGTCATGGAGGCAAGTGAATGCGCAACAAGGGATCTCTAACCTTCAAACTGTTTGAGGGAGAATACTCTATGATATGATTAAGAATCTTTGGCCAAAGTATGAATGAGATTTAGGAAAACGTTCCAAATCACATTCAAGGTAATCATATAAGCACACGAATCACATTGGATAGTAGACATGAATAAATAAACTATCAAACCAAACAATTTGGTCAAGAGTATTGTATTAGAGAAAGACCGTATTGCATTTGTAATCCCAAACTGAATAGGTTTTCTCTACCTCTTCTGATTAGCTTGGGTAACCATGATATGCTGCAAGGTGTCACTCATGGTTTGTGGAAGCCTTAAATGTGTGTAATCACTAAAGGGAGAATTGAAAGTAAGTTACAATTCACAATCGATGTAAAATGGTTTTAATCGCCCACTGCCTCGCTAAAAGGAACCTAATGGATCGCACACCGTGTAAGGAGGAGATTGAAGAAACAATGGAGATGAGTAAGAATGATTAAATGGTTTAATCATTTATTTATGGCAAGGATTAATTAATATGTTAATTAATCAAACGAATAAGTTCGTTAAAGACCTCGGGATAGTTTTGGACCTTAAGGCCCAATGGGCTTCGAACGTCAAGCCCATTAACTTAAGTTGTATGACAACTTAATGAATAATGATTCACAAAGGCCCAAACAACCCAAAAATACCCCAAGGCCGGCCATGATGTTTAGGGTAGTGAACTTGGACTTATTTACAAGTTTGCCACTCAAATGAATAAAGGTATAAATATGACTTTATAGCCAAAATTCATTAGGGTTTGTTTTGGAGAAAATTGGAGAGAACATGTCTCTCCATTTCTCTCTAAAGAGGCCGGCCACCTTGGGGGGTGCATCTTGCAATCCCACTACTCCAAGGTCACTTATTTCTTCTCCAATCTCTCCTTGGTGAAAAGACTTAGAGGTTCTCAATTTTGGGAACTTGGAGAAACCTATTCTTCCATCCAAATCCATAGATTTTAGATGCAAGGAATGAAGGCCCTCTCTTTGGGTGATTAGCCTTTGCTTATGCAAAGAGGAATCTACAAAGGTATAAATTTCAACTCACTTTGTTTTGAGTTGAGTTTTGGTTCACCAATCTACTAGGCTTTGAATTTATTGGTTAATGTTTTGTTTTTAAGTGTTGGAAATGTGCCCTAAAGCCAATCATATGATGATACTTTACGGACATTTCGCATGTTAAACTAATCTAGTTTAACTATAAAGGGCAAAGATTATTGTTTGAGCCGTCTCATATAAATGTTATATGCTTAAACGATAAAGTCCAAGGAATATGTGATTGGGAGAATGTAATCTAATGAAGTTAGATTCATGAGACCATTCTTTCGTAGACACATCCTAAATGTTCCTGATCATAGGATTGTCAATTGGGCATTGACAGTCCGTCAAGATCGGTACGTGCTATGTCTTCTCTCAGGGAGAGTGACTAGTCTCGAGTCATTGGTGTGTGTGACATCAAGACAAGTACGTAGGTGCTCAGTAGAGAATGAGTTCACTGAACGCGATCAACGAAGAGTTCTCATACTCATGTCACATGAGAACTCATGGTTGGGATAATGCAAATTAGTCCTTTGACCTGAGGCATCACAGTTGTCTTGTGGTTAAGTCCTTGATCTTTGATTATGTCAATGTCACCCCATCGGGGTGTCCACGACATCGTTGGGGTTAAGCCACTTAGTCATGGAGGCAAGTGAATGCGCAACAAGGGATCTCTAACCTTCAAACCGTTTGAGGGAGAATACTCTATGATATGATTTAGAATCTCTGGCCAGAGTATGAATGAGATTTAGGAATGCGTTCCAAATCACATTCAAAGTAATCATATATGCACAAGATTCACATTGGATAGTAGACATGAATAAACTATCAAACCAAACAATGTGGTCAAGAGTATTGTATTAGAGAAGGATCGTATTGCATTTGTAATCCTAAACTGAATAGGTTCTTAACCTCTTCTGATTAGCTTGGGTAACCATGACATACGGCTAGGTGTCACTCATGGTTTGTGGAAGCCCTAAAAGTGTATTATCACTAAAGGGAGAATTGAAAGTAAGTTTCAATTCATAATCGATTTGAAAGAGTTTTGATCGCCCACTGCCTCGCTAAAAGGAACCTAATGGATCGTACACCGTATAAGGTGGAGATGGATGAAACAAACTAAATGAGTAAGAATAATTGAATAGTTTAATTATTTATGGCAAGGATTAATTAATATGTTAATTAATCAAACGAATAAGTTCGTTAAAGACCTCGGGATAGGTTTTGGACCTTAAGGCCCAATGGGCTTCGAACGTCAAGCCCATTGACTTAAGTTGTATGACAACTTAATGAATAATGATTCACTAAGACCCAAAAGCCCAAACAACCCCCCATGGCCGGCCATATAGAGAAAGGGTAGTGAACTTGCTTTAATTACAAGTTTGCCACTCAAATGAATAAAGGTATAAATATGACTTTATAGCCTTTTATTCATTAAGGGTTTGTTTTGGGGAAAATTGGTGAGAATTGTCTCTCCATTTCTCTCTAGAAAGGCCGGCCACCATGGAAGTTGTAGCTAGCCATCTATTCTTCCATGGTCACTCATTTATCATCCATGCTCTCCTTGGTGTAGATCCATCCAAATCCATGGATCTAAGATGCAAGGAATGAAGGCCCTATCTCTTGGGTGATTAGCCTTTGTTTAAATACAAAGAGGAATCTACAAAGGTATATATTTCAACTCACTTTGTTTTGAGTTGTTTATTGGTTCACCAATCTACTAGGCTTTGAATTTCTTGGTTAATGTTTTGTTTTTAAGTGCATGCTAGCATGATTCCGCCTTTAATTGTTAATTGCATGCTATATGATGTTGCTTAAATGAACATGTTTTCACAAAATTTTCCTTCAAGTGGTATCAGAGCCTAGGTCTAGTAGTTGGTGAATCCTTTTGGGTTTTGTAGTTCATAGTTTGTTATTTAAAAGTTGTAATATGTTACAAGCTTTATTCTTGTTTTTTGAATGTAAATTTTGCTAGAAAATTTGCCATCTCAAATGTTGTAGATGTAGTTCATATGAGCATGAATATTGGAGCTAAAATTTGGTGCCATGACTTTGGGGATTTTCGGCCAAATCCAAAGGGTGGATTTTTGGGTTCTTGTTTGACTTGTTAAATGTGTTTTCAAGTGACTTTTGGAACCCTTATGTACCCTAGTTTGGTTAGATGTTATTTCCCTAAAGTTTGAATGGTTTTGGAATGTTTTTGGGTGAAAAAAGTTCATGGAAAAATTTTGGGTTTTTCATGAATGTTCTTCATTGTTCTTGACATTTTTGCCAAGAACAAAAAGGTTTGTGTTTTGATTCAAAGTTTTGATTTATTACATAAAGTTTATGTTTTATGTTTTTCAAATGTTTTAATGCATAAGATATTTATTTGAAGGGTGATGGAAATGGTGATGGGTGTGTAAGGATTAATTTCCTTTCACACACACCACTTGCACCACTTGTTGCTTTATGTCAAACTACAAATCAACACACACATCACTCCATTTCTTCTTCCAAAACCGGGCCTCCCTCAAGTGGGAGTACTTTTGGGGCTTTTATGCAATTACATAAAGTTTTGATACTTTTGTGTATTTGCACTTTGGCCCAAAAGTTTACGTTTTTACGTTTAGGTCCAAAAACGCTAAAGGACAAATTGTTTTGATCCTTTAATGAAGTTTTTGCATTGATTAAATTTTGGGTTCTAATGTAATTACATGAAGTAGTGGACTTTTGTGTCTTTACAAAGTGACCCCAAAAGTTTTGCAATATAGCCCAAAAGTTGAGGTTAATTGCTTTATAGCCCAAATAAGTTGTGGTTATTGCATGATGGCCCAAATTAGGTTGAGAACAAAATTGTTTTGTCTCTTTAAATGAGAATTGGATTTTCATTTTGTTTAGCTCCATTTAAATCAATTTTATGGATACAAAAACCAAATGAAAATGTTGCATTCAATTTAATTAGTTAAAGTGTTAATTAATTAAAGGGTGATTATGAACCTAAGCCTAATATAATTGAGCTATGTGATAGGCCGTTTCAAATTTGTTTGAACCATGGGAATGTGTAGATTAATTTTGGTTGTAATTTGATTTGATCAAATGTTGTAAAAGGGCTTAAGCTCTTCTTTACTTTAAAGTAATTTGTTTTATGCAAATGTTGTAATGAGCATAAGCTCACCTTTACTTTGAAGTACTTCTTTCTTGCTTTATTTGATATGCATGAAAATGAAGTAGTTGGGTCCAACGCCCCTAAGACAACACGCCTTAATGTGATTAAACGCGTAACTAAAATCAATCACCATCCCTAGACCGAGATTCAACACAAGGCTCGTGTTGAAACTAAACCAAGGTTCATAATCATCCTAAGGCCCTAAGGCAACTATATAGTCCATCAAATGAATGCAAAGTTTATGTTAGTAGTATCATATACTCTTGCTTTAAAAACCGTTTTATAAGCATAGTGGGAGTATTATATACAACTAAAAACAATCACATGGACCAATAGTTGTAATAGGACCAAAATAGTTTTAATAGAGATTAAAATGTATGTTTATATGTGATGAGACCTAAAACCCTCAACCAAACCAATATTAAGTTGAAAAGCGTGAGAGTGCTTTGAACACTCTTTCGTGGCCTTCCACCGTGGTAGGCTTCAATCGTTTGTGACTCATACAATGTATTCGTCTAGTTCTGGGGTTGCAAAGTATGTGCTTACATTCAGGAGAAGCCTATAAACATATGATGAAGTGAAAGTAGGCAACGAGTATGGCCAATATGGAGTTCTTCTGAGGCCATTCTTGAACCCCTACTTGAACTAGCATGGTGGGAATGACTTAACTAAGTGCAATGGTGCCAATATGGAGTTCTTCTGAGGCATCATTCTCTAGAGGCCAAATAAGATGGGTACTTGCATTAGTTGCAAATGAGTAAGCGTACTATCTCATTATTATTGTTGCTAGCCAATATGGAGTTCTTCTGAGGTGGGCTTGGTAATAGTGAGCCTCCCATAACCTACTAAGAGTTTCATCCAAAACTCTCGAATTCCAATGAGGGATATGGAATTTGCCAAAAATAGTGGGTGGTGCTATTTGATTTAAAGACCCGAATCAAATGGCTTAAAATCAATCAATTTATATTCGTTATGTATTTGTTTACCAATATATTTGCAAACGCTATCCAAAACTTGACAAAGAAAAGCCGAATGCTTTAGTTTCCGGACTTGGTAACACAATCCCAAAGATTGTCTTAAATGGATTGTATATGTACCTAAGTAGTCTCATCCTCAAAATTGTTCTATTGGTAATGTATCATTGAAAGAACATGTTAGATAAGTCTATCATGAAGAGGACAACACAAACAACCAATTCTTAATCCTTTGTTAAATGAACAAAGGAACTTACGAAGATTAGCATAATGACAATGACACTTTTAGTGTTATTAGTTCTTCACTTATAAATTGTTGTATGAAGAAATAATAGTTGCTTTGAACAACTCTTAGTCAATGCAAACACTAGTGCTTGTTTCTTTGTTAAATGAACAAAGAACTTGAGAAGAAAGCACAAAGGCATGGACACTTTATGTGCCATGATTCTTCACTTACAAATTGTTGTATGAAGAAATGAGAGTTGCTTTGAACAACTCTTGAAAGTTTGTAATTATGTTTAGAACATAATGGTTGGTTGACAAAAATAGTCCATTAACATGGACTTATAATGATTTTGAATCATTAAGTGTTGAAGTGATAAACCACTTAATGAGACGGAAACTAGGCAAGGACTTCACCTAAGTGCCCCTATCCTAATGGTTCACTAAGTTTATTGTAAACTATGTAGTGAACAATAACCACATGCTCTCCAAAATGTTTGATGTGTATAACACAATTGAAATAAGTTTCAAGAGAGATAGTGGGAGTTTAGGGACCATGACTATTGTAGTCAAAGGAGAAGTCAAATGAAGAAGATAAAATTAACTCCAAGGGAACAAACTTTCTTTATGAAAGGATGGACATTGGAAGGGGTATTTGCAAGAAATGTCTTGCAAATGTCAAGAACACACCTTTCGAAGGTGTTGTAAATTGTTCTTGAAAAGTTCAAAACAGTTGGTTCTTCTACTTGAATGCTTGATTCCGTATTAGTAACTATGTTTTACAATCGTTGTAAAAGTGTGACTAATAAGAAGTAGAAGATATATGAGAGAAGGAAAAGGTGCTTCACATTCGGAAAGTGAATCAAATATAGATCTCTGCGAAAGCAGATGGTACTTACTTCCTCATATGAACTACCAAAGAAATTGGAAAAACATAGATTGTCTTTATATTCCAATTTTAAGGAACTAAATTCCGTCACTATGTGAAATGGATAAATGTTTTGTTTGACAAAACATTGTTCTTTATTAATCAATGATTGGATTATGGTAATCTAATTGATTGTCTCTATAGTAGAGATAATATGGTGGTGTTAACTGTTTAGAACATAATGATGCTTAAAACCCAAAAGGTTGCAAGGTAGTGACTAATCCCAACTAAGTTGTGATTCCTCTAAAAACATAAATTACGAGTTGGTAATAAATGGATGCTTTGGATTGTTAGATCCGGATCCAATACCTTCTTGTTAAAATTGTATAGAGGCGAAATGTTCGAATCTTTATTCGTTTGGAAAGAAGAAAGAATCACAAAGTTGTTGAGGTTAATTCACTTAGATGTTAGTGGCACTTGACCACAAACATAATACTACTCATGTTGGATGACATTCACCGAAGATCACCCTCGGTTGGACTATAGTTTATTTTAAATAAACATAAGTCCGAATACTTTGCAAAAGGTTTCAAAGAATTCAAGTAATGTAAGTTGATGAGTAAGACGTCTAAAGTATTTACCTCCTTAGATTTGATCCAAGATAAGGTAACACTTTAGAACAGTTTCCTTGAAAGATATTAAGGAAATAAGCATCATAAGATAATGTATTTCTCCATTAGGAGAAGAACGAACTCGAATGAGATTTAGTTCGTTAGATGTTATCTATTACCCATATATAGGATATATACTTCTAAAACAATATGATTGTAAATTAGAAGGTCTTCCAATATTTTCATGACTCCATAAGATGTAGTTGGAAAGAAAGACAAAATCTTAAAACATGTTAAGATTTGGGGTTGTGTGCTAATAAGCAATATTTGTTTGATAACAATCTTGTGGGATATCCTTAAATTAACTTTTGGATATCGCTTCTATATACCAACTAACAAATGTTGTTTTGTTGGGTAGTTCATTGTAATCCTACAATGTGATTTGCCTAAGAGCAAATGAACGAGGGATAGAACTCAAAGAATGGTTCTTTGAGAGACAAGATAATAATCAACAAATATAACAACCTAGTTCTTATACCAAAAGCTCCAAGGTAGTCGAGAAGGATTTATAAACCGTCTCAGTTGAATGGTTTGAACTTTATGACTATGTCATAGAGTTGCACCTCTTAATTCGAAAGAAATAAGAATGAAAATCCTTATGACTACATTGAGTGCATATACGATATATACTCAAGGAAATGGTAAAGTACCATTTGACCCGAAATAATGAAACCTTCATTAGCTAATTGGTAGCTTAAGGTGACTACAATCAAAGAGAATGGTTGACTTTGAAGGAACCATTTTTGACGTAGTCTTAGTTTCAATTAATTCGAAGATAGCTAGCGACAACTAAATGGTGATTCAATGTTTGGACATTATATGGGTTTCCGAAACCATTATTAAGATAGTCTTAATAATATATATGTCTAAAACTATGAATCACAAGACATATAAGTTGTAGAGATCCATCCATCATGGATCTTAGCAAGCTAGTGGGAGCTATAAGCGTCTTATGAGAGAAAGGTCAAATCGTTTGATTTCTCATAAAGATGTAAATGAATCTTTTGTTTACTAGGTTTACAAAAGATTAGTGGGAGTTAATCATATTCCTAAATTTATATATATATATATATAAATATATATGTGATATATATGAATATATATATGATATATTAATTTTGGAAATGAAAAGAATACTTCTTCGTTAAAGTTATGACTTTAAACATTCTATAACGATAGAATATATATGGGAGACATAGTCTAAATACATGGGATGGAAATCTATATTGATAGATTTCAAGATATAATTTGATTATATCAATCCCTAATAATAGACAAAAGTTGCTAGGAAGTTTCTCATATGATGATAAACTTCAATTAGAAGGATGACTCTAGTGTGACTAGCAAGTTGCCATTCTCAAAGGGAACGTACCCTTTGACTCCCAAAGAAATAATGCGTAAATAAGAATCCTTTATGCATACGCATAAAGGTGATTTATGTATTTCATATTATATGAAAAACATTGATATGATTTATGTATTTCATATTGTATGAAAAACATTGATATGTGTTGTACCTAGAACGGTACAAGACGATATCAGTGCAAGCCCAGGATCAGAACCATGGCAATTGTCAAGTGAGTCCTTAAGTATTTAAGAAATACTAAAGGATAGATTCCTCAAAGAATGAGGAAGAATTAGAGTAACGTAATGGAAGCGTAAATGTATTAGATTATGAATCTAATCCATCATTGGATGTTTCTTCATTATGAATGAAGAGATAAACGAATGTCTCTTTATTATGACTAAAGAGATTTTTGGATGGAAACATTAAAGTAATGACTGTAGTGTGTTCCATTATGAATGCAAAATATATTGCCATATAGAAGTTTACAACAATGTTGTTTGGATGGGAAAGTTCATTTATGAACTCTCTATTCGGTTCCAACCAGAAAGTGTATCTAGTGTACTGACACTATGACACTAATGGGGCGATAGCTCAAGCCAGGGAATCAAGGTCTCATCAAGATCCGAACTCATATGAGAGACTGAACCACATGATTGAGAATCATGTATAATGGTGACGTCGTTATTCTCAAGGTTGCTTCTATGGATAACATATAGATATCCATTGCCTAGGCCTACTACTCAGCCATTTATGAAATGACTACAGAAGAGGTATCATCACTGATGACCAAGCTGATTGGCTCTAGTGCAAGTGGGAGATTGTTGGAAATGTGCCCTAAAGCCAATCATATGATGATACTTTACGGACATTTCGCATGTTAAACTAATCTAGTTTAACTATAAAGGGCAAAGATTATTGTTTGAGCCGTCTCATATAAATGTTATATGCTTAAACGATAAAGTCCAAGGAATATGTGATTGGGAGAATGTAATCTAATGAAGTTAGATTCATGAGACCATTCTTTCGTAGACACATCCTAAATGTTCCTGATCATAGGATTGTCAATTGGGCATTGACAGTCCGTCAAGATCGGTACGTGCTATGTCTTCTCTCAGGGAGAGTGACTAGTCTCGAGTCATTGGTGTGTGTGACATCAAGACAAGTACGTAGGTGCTCAGTAGAGAATGAGTTCACTGAACGCGATCAACGAAGAGTTCTCATACTCATGTCACATGAGAACTCATGGTTGGGATAATGCAAATTAGTCCTTTGACCTGAGGCATCACAGTTGTCTTGTGGTTAAGTCCTTGATCTTTGATTATGTCAATGTCACCCCATCGGGGTGTCCACGGCATCGTTGGGGTTAAGCCACTTAGTCATGGAGGCAAGTGAATGCGCAACAAGGGATCTCTAACCTTCAAACCGTTTGAGGGAGAATACTCTATGATATGATTTAGAATCTCTGGCCAGAGTATGAATGAGATTTAGGAATGCGTTCCAAATCACATTCAAAGTAATCATATATGCACAAGATTCACATTGGATAGTAGACATGAATAAACTATCAAACCAAACAATGTGGTCAAGAGTATTGTATTAGAGAAGGACCGTATTGCATTTGTAATCCTAAACTGAATAGGTTCTTAACCTCTTCTGATTAGCTTGGGTAACCATGACATACGGCTAGGTGTCACTCATGGTTTGTGGAAGCCCTAAAAGTGTATTATCACTAAAGGGAGAATTGAAAGTAAGTTTCAATTCATAATCGATTTGAAAGAGTTTTGATCGCCCACTGCCTCGCTAAAAGGAACCTAATGGATCGTACACCGTATAAGGTGGAGATGGATGAAACAAACTAAATGAGTAAGAATAATTGAATAGTTTAATTATTTATGGCAAGGATTAATTAATATGTTAATTAATCAAACGAATAAGTTCGTTAAAGACCTCGGGATAGGTTTTGGACCTTAAGGCCCAATGGGCTTCGAACGTCAAGCCCATTGACTTAAGTTGTATGACAACTTAATGAATAATGATTCACTAAGACCCAAAAGCCCAAACAACCCCCCATGGCCGGCCATATAGAGAAAGGGTAGTGAACTTGCTTTAATTACAAGTTTGCCACTCAAATGAATAAAGGTATAAATATGACTTTATAGCCTTTTATTCATTAAGGGTTTGTTTTGGGGAAAATTGGTGAGAATTGTCTCTCCATTTCTCTCTAGAAAGGCCGGCCACCATGGAAGTTGTAGCTAGCCATCTATTCTTCCATGGTCACTCATTTATCATCCATGCTCTCCTTGGTGTAGATCCATCCAAATCCATGGATCTAAGATGCAAGGAATGAAGGCCCTATCTCTTGGGTGATTAGCCTTTGTTTAAATACAAAGAGGAATCTACAAAGGTATATATTTCAACTCACTTTGTTTTGAGTTGTTTATTGGTTCACCAATCTACTAGGCTTTGAATTTCTTGGTTAATGTTTTGTTTTTAAGTGCATGCTAGCATGATTCCGCCTTTAATTGTTAATTGCATGCTATATGATGTTGCTTAAATGAACATGTTTTCACAAAATTTTCCTTCATTAAGTGCATGCTAACATGATTCCGCCTTTAATTGTTAATTGCATGCTTATTGATGTTGCTTAAATGAACATGTTTTCCCTAAAATATTCCTTCATATGTCACACATACCTTAGCAACCGCTAAGGGAAATTCTGTCATTTCACACCCACGATAACTGAATTTTTAGGACGGGCTGTGACATATAACACTTAAGAAATTGAATGATATGTATATTTATTAAGTAGCTTTAATTTAGGGAGTTTTAACAAAACACTCCCGGTACTGTTTACTTTTAACGAAAAACCACATTTAGACCTTTCTCTGGTACTATTCACTATACCTTTAAAAATGGCTTTTCATTAAAAACAAAATTGTTTTGGAGTTTTCGTTAGTTTTCCTTTAAATTTATTGTAGTTTGGGTTGGATTTTTGTTATAAAAATATATTATTGTGGGTTTTATGTAAAAAAAAGTTGAATTTGAAGGAGTTAAGTCACAATTCCAGTAAATTTTATAATAATATTTTTTGGGACACTTTGGATGCAGTCCCTAGCTATCAATATTCTTTGATTGAAACCTTCTTAGTTTTTAGTTTTTGATTGAGGTCCCTGACATTAATGTAATAATGTAAGTTACTATATTTTTTTAATTAAAAATTAAAAACTGAAATGCAGTCCCTAGCTATCAATATTCTTTGATTGAAACCTTCTTAGTTTTTAGTTTTTGATTGAGGTCCCTGACATTAATGTAATAATGTAAGTTACTATATTTTTTTAATTAAAAATTAAAAACTGAAATGCAGTCCCTAGCTATCAATATTCTTTGATTGAAACCTTCTTAGTTTTTAGTTTTTTATTGAGGTCCCTGACATTAATGTAATAATGTAAGTTACTATATTTTTTTAATTAAAAATTAAAAACTGAAATTTGTAATTGTTTATATTAATGAGATTTTAAATAAAACCCATAATTTCTGGGATTAAAAATAATAAAATATAAATTATACTCTCTATTATATTGTGTGTGTGTGTGTGTGTGTGTGTGTGTGTGTGTGTGTATACATATATGTATGGGTACATTAACCAAAATTAACAAAAAAAGTTATTGTACCAAAACATGGATACATTCTCAAATCAACGAAAAAGAATGTACCCATATAAGTTTAAACATGGATTAAAAAATTTGAATGGATTTTATATTAAAAAAAGGGTACATTTTACATATAACAAATTGATATATTTGAGAATGGGTACATTTAAGATTAAAAAAAATGAAAAATTATATGAATGTGTGACAGCCTGTCCCTGATTTTAAGAGTTTTAAAGTTTTAATAAAGGATTTTACAAAAATGCCCTTTGAGGCACGCGCATTATTCGAGGTTAATTGTTGTCTCATGCCATCTAATATTTGTTTTCTTGACATATCCTCGTAGTACTCGTCACTACGGACGCGTGGGCACAGACGGTGCGTGATTTGGAATTATATCGAAGAATTTATTAACGTATGAAATTTGGGCATTTTAGAAATTATAATTTAGTAAAATCTGGAATTTCTTTTATGAAAATGGACGGCCCAGATTTAATGAAGAATTAAATGGATGGTTGGGATGAGAGAAAGAAGGTTTTGTGTGTGTGTGTGCGTGTGTGAAAGAAGAAGTCGTCGGGGAGGAAGGAAATCAGAGGCAGAAACGGGATTGGGCAAGGCTGCCCAATCTGGAAGAAAAGATGAGGCCAAATGGGGAGAAGAAAGAGGAAGATGAGTGACGAATCAAGGAAGAGAACAGGAGGGAAAAGAGAGAAGAAGAAAATGAGGGAACCCAGCCGGGTTAACCCGTTCCTCCCGCGGACCCGCATGACCCAGAAGGATTTCCGGCCAAATTAGGCCATTTTTCAGGCCATTTTTATCTAGTTTTCACTTGGTATCATCATGGCGTCATCCCAGCTTCCATTTCCACTTGAGTTTGATGGTTATTGGTCGTGATTTCACGACAAAAGTTCATGTCGAGCCCCGAGGGCACCCACGATGGAATCCGCCAATTCTAAAGCAATTTCTTCCAATTGACACTACACCTACACTTCCCTTGAGGCCTAGAACAATGCCCAATTGTTGTTTGGGACGACGGAGTTGATTTGAAGACGAATTGGAACTCACCCAATTCTAGGGTTCCGCACAGATTTTGGTGAAATTGAAGTGTTTCCAGGCCAAATTGGCCTTGGCCTCAGGTATAAAGTTTACTCTACTCATCGAGATTTTGGAAATAGTTGGATTTTTCGGCGAGCCGGGGCGGCCGACCGCCACCCGCGGCGGGCCATGCGGCGGCGCGTGGCCAATGGCCCGCCAATGTCATTCTTAGCATGTGTTTAAGGTTCTAGTTTTAGTTTTGATAATTGATGGACGTAAATTGAGTAATTGAACCTAAGTTCGTTATGATTCGTGGTTAGGCCAAAAGGTGAATCGACGATCCAACCGTCGGATCGTCACCAAACTTTGATACATTGTAATACGTAATATTTGAGGATTATAGGAACTTACAGATCGGGAATCCGATTTACGGATCTTTCGGAATTGGAGTTGTAAGTTCATAAAATAGAATGTTAACCGTCACTGGTTTTGGAAATTGACGGAGATCCGACCGTTGGATGGTAATGAAATTTTAGGATGTTGTCCTAGAGGTATATTGTGGACCTCTGGAAGTTATGGATTTGAAATCTGAGTTGCAGATCTTCCGGATCGAACTACGTAGTGACGTGTTTTATATAAGTTATATATTCTATCGATATGATTTCTAAGGTTGGATTTGATTATTGTTTTAGGCGCCGATCGTCATGATGCCTTGATGTGTTGTGCTAGGGAGTTGTTGGGCGAACTCCAGGTGAGTGGGCAGTTATTTTCTGTATTTACCTATATACTATTGATTTTTCCCAGAAATTGAATTTAAATGAAGTATGTTTTAAAATGTCATGCATGCATATCATGAGATATATGAATTGATAATTGATGCATATATATATGTGAATTGGTGCTGTGGACGCACAGGTGAGTATCAGGTGAGTTTTATGTTATTCATGTGAATCATTGATGATGTGAATTGTGTTGAGAGCTCATAACCTGCATCCCTAGTGTTAGTGCTTATATTATTCACCGTACCGCACGTTCACCTTGGATCCAAGTAGGTGCATGTCGTACAGACCGATAGAGGGTTTCGACATGCTAGTCGTACAAACCACTAGAGGTGGTTCCGACTGGTAGGTGACCTTAGATTATGTGCACAAATGATTGATGAGAGAAGCACTAGAGCGTATTATTACATCATTCTTGTCGTACAGACTACTTCAGGTAGTTCTGACTTATGTGCAGAGTAGCGCCGTATAGTTCATCGTGGTGACTCCGGTTGGATTAGATATTGAGCTATAGAATTAACTGTACAGGACCAACTGCAGGGTTTCCGGTTGATTCCTTATTTCACCTGTTATATTGATCCATCCATATTCTGTTTTTGACATTATGACATGGCATACTTTCTGGTTTTGATAAAGATTGATGATTTGAGATATTTGAAGATATATGCTATTATGTTATTTTCTGGGAAAGTATACAGGTTTTACATCAAGGGGTTAGAAATGTTTTAAATGAAATGTTTTCGAAAAACTTTGTTTTACTGACCCACTCAATTTTGTTTTGCGCCCCTACAGGTTCTAGATAGCAGAGCTTTGGTGGCCACGAGGAATCCAACGGTGTTCTGACAGAATTCATAAAAGTAGGACTCACCCTCGGGTGTTTCATCTTAGTAATTGTATTTTTAAAGCTTCCGAACTGTGTAAATGGTTAAGTCACTCTCACGTGACGGCTAGCACGCCCTCCTTTGGGACGGGGTGTGTCAGTTGTCACATCCCGGCCCGGGGCGGACCACTTCCCGGGTGCGCTCCACCACCGTAGCACGATATTGTCCGCTTTGGGCCCCGACTACGCCTTCACGGTTTTGTTTCTGGGAACTCACCAGTAACTTCCCAGTGGGTCACCCATCTTAGAAGTGCTCTGGCCTCATTCTCGCTTAACTTCGGAGTTCCTACGGAACCCGAAGCCAGTGAGCTCCCAAAAGGCCTCGTGTTAGGTAGGAATGGGAATATACATTGAAGGATCACTCCCCTGGGCAATGTGGGATGTTACAATCCACCCCCTTAGGGGCCCGACGTCCTCGTCGGCACACACGCGGCCAGGGTTAGGCTCTGATACCAAATTGTCACATCCTGGCCCGGGGCGGACCACTTCCTGAGCGCGCTTCACCACCGTAGCACGATATCGTCCGCTTTGGGCCCCGACTACGCCCTCACGGTTTTGTTTCTAGGAACTCACCAGCAACTTCCCAGTGGGTCATCCATCTTGGGAGTGCTCTGGCCTCCTTCTCGCTTAACTTCGGAGTTCCTACGGAACCCGAAGCCAGTGAGCTCCCAAAAGGCCTCGTGCTAGGTAGGGATGGGAATATACATTTAAGGATCACTCCCCTGGGCGATGTGGGATGTTACAAATGGGTACATTTAAGATTAAAAAATTGAGAATCTTTTTATATATAAAAAAAACTAATAGGTACAAACTTAATTTAATTTAATTTTTTATTATTTTGGAAATGTTTGAATTGAAAATTAATTAGAAGTTTAATAGAGGTGTGAGTATTAAACCCTAAAATAATTACTAATTTTTATATTAAAAAAATTATATAATAAACATGTAAATTCATTATCAAATTAATGCTAAGAACTTAAATCAAAATTTGAGAACTAATAAGGTCTTAGTCAATAAACAGTAAAAACTAGGGATCGCATACTAATTTTTTCATATATTTTTTTTTAAAATACCTTGTTCGACGTGACAAAGTTGTCGTCGCTCAAAAACACTTTGTGCGACAGTCAAAATGTATCCGTCGCGCCATTTGTAATAATTTTGGCGGTGCAGTTGTTAAAATTAGGCGTTGTTTTTAAAAGTTTCACAACTCGATACTAGTCTCTCTTCACTCTCGCTCATATCGCCCTCTCTCTTCCCTCTCGCTCATATCGCCTTACTCCTCATCGTTCATCCGCATCCTCTCCTCATCTTCTCTCGACTGCACTACTGGATGTCAGAATCAAGCTTAATTCTTTTCCCGTAGCTAGCAGGTATAGACCCAGGTCAGAATCAAGCTTAATTCTTTATTTTTCTTCTTTCGAAGGTCAGAATCAAGCTTTAATGCCTTAATTTGAAGATTTGTGGTATTGTAATTAGATTCAATTTGGAAAATTAAATTAGAAATTGGGGGTTTTAGTGTTAAATCGAATTTTAGGGTGGTGGGTTTCTGTGTGTGTGTGTGTGTTAGGGAAGGAGGGGTAGATGATTTGTAGCTCACCATAACCAATTATGATTACATTATTCATGCTATTGAGAGACCAAGGTTTGTATTGTGTTGAAACTGTAAAAACAATTGCAAGTAGCAATTATGTATCGCGTGCGAATGGCCATTTCTAGTGCTGCCTTATCATGTTTTATTCTCAATTAGGGGAGATGAAGGACTCTTAGGTGGTCATGGTGCTAAGGCGCGGCATGACAGGTAGTGAGAAATGGTAATCTAAGAGATCTTGAATAGGCGAAATAAGGTTAAGTTATTTATGATAATCTAAAATTGTCAGCTGTGATAACTTGTTTTCTCAATTCAAGTAGTCCAAGCTCATTGAGCAAGATTTGACCAAAAAGAAAAAACTCATTGTGGGAGATGATTTTTTGCTGTTGACCCAGTACCCTCATGCAAAGCTGCTAAACCAAAGTATGTTAAAATTTTGTGCACTTGACTGTCCTTTCAATGGACTATTACGTAGTGTCCTGTGTAGTGGTTATAGTGTCACCCAATCCGACTTTACAAAAAGAAGATTTCTTTCTGTTCATTTTATGCATGTATAGAGTTGATAGTAGATCTATTACAAGCTTGTCGAATTTCAAACCTCTTCTTCTTTTCGGAATACCATCATATTGAAGAATAATTACAGGCATCGACGTTTGTAAACCAATTCATGAATACATATTACTTTATATATCTTGGTGTTATGAGCAATAGGATTGAGGATACAGTAGGATTCATAAGCTGTTTTTCTGCTAATGCATGGGGGACAACCTTCACCTTAATCTTAATCATCTTTGTTACTTGGATTTTGTTTGCCTTCATAATTTCATGCAAGAACATATGAATCATTGAACTGAAGGAAATTTTGTGAAAAACATGTTCATTTGAGCAACATCTATAGCATGCAATTAACAATTAAAAGGCAGAATCATGCTTGCATGCACTCAAAAACAAAACATCAACCATGAAATTCAAAGCCTAGTAGATTGGTGAACCTTGACTCAACTTAAAACAACATTTGTTAGTTGAGAAATTATACCTTTGTAGATTCCTCTTTGCATAAGCAAAGGCTAATCACCCAAAGAGAGGGCCTTCATTCCTTCCATCTTAGATCTATGGATTTGGATGGATGAAATGGTTCTCCAAGTTCCCAAAATTGAGAACCTCTAAGTCTCTTCACTAAGGTTAGATTGGAGAAGAAATGAGTGACCTTGGAGTAGTAGGATTGCTAGCTAAACCCTCCAAGGAGGCCGGCCACTTTAGAGAGAAAGGAGAGCTTATGTTCTCATCCTTTCCCCAAAAGAAAACCCTAAATGAATTTTGGCTATAAAGTCATATTTATACCTTAATTCATTGGAGTGGCAAACTTGTAAATTAGTCCAAAACTCACTCCATCTCTAAATGGCCGGCCTTAGGGTATTATTGGGCTAATTGGGCCTTTGTGAATCATTATTCATTAAGTTGTCATACAACTTAAGTCAATGGGCTTGACGTTCGAAGCCCATTGGGCCTTAAGGTCCAAAACTATCCCGAGGTCTTTAACGAACTTATTCGTTTGATTAATTAACATATTAATTAATCCTTGCCATAAATAATTAAACCATTTAATTATTCTTACTCATCTCCATTGTTTCTTCAATCTCCACCTTACACGATGTACGATCCATTAGGTTCCTTTTAGCTAGGCAGTGGGCGATTAAAACCATTTCAAATCGATTGTGAATTGAAACTTACTTTCAATTCTCCCCTTAGTGATTATACACGTTTAGGGCTTCCACAAACCATGAGTGACACCTAGCAGCATATCATGGTTACCCAAGCTAATCAGAAGAGGTGGAGAACCTATTCAGTTTAGGATTACAAATGCAATACGGTATTTCTCTAATACAATACTCTTGACCACATTGTTTGGTTTGATAGTTTATTCATGTTTACTATCCAATGTGATTCGTGTGCTTATATGATTACCTTGAATGTGATTTAGAACGACTTCCTAAATCTCATTCATACTCTGGCCAGAGATTCTTAATCATATCATAGAGTATTCTCCCTCAAACGGTTTGAAGGTTAAAGATCCCTTGTTGCGCATTCACTTGCCTCCATGGCTAAGTGGCTTAACCCTAACTATGCCGTGGACACCCTCGGACGGGGTGACTTTGACATAATCAAAGATCAAGGACCTAACCACAAGACAACTATGATGCCTCAGGTCAAATGACTACTTTGCATTATCCTAACCATGAGTTCTCATGTGACATGAGTATGAGAACTCTTCGTTGATCGTGTTCAGTGAACTCATTCGCTATTGAGCACCTACATGCTTGTCTTGGTGTCAATCACACCAATGACTCGAGACTAGTCACTCTCCCTAAGAGAAGACATAGCATGTACTGATCTTAACGGATTGTCAATGCCCAATTGGCAATCCTATGATCAGGAACGTTTAGGATATGTATACGAAAGAGAATGGTCTCATAAATCTAACTTGTTTAAATTACATTCTCCTAATTACATATTCCTTGGACTTATCGTTTAAGCATATAACATTTATATGAGACGGCTTAAAACAATAATCTTTGCCCTTGATATTAAACTGAATTAGTTTAACATGTGAAATGTCCGTAAAGTATCATCACATGATTGGTTTTAGGGCACATTTCCAACATGAACTTTGTACATAATTGTGTTATTTATACATCTCAATTTGGTATGCATTGACTTTAGATGATTGATTCCCTTAATCAAAATTATGTAAATCCACAGGAAAAGGGTGTACCGTTGCCAAAATTTGGTGAATGGGATGTCAATGATCCAGTATCAGCTGAGGGATTCACTGTAATCTTCAACAAGGCTAGGATTGAGAAGAAGACAAGTGGCAGACCTGACTCACCATTAAAGCAGGATCGTACATATAATCATGAAGCAATTCTCAGAAAGCCTCAATCTGTAAGTTGGATTCGCTGACCTTATAGTTCTCCGCACTTTGGAACACCTTTATCTCTTTTATACTTGACACTGTGTGTATTACATAGTCATATCTTTCCCTAAAGCCTAGAGGGTGGTTCAGGTTGAGAACATAGAAGAATTACTTGAACCATTACGAGCTTTGGATGCACAGTACATTGGAATCTTTACATCTTTAGCATCACATTTTGCATGTGACTAAGTTTGCATTTAATCCTTTAATTTCAAAATTAGATTACTGAAACTCAAAATATGATTAACTACCCTTTTTTATCCTCCCAGGAAATTGCATTTTTATCACTTCCAACTTCATATTCAGATTTCTCTGAACTCTTCTCAACGTGTTTTGTTTCTCTCTTAAATTTGGATTTTTTGGGTGCTGAGTAGTTCGTATTTTCCCAATCAATCTATATGCAACTGGGAAATTATCCCTTTGTGGTTTCACAACATACATAATAATAATATTCTTCATTCATAGTAGTGAACTGCAAGTGACCTCAAAATGACTTGACAATTTCCTAATCCAAGCTTAGGGCTAGTTATAAATCTTTATTATACATGCCCCTGTGGATACTGCATATTACTTCGCTATCAGATCACTAAATCACCTTAGCACTTACTCTTTTCCTGTCTCATTAGTTTTTGTTACGTGCAACTTTTATTCTCTCAATTTTGAAAATGTCTGCATCCACCCTCACTGAACCATATTAAACAAATTTCTCTTTTGATGTCCTCACTCTGGTGGCACCCATTGATTTTATATACGTATCTGTTTCATATTTTTATCTTTTCGCTTGCAAAATTTTAACATCCTGATTTTGGTAAAGCACGAATCTTGCCTTGCCGTTCCTTGCATTTTCTTGGGTCAAAACTAAAGTATGCAGATTCCTTTCATACTGAAATTTCCTATGTCCATTCATGGATGGGGTATCACTTTCTTGGCAGCCAAACACATCTCTAGGACCCTGAACTCTTTATAATAATGAAATTTTTTCTAATATTTGATTTGGGGTTATCGAATTTCAGGGTATCAGAAGGTAGCTAAAGGGAAATCTAGTCTCTAAGCTCTTATTTTTACTCAGGTACTCAATTTCTCTCCTCCTCTCTATCTCTCTTCAATGTTGTCTCTGTAATTTCTTGAAGTATGGGTTCTTTAAATAATCTTGTATTGAAATATCATTGCTCTAATTAAACGGGTTTAGTTATTTTCTGAACATTGTATTTAACTGGGTTAATGTGCATGAACTTTTCAAGAATTTATTAGTGAATTTTGTTGTGTAAGAAAACCTAATTGTGGTTGGTAATAGAGTTAAATAGTTTGAGAATTTCAAGCAGAAATGAACAATCAATAGACAACCCGAGGCAATTTATACGGTTCCTCCATTGTTCTATGTTCATAGGCAAAAAAAATGGCATAAGCTAATTGTTGTTGAACTGTATAGGTTGGTTTAGTGGGTTTTTCTGTCCCTCAAAATGTAGGAGATGATGCACAAGATATAGTTGGACTGGTACTCTGATATATTCCGGTTATGTTGCAGAAATAGATGCCCTGAATGAGGAAGTGACAACCCTAGAAGGTCAGCTTGCGACCCAGGGCGAGCAGATGAGTATGATTGTACGGGCCTTACAGATGTCCGGCCTCCAAATCCTGATGCTAGCATCTGATCTTGCTCCACCTTCGACCTTCCAGCAATTTTGCCCAGCCGATACCTAGTAGCAGGATGTATAAAACCTAGAAGACTACTTGTTGTAACTTTTTCTTTTTTGTTCGGACATCTTGTATGTACATTTTTATATATTTTATATTAAATACTTTTTTTGGTTTATTAATTATTGTTTAGAATTTAATTACAATATTTATTTAAAATTAAATAAAAAATATTTTTGCCAAAAAATGAAAAATAAACACAAGGGTTTGCAGGACGAAGAAGTTGATAACCAGACCAAAGGAATTAAATGAAGTACTAAGGTTAGAGAGAAACATGAAAGCTCGAGAGAAAGAAAGAAAGAGAGAGAGAGAGAGAGGAATATGATCTTTGTATTATTTTCCAGAATACTACAAATGAATCACAATCTGTTCTTTTATATCCCAAGTCAGTCGGCTACAATGCTAACTAACTCTTTAACAACCTTCTAACAATTCTAACAACTACTGCTGACATGGCTGTGCTGATGTTGTTGATGTGTCATCCCAACATCCCCCCTCAATCTCAACTGGGATTCCCAAGCTTGAGATTGTAACGGTGTCGAATAAACGTAGGATTGTGAAGGCCTTTTGTTAAAATGTCTGCAGTTTGGTCATCAGTAGGAATGTATACCACTTCCAAATCTCCGTTTTGAACTCGCTCTCGAACAAAGTGATAATCCGTGTCTAAGTGTTTAATTCTTGAATGGAAGACATGATTGGCACTTAAGGCTATAGCTGACATGTTATCACAGTGTATAACCAGAGGTGTAAGCAACTTAACACCTAAATCTTTCAAAATATTTCGCACCTAGGCAACATCCGCTGCAGTGTGAGCTAATGCTTTATACTCAGCTTCTGTAGAACTTCTGGAAACTAAGTTCTGTCGTTTTGACTGCCAAGATATCATATTGTTTCCCAAGTATACAACATAGCCAGTAACTGATCGTTTAGTATTGAGATCATATGCCCAATCCGAGTCTGAAAATGCATTACGATCAGGCACCGTGTCTAAGGAATATAGAATGCCATTGTGCATTGTACCGTGAAGATATCGCAATATTCGTTTGACAGCTGCAAAATGTGTTTTTGTTGGCGAAGAAATAAACTGACAGACTGTATTAACTGCATATGCAATATCTGGCCTTGTGAAGGTCAAATACTGCAATGAACCAACCAGACTCCTATACAATGTGGGATTGGTCAAAACAGTGCCTTCTGCATCAATTAATTGCTAATGTGGCTTACATGGAGTTGTTGCAGGTTTACAGGAATCCATTCCTGCCTTGTGAATCAAATCTTTAATGTATTTAGACTGATTTAGAAATATGTCTCCATTGGTTTTGTAGTCAACTTGCAATCCCAAGAAATAAGTCAGTTTGCCCATATCTTTGAGCTCAAACACAACAGACAATTCTTGAATAACTTCTTGAACCTTTGAAGAATTTGACCATGTGAGAACGATGTCATCCATATAAAGTAATAGGATTATCATATCTGCGCCATCTGTCTTGACAAACAAACTCGTATCAGATGCTGAAGCAACAAATTGTAGAGTTGTCAAATAACTAGTGAACTTGGAATTCCATACCCGTGGGGCTTGCTTTAATCCATATAAGGACTTTATTAACTGACACACATATGTAGGATGAGAAGCATCGACAAATCCCTGAGGTTGTTTCATAAACACCTCATCTTGTAAATCACCATGCAAGAATGCATTTTTGATATCAAGTTGTCTAAAATCCCAATGCTTGATTGTTGCCAAAGTTAGAATCATTTGAACAGTTGTATGCCTTACCACAGGGCTAAAAGTGTTCGAATAATCAATACCATGCTCTTGTGAGAACCCCTGAGCCACTAATCGTGCCTTATATCTTGCAATACTCCTATCTGGATTCTTTTTAACCTTGTATACCCATTTACTCCCAACAATTGCCTTATTCTCTGGAGGTGGTACAAAGTCCAAGTTCCTTGTGCTCTAAGTGAATCATACTCCTCTTGCATTGCTACCTGCCATCAAGGCAATGTTGCAGCTTTTCTAAATGATGAGGGCTCTGAAGCATCAACAATCTCATATATGAAGGAAAAACCACCAACAAATGGTTCATCCTCAGTTAATTGAAGAGAATGTAGTTCAGGACATGACGCAATTAATGTTGCATAATTCTTTCTAAATATAGTACCACTCTTTAATCTTGTGGTCATAGAGTGTGTAGATAACCCATTGTCTGTAGATGAATTAGATTGCATAGAGACAAGAAGAATTGCCTCGAGTTGTGTGGAGGAATGGACAGGCAACATTGATGATGTACCAGAGTGATGATGGAGTGAATGATGGTGCTGTTGTAATTCTGGAGACACTGCATTAATATCTGAATTATACTGCTGTGAATCTGAAATCCCCTCATTACCATTAGAACACACATTTGTATTGTTTGAATCATTGGTGGCAACTATATGAATTTCCTGTGAATTTTGATCAGTGCTTGTTGAGGTTCCAAGTGTATCAGGTAAATGAATCACAACATGAGACTGCTGTGCTGATGTATGATTCGATATACCTTTGGAACCAGACTGATGTAAAATCTGAAATGGATACACATCTTCATCATGTATTACATGCCTAGAGACAATAAACTTTATGGATTTAATATCATACAGATGGCCCCTTTATATCCCATAGCAAAACCCATAAACACACATTGAATGGCTCTAGGTTGTAGTTTATTTACCTTAAAAGGCCTGAGTAATGGATACACAGTAGATCCAAAGATTTTGAGATTATGTACTTCTGTATTCTATCCAAAAAGAACCTGATAAGGTGATTTCATCTCTAAACCTTTACAGGGCATTCTGTTAACTAGAAAAGCTGCATGTGAACATGAATGATACCAGAAAGAAATTGGAATGTTTGCTTCTATCATCAAAGTCAAAGCTGTCTCAACTTAGTGTCTATGTTTCCTCTCAACAACCCCATTTTGCTGAGGGGTATAAGGACAAGACACTTGATGAGTAATTCTTTTATCTGCCAGAAAATTCTTGAACATGTTATTCAAATACTCCCCTGAAGGAAAATTTTTGTCCTAACTAAGAACATGTGAGAATATTTGAATACATATGCAAACTATTAACACATTAAAGTAGGCATACATTCAAAAACAATTCATAAAACCCATGACTTTCAAAGCCTAGTATATGGTGAACCAATAAACTTTTTAACAACATTAAAGAGAAGGAAAGATTTAGAGTTTCTTTACCCTTGAAGCTCATCCTTGATTACACAAGGGATTCACCCAAGTGGAGGGCCTTCAAGTCACCTCCTTGCTCCTTGGATCTTCCTTGTGATTTTCCTCCTTTTGTGCTCCTTTGCTTCTTTGAGGATTTGAGGATTTGTTCTCCAAAACATCAAAAGCTTGATGTCTTTAAGTCTCTTCACCAAGGATGTGATGTGAAGATGAAATGGATGACTTAGGGAAGAAGAGATTGCTAGCTATTCCTTCCCTAGGTGGCCGGCCTCTTTAGAGAAAATGAGAGAAAATTGTTTCACCTCATTTCACCAAGAAAAACCCTAAATGAAAATAAAGCTATAAAGTTGAATTTATACTTCATCACATGTGAGTGGCAAACTTGTAATTAATCCAAGTTTGACACTTCTCACCCTAATGGCCGGCCATATCAAATTGATTGGGCTAATTGCCCATTTTGTTTTAGTTGTCATACAACTTAAACATAATGGGCCTTGTGGACCAAAACGCTTTTGGGCCCCGAAACCCAAAACCAACATATAAGCCCAATACGAACATTTCGTATAATTAATTAACTAATTAATTAACCTTGGCCATTCTTCAATTAAACCATTTAATTGCTTATCCATTTCATTTAATTTCTTCACCAACATCCTTACTCGGTGTACGATCCATTAGGTTCCATTTAGCGAGGTAGTGGGCGATTGTTACTCTTAACGATCGATTGTGAATTGAAACCACATTTCAATTCTCCCTTAAAATTAGTGTTTGCTAATCTTTAGGGCTTCCACAAACCATGAGTGACACCTAGCAGCATATCATGGTTACCCAAGCTAAGTAGAAGTGGTTGGAGAACCTATCCTGTTACAACTACAATGCAATACGGTCCTTCCCTAATACAATACTCTTAATCACATTGTTTCAGGTGAAAGTTTGTTTCATGTCTACTATCCAATGTGATACTTATCTATATGATTCAATTGAATATGATTTGGAACAAACTTCCTAAGTCATATTCATATGCTTTGGCCAAAGACTCTCGAATCATATCTTAGAGTATTCTCCTTCCACCATGGAAGGTTAGAGATTCCTTGTTGTGCATTCATATGCCTACATGACTAGGTAGCTTGACCACAACAATGATGTGGATACTCCAATGGAATGCCTTTGAAATGATCAAAGATCAAGGACCTAACCATTAGACATCAATGATGCCTCAGGTAAAGGACTACTTTGCATATTGCAACTTTCGAGTTCTTACATGACATGTATGTTCGAACTCTCTTTTGATCATTGTTCAGTGTACTCGATCACTCTTTCGAGCACCTATGTGTTTGCCTTAGTGTCCAACACTAAATGACATGAGACTAGTCATACTCACGCTTGAGTCGACATAACACATACTAACCTTAGCGGATTGTCAATGCCCAATTGGCAATCCTATGGCTAGGAACGTTTTAGGAATGAACATAAGAGAAAGGTCTCGATAATCTAACTTACTTAAATCACTTATCTCTTAGATCAAATACATTCCTTGGATTCCCTTATTGCTTAAACACATGATACAATAAATAGTGATTAACAATAAGTTTTGCCCTTCATTAAACATATAAAAGTTTAATACAATAAGTATTCCAAAAGCTATTACATCAAATGAGTGGCTTTGTGGGCATACTTCCAACATCCCCTTCACCATCAGATTGAATACATTTAATAATGGTATTAAACTGATTCAACACAAAATTGTAGAACTTGACAAATACTGAGAAGGTTTCTGATTTATTCATCATAGGGTAAATCCATACAAACCTAGAGAAATCATCTACAAAACTGATGTAATATGTATAACCTTTTATAGATTTTTAAGGTGAAGGACCCCAGACGTCTGAATGTATCTTTTGATATATAGATTTTGGTCTCTCTTGATTTACATGGAAAGGCAACTCATCTTGCCTTGAATACATGTTGAACATATAGAAGGAGATGAATCAACACTAACTGGTAATTGTGCACTCTGCAACATGGAACTTAATACTGCTTCTGCAGGATGGTCTAGTCTTCTATGTCATACTGATGTCTTTATTTTCTTCCTTAAGAACGCAGCACACCTTCCCAACTTTGCTGCAAATGAATGAGAAAACACACTGACTAGTATCTTGAACAGCTCACCATCATCACTATTTCCCTGGTACAAAATCACTCTTGTTGCCTTGTCCTGTACAAAGAATACCAAATCATCACAGACAAACCAATAACCATTATCTCTGCATAATTTTTTAACTGACAACAAATTCATAGTTATTTGGGGAACATGTAAAACATTATGTAGAATAAGATCATTAGATGGTGTTCGTATAATCGAAAACCCAATATGTTTAACTTGCAAACCTTCACCGTTACCAACAGTAATCTTAGCATCACCATTGTAAGGAGTAGCCTGATTGATGATATCAAGGTTAGCTGTCAAGGAGTGGCTCCTGTGTCCATTACCCATGTATCAACTATAGAAAAACCATGAACGCTTGAATTGGGATCAATATCATTTGATCTGTGAGCAGTCATACTAGCAAGTGATAGAGGTGGTGGAGGATTGCTTTGATAAGAGTAGTTGTTTCTGTGGTAGCAATCCAGTGCTATGTGCCCCATTTTCCCACAAATTTGACACACATTCACATGTCCAAATGATTGATTCTGATGCTGAGTACTTTTGTAATAGCAGGTATTAGCAGTGTGCTCTTTTCTAAAGCATATCTGACATTCTGGTGATACTGGTGACCTGTAATTTGTATTACCCTGCCAACCACTGCCTTGTCTTGAGCCATTTCCTGAAAAAAAACCCAGTTGAACCATTCCCACCAAAACTGGTTTGAGAGCCTTTAGTATTTGAGCCCTCACCTCTATCAAAAGTAAAGCTTCCTGTCTAATCCCCAAAATTAGAGTAGGATCTAAAACTGTTGTTGTGATGACCAGAGTACCTCCTATTATTGTAGTTTTGGTAATTATTTTGCTGCTGTGGCTGAAAGAACTTTCCCTCATTTCCAACATAACCAGATCTGCCACCAAAATAGACTTATCCTTGTGATCTGTTAGTATTAGAGCTCTCTCCTTGTACATACCCTTGAGAGCCTCCTTGATATCGCAATGAATTATTAGACTGATCTTGAACACATATAGCTGACATGGTTGATGACAGACTTGTAATCTTGGATTCTATGTAAGCCTCAGCATCAAGAAACTGTGCTCGAAAATCTTTTAGAGAAATTGGTGTATCTCTAGCCAGCAACACTGTTTTAATAACCTCAAAATCTGTTGGTAAGCCAGATAGCACTGCAATCATAAAATCATTATCTGTTATCTTTTCTCCAGCTGATACTAATTGATCTCGGAGCCCTTTCAACCTGAGTAGGAACTTATCCACAGAGTCAATTCCTTTTTGTGCAGTATGAAACTTTGTCTTTAATTGATTCACTCGCACCATTGAAACAGACGTAAACCTTTCTTGAAGGCACTCCCAAGCTTCTTGTGATGTCTTATAGCCAATAACATGATCCATGGCTTCATCAGAGAGTGTTGCAATTAGTAGACTTAACAAAGCTAAATCCTTCTTGACCCATTCCTTATAGGTAGTGGTAATTTCTTTAGTGACACCACATTCAGAAGTGATGCAGAACTTAGGTGGGCACTGAGATTCTCCAGTAAAGAAGTCGAACAAATCATACCCTCTGAGAACCGATTGAAATTGATAACTCCACTTGACAAAATTGTCATCTTAGAGCTTTACAGTTATCATTCCTAGCAAACTTTCGACCTTGACATTATTGGATGCCATAGTGACTCAAGAACTGCAACGTATCACTCTTCACATAGAACAATCTTCAACACAATTGCTACAGCAACAACCTTAACACCAAGCAATCTTCAATTCACAATCTTTAATTCACAATCTAAGCAACAACCTTAACACCAAGCAATCTTCAATTCACAATCTTCATTTCACAATCTTCATTTCACAATTTTTCAATTCACAATCTTTAATTTCACAATCTTCAATTCACAATCTTTAAGAAAATTCTTATGCTCTTGATACAAACTTTATGAAATTTCATTGACTTTCACACAATTTCTAAGAAAATTTGATAGAAAACTCAATGCGGCAATTTATCAAACACCGACGATGTATAAAAGTTCAAGAAACACCTGAGAACTCAACAACCATGAATCGAAACCCCAATCTTGAATCGATAAACTCAGATGAAGAAACCCAGATCAAGAAACTCAAAAAGATCTTCAGTCGTTATGCTTCAGCGGAAGAAAACGGCACCAAGGATCGTCCGGGCAATTGATACCATGATAACCAAACCAAAGGAATTGAATGAAGTACTAAGGTTAGAGAGAAAGATGAAAGCTCGAGAGAAAGAAAGAAAGAAAGAAAGAGAGAAAGAGAGAGAGAGAGAGAGGAATCTAATCTTTGTATTATTTTCCAGAATACCTCAAATGAATCACAATCTGTTCTTTTATATCCCAAGTCAGTCGGCTACAATGTTAACTAACTCTTTAACAACCTTCTAACAATTCTAACAACTACTGCTGACATGGTTGTGCTGATGTGGCTGGATGATGTGGCTGATGTGTCATCCCAATAGAAGTAACATGCGTCATGCAAAGAATCTTGCACGACGCAAGTCCCTATGTTGCGCAATGTGGTTTTGCGCGACGTAGGCCACTTCTTTGTCGTGCAAACCCTGCTTTCACTGCTTTGGCGCGACTTTTTTTTACTTTGCGCAACGAGAGACCTACGTCGCGTAAAGTGTTTTTTGTACTAGCATATAAACGTTGAGATAATAATTGTATTATACAATCTTGGACCAAAACAAAAAAATTGAAATAGACAAACTTAATGCTTTTTTGCCCAAAACAAGTTCCACACTTCATATTTATATTTCTTCTGCCCACCAGAAGTAACCGACAGTGTCATACTCGCAATTAAATTTTCTTGGACCTATTCATGAAGCTTGGAAATTTGAAATAAACATATACTTTGGCCACTAAGGACATGCAAATAACGGTCACAGTCTCGCGCTGTAATTGTATATTTTATTTCATCTTCCTTTGGCTTTTTGAGGGAAAGCAAAGAAAGAAATCGATATCCAGATTTTTTTATTTTTGTTTTTTAAACAAAAAGAAAGGTAAGAAAGAAATTGATGAATTAAATAATAAATAGGGGATGTGAATCTGAGTGGAATAATGACCACCTATAAACAGAGACAAAAAGAAATGATGTTTGTTTCCCACCACACTCTCCATCTCCAACTTTCACAGGGCCAAGCCAGCCCTAGATATTATTCCATTTTCCTACGTATTATGCTGACATCATAGGTACGTTAGCCTCACGCCAGCAATAGTTAACCTAATTATAAAACGTCTCACTCCCACAAATTATATGTACATTTCTACATCTCTTCCGTTCTCACTTTATTCTTAGAGCATTTCCACCCAGTCGATGTTTGCCATGACAAGGGGCCAAATCCACTCCAAAACCCTTTCACCCATCTTTCCAAGTCTGGGCAGTTTGGAGCCTTGACAGCAGCTCGGGCGGTCCTACCCCAAATCAACCCGTTTTGGTTGACGTCAGCCATATTTCTTGTTTTTGTCAAGAGTGTGTTGGAGGTGTTTGGTGGGACAAAAAACAGGGCACGTTGAAGGTAAGATAAGGGCACGTGACTCGATGATAATGACATCTTAACAAGATTTCTCATAGATATGAACACGTGGCGTAGCCATAGAAACATATTCTAAATTAACTTTGGCCGTTAAAGAATTATTAAATAATTGAATCATAGACGAAAATAAAAATAAACTATTGAGAATAGTAACTATTCACAATAGGTGGTGAGTGATAAAAGATTAGCTAAGGTAGTTCATTATTCACGTGAAAAAGAATTTCCCCAACCCTGCTCCTAGACCCAAATCCACCCAAATGAGAAACAGTTTGTTATTTTTTTAAAATTTTTTTTTACTTCCTTGGGAGAGACGAAACATCTTATATTAATAGATCCTATGACTATTAAAAGGGTGATGCAATATTGTATACAAAAGTATGACTTAGCATTACTCGACTCCTTAAGTAGTATACATTACAACCGTAGATCACAACATTCAAGAAATACCCAAATCCAAAACTTTACAACTCACAATAAACAAAACTAATGTAACTCATAAACTTAAACCTTAGCCGCCACAACTACGAAAGGAAGTCGCGTTGCTAGAGAACTCATTGCATCTTGCCATAAATTTATTTATTTTTATTTTTTTTACTTCTTTAGGAGAGACGAGACATCTTATATTAATAGATCCTATGACTATTAAAAGGGTGATAGTACACAAAAGTATGACATAGCATTACTCGACTCCTTAAGTAGTATACATTACAATCGCATATCACAACATTCAAGGAATACCCAAATCCAAAACTTTACAACTCACAATAAACAAAACCAATGTAACTCAAAAACTTAAACCTTGGTCACCACAACTACGAAAGGAAGTCGAGTTGCTAGAGAACTCATTGCATCTTGCCATAAAGAATAAGTCTTATTTTGACTTAGTAGGCAAAAAACATACATATCGTTACAAAGACTGATAGATCAAAGTTTAGCGAATATAAGATATATATCAAGGGTGGACTTCGCATGAAGGAGAAGCAGAAAAGCAGTGTTGGGGAGCTCAGTTATGGGCATGCATCAAATCAAACCACCACGAGAAAAATTAGTGTAATTCTATTTAGACACATAAAATTAACTCTATAATAGAGTTGATCTCTGTGTTGTATGTAGGATTCACCAATATTATAATACGTGTCAATAAATGTGTAAGTTTTACAAATCCAAATAACATTGCTAATAATCATCAAGTGATTAACAAATTTAATTATGAAGGTCAAAGCATTTGAAGTCCAACATTTCTAAGTCATTTCAAATAAGTAATTATGTAACCATAATCTTATCTTGCATGCTACATAATACATCATTAAAATGTGAGCGTTTGTTGCAATGAAATCATTTCTTCATATGGACTACAAATCTATATCCCTACATTTCCCTACATTTCTCTAATGATCACCTTCGTACCATGATACTGCTCGTCATATATGAATGAGTCACAATGTAATTGTATTCATTTGATGAGGCAATCTCCAAACTAAAATTTGGACTCAAATATTATATTTAAGTTAAAGTATAGCAATTGTTTCATGTACATACCCAATCCGGTGAAACTTTAACTTTGAGTCAAACTGAAACATAAATTCAACTATCTCTAATGAACATACTCAAATTATTAAACACAAATTTGAGTTTTTACTCCATCGAACATACCGAAATGTTTAAACTCAAAATGAAAAATACTTAAATCTCATACCCACCCTCTCCACATAACACCTAAAATTTGTACACTAAATACACATGTCTAACTGTAAATTGAAAACAAAATTGAAAACACAAACTCATCTTCACCGCAGATAATTTTGGTGAGTACTACTGAAAACTTGAACAATTTCGACTTGCAGTTGTTACTAACTTATTGAAGAATTTTCGGTGTGGACCTGCTGCCATAAAATTTCAGTAGATTCTAGTTGTAAAGTTGAATAGTTTTGTATAGACATACCAAAATATTTTCATGCTTTTGGTAGAGCACTGCTGAAAATTGTATCTTGATCACATTTTACGATCACCATATTATGAGCATCTTTAAAGTTAATACATAATAGAAATTATATAAAGAGAAACTTCTTGTGAAGCCTTCAACTAATCGATTCCGTGTTCCACTGGACAAATTAGATCTAAATTGTGGGGTGTTCAATAAAATCACCCATATGTAATATGTGAATCATTTTATCTTAAGTTTAACAAGAGGATGAAGTACAAAAAGGCCATTATTCTTAAATTATAGTTGGGAAAATAATTAATCAGCAGATTGCTAGTATTATGCCAATAAATCGATTAATAAGGCCCACCAAACATTTCTAACTTAGGAAGAAACCTCAAAGGCATTGAAAGATTACCAAGCCTAATTGAAGAGATGATAACAATATCATACGGTGGTTTGGAATTTGAGAAATTATGTGGTAGACGTGGGGGTTGGGTGAGGCATAAACAAAAGTAGATAGCAAAAGCGAGATTAGAAAGGTGAGAAGCTTTTTCTCTGCATAAAGTCAAATAGGGCCTCTTTCACAAAAATCGTAATGATACCTTCACGGCCGATGCAGAGGAGGTAGATTTGCACCCAAGATTCATCATCATTACCTCTAATATTTCTTTCTTTTTGGTGCCCCCAAATAAACCCTACAAAAATAATCCAGAGAAATTGATTAGTTAGACATATGAATTATAACCCCTCACTTTACTTTTTCCTTTCTTTTTGAAAGCTTTTGCAGCGAGTGATTATTTTCAATTGTAGTTGTATGCACACTTATATTTCAGATCTTTTGTTCTATTATTGTGTACTCATCTATATGTCCACTGTCGGTTCTCTCCAGTCAAAATAAAAATAAAAATAAAAACAACCCTTCATTTTTATGCTTGAGGGAGTTTCCACATGCTCTCCATGCAACCAAATTAAACGACAAACTTTGGTAATTAAGCAGGCAAATAAACCTTGTAACAACGTGAAATTTTGGTGATTAAGCATACTAGTCCTATATTGTTGACCTCCACAAAACAGTGAAACTCCACTAACAAGGACTTGTGAGACATGTATTTTCCATGCTTTTGAGGTCAAATGGCAACATGTGTTGCACTATTTACTTATTTAGTACTCTATGTGAGCGGGACATGTTTAGTTTGAACTGATTGTAGGAACTGGTTTGGATATATTTGACCTATTAACAGTTAACTTTATTTAATATAACGTAAAAATAACCCTTGTTGGTGAAGATGTAATGCTAATTAATTCAGTTTTTAAATAGTACTAAGGACCTTTATCCCACTGTGTTCCTGTTCAAACTCTGCATCTCCCTTAATAAAGTTTCATCTTTAAATTTGAAAATATTTCTTTTGGGTCGAAATTGAAAGGGTCTTTAGAGACACAAAAAACAAAACAGAACGAGAACAAAAAAAAGGGTGTCAATAAGACACTCCACACAAATACACCTTACTTAAAATTTACGATTTATGGACTTATATATCCTAATATGAAATGCTTATTTAGGCCCTAGATATTTTATGAATACACCCCAAGGCATTTCTAACGTTAGATAACTTGCATCCTAAGGTTCTTTTTCTTTAAGTTCTCCAACCTACTCCATTCTTCATTGTAGAACAAAACCATATAACTATTAAAGGACAACACGTTCATGAAAAAAAACTTGTTTTAATGAATAAAACATGAAATCGATTGTATGGAGGCTCCACACAAGTTATGAATTCATATATATATATATAAAAATATAAAGATGACTTCATATATATATATATATAAAAGGACAACACGTTCATGAGAAAAAAAACTTGTTTTAATGAATAAAACATGAAATCAATTGTTTGGAGGCTCCACACAAGTTATGAATTCATATATATATAAAATATAAAATATAAAGATGACTTCATATATATATAACTCCCAGTACAGGTTTTCGGTAGGTCTCTACTGTAAACACGATGATATTTTGGTAGGTTTCCACTGAAGAGGTGAAGATAATTTCTGAGAATACTAGCTGAAAATTGAACTGTTTCATGCGTTACTTACTCTTAGTTTAGAGCATACTGACAACATACACAGCTACTTCTCTAAGCATTTACTGGAATTTTATATTATTTCGGCAAACATCTATTGCAGTTTCGGTGGATACTTGTTGAAATTTGTTTAGTAAGTGTAGTGTGAGTGTAATTTGGATAAGTAATTAAAGTGAGAGGAGGATAATATTTAATTTAAAAAGAGATGTTGGTAATTCTAGTACGTATGATGTATTAATACAATGCGGGGTGTGAATAAAACAGTCCAAAAACAAAAGAGGGGAAAAGTAACAAGGGGAAAGTGGTAGTCATGTGTTATTTATAGGTGATTCCTTTTCCATGTATATATCCTTGAAGTTTGAGTGAGACCCTCCTGCCTCCCTGGTGCTTTTAATCTAAACTTTGCGTATGGTTGTTTCCCAGATAGATTTACTTGGATTATCATCTCCCTACAAGGCTAATAACCTTAATTATATTTCTTATTGATCCTCTACACCATATATACAAGAAGAGAGAGAGAGAGAGAGAGAGAGAGAGAGAGAGAGAGATGGCATCTAGAACGTCCCACGCAGCCATTCTCAACCACCACCACCACCAGCAGCCGCTGGGTTTGTTTGAGAATCAAGAGGGAGAGGGCTGTAATACACAGACGGATTTCTTTCCTTTCCCACAAAACTTGACCTTTTCATCGTTGCCCTTGGTAGGTCACCAATCTCTCAAAGGCGGCTTGAGCACGGCTAGCATAGCTTCTGATGATGCACCTTCAACTACCACTCTCTCTGAAACCCTAGTCCCCCGGCCATCACTTACTCCTCCTCTGAGGCATAAACAAGATCATAACATCACTACTAGTTCTGAATTTGGCGGAGGAGGAGGAGGAGGAGGAGGAGGACCCCATGGCCATCTCCTTTCTCTGCAAAGATCCACCGCAAATCTCTGGTAAACTAATATATAGTATGTCACACTTAATTATTTCCCCTTCTAATTAATCTCCATGCACTCTTCTTGAACATTTTCTTTAATTTAACACCTTATAATTATACTTTTGCATAACATGCACTACTATTAATCATGTAAATATGTGTTGAAACCATTTCTGTGTATTTATATTCTAGGGCATGGGGAGACGTGAGTGATGAGTACTGCCTGAGCAGCAAGAGATCAAGCGGCGGAGACGACAGCCATCATCCTTATTTAGGAGGGCTTTCGGCAATGAAGATGAAGAAGATGAAGGCAATTAGGAGGAAGGTAAGGGAGCCTAGGTTTTGCTTCAAAACCCTGAGCGATGTCGATGTGCTTGATGATGGTTACAAGTGGAGAAAGTACGGACAGAAAGTGGTAAAGAACACACAGCATCCAAGGTATAATTGCAAAAATTCAGATTCTACTGATCATTTTCCTCACCCTTTTCCTTCCTTTTTTTCTTTAATCAGTCCAAAAAAAAATTTAGTTGCATGTCTCGTTGGAAATATTAGCTCTACCGCTTGTACCCATTACACATGATGTGTTCCCTCTTTTCTCCTTTTTCTCTCTTTCTTTCTCTCTCTTTTATTATTGTCATTGGTATCATTGTCTGTCATCATTAGGCTTTTACAGGCTAGGCTTGGTGCTGGAGATTGATGGTAAATGTAGCCATTGCAAAAGCAATTCCAAAAAGAGCTATAATTATTACTACTCTTCAAAGATGAATTCATATGATATAAAATTCATTATAGTGTGCAAAGATTGATCAATTATACAAAGTTTACCAGTTAATCATCATATATATGCCAAAGCAGAATAATTAAGGGGGTGGATAATATTGGGGTACCGGAAATGACTCTTTTTCATGAAATATTGAATTAATGTACCTTCCACAAATTAGATTCCATTGAAGAAATCTGTTCAGTATAACTGAGTAAACAAATTTCTCTAGGATACCCAATGAATGACATACTAACTTGTGTTAATAATGAGTGATACGGCTTAGGCTTATTACTTAGGATGAATTACCTTAAAATATATAAAGATATATGTATTATATTTTTATTTTTAAAAAAAAAAAAGGCTACCCGGGTTATTGCTCATTGTAGCCCTCATGCTGGTGGAAAGAGGTGGAGAAAATAGAGCATGAGTCAAAAACATAATAAGAAAGAAAGAGATCAATGTGAAATGATTTTAGTTTGCATGCATGTCTCCTTTTACGCACCACCACTGCATATACTTCTTCTTCAAGATCCTCCCATTTGTTATATTTTTCTTTCTCACTATCTTGCTTTTTCAAAGTTTGAGACAAAAATATTACCAAATGGCCCAAAGTTACATCGAAATTTCGGAATCTATATACGTATTGCTTGAATGGAAAAGTTCTCGTTCTCTGAAAACATTGCATGGCTCTAGTGCATGCCTGTGTACAGACATTCTACTGATTCACTGCAGCTTCAAATGTCAAAATATATGCATATATATAAATTTCTCCTGCAAGTGTCAATCGAGATTGTTGATCTTAGTTAGGTATAATCTTGTTTAAATCTGTGCATTGCACACAGTTCAACAGTCTGTCAACTTATAACTTGTCAAATTATTAGAGAAGAGAATATTACCTTAATTACGTATATTATATGACATTTTCTGAAGCAGTTTGTTTTATTGCTTTTATATTGGCATTGAGATTCATGCCCCACTTTATCACCATAGTGTTGCAATTAAGTGCAGCAAAATTCTACAGATATGATTTGAAGTTTGAATGTGTCTATATATAGCCTGCATAATCATATGTACATAGGCCTCATTTGTTGAATTGTATGGTCTCCTGTTTTCTTCAGGAATGATTAATTGTGGTGTTCAATTATATTGTATGCAATGTCTTTTATTTTTTGGAAAGAAATGTATACAATGTCAAAAGTAGGAATAATGATTGACATCTATTTAGAATATCTTACAAATATTGAAAAACCCTACCCGAAGCTGAACTTGACAAGGATTTTTTACTGTTGATGAACAATGAGTCAATAAATCCAACTTTAAAATGGTCTGTCCAAGTACTTAAACTTTTCCATAAGAATTAGGTGTGTTAAGTTAGATAGAGCAGTTTGGCTAAAAAAAAAAAAAAAAAAAAAAAAAGGAGATCATTTTGTCGAACTCGACGACGGATCAGAGTAAAACTTAAGGCCTTACACTTATAAGTGCAAAAGAATATTATTGATTCATAGTACTTAGTGGTTCAAACCGTCTAAGTTTTAGGAATAGCAAGAATTGGGGGGATGTAGAAAGAGAGTTTTAACTTTTATTTGACGTGTTACAATATTAGTGGACCATTTAAGAACACAATATACTTGGATATTGATTGATTAGTACGCACATGTTGTCCTCTTTGAAATACAATGTTAAGTTGGCCCTATAAAAGTGTCCCTCAAATAAGTTTATGTGAGAGATCCGTAGACTGAAGCTCACTATATATTCAAAAAAGATATCCCATTCAAAAAAATAACCCAAGTCATGGTGATATAAGATTCTTATGCTATGGGTTGACTGACGACTTAGAACTCAATTAGAAGTGATTTTAAAATGATTGAAAACATTTTTTTGAAAAAATATTTTTGAAACTAATATTTAGTAAAAATCCAAATAGATCTTGAAAAAGCACTTTAAGTCCTGTTTTCAATTAGAAATTAGTTAGTTTGCTGCCAGGGTTAGAGAGCTCATAAATAAAAGTTAGCTGTCTATAATCTGCTTGTTATGTAACACAGAAACATAGAGAGCACTTCTTCCATTTCCTCTCAAGGTTCTAAAAGGTACTATTCGGGCGACAGGTATAGAGACCTAGTACTAGACATTTAGGCATGATGTACGCCTTTTTTTTTAAACCCTATTTTGAATTTATTATATAACATATAAATAAATGTCTACTTATATTAAAAAAAAATACATAAATGTATTAGAATACAAAAATTGCAAAATAGAATGACACATAAATTTTAAAAGTACTACAGAACATGGGGAACTAGCATATATAATAAGTGTTCATCCAATATATCCAACAAGTCTTTTACTATTTATTTAAAACATAAAATGCAAAGTGGAAGTTATCTATCTTTTGTTTAAGTTAGAGTTGCGACTTAGGCGGGCTAGGCCTATTTTCTGTCTAAGTTACAGTCGCGACCCAGGCGGTCGAGGCGGGTATGTAAGCGGGTGCTTAGGCAAGCATAGACGTCCTTTCTTATCTTTTTAAATGCCGAGAGATTAATCGTGATGGTGGGTAGCCCCTTAGCCAGGGCTTTTAAAACGCTGTCTCTATCCTTTGATCTTTCTAGATATATATTCTCTCCATTTCACTACCAACTTTAATTAAATTTGTATCATTGATTATTGCTTAAATGTGTGGTTTACTAGTTACTAATATCATTGATCAGATTAATTCTTTCCCGAATGTGTAGTTCAAATTCGTATTCTAGCCATATGGGCATCTATTTTCAAATACAAGTCCGGCTAGAGATGACTTTCCATAGGAGATCAATTAATAGATGAAGATTTTGAGTAAGAGTTTGTAGGGAAGAAAAATTAAGATTTTGTAAAAGCTGATAGTCAATAAATTGAATCATAAGCATACATGTGCAACTTTAGCCTTCAGGTGAGTGCTGCATGTATTTAATTAAAGGGAAATCGTTTTTATTTTGCTAAAGTAACCAGGAATCATATTTTGACTTGGAATTTCGAGGTTAAATAGGTCCCATAAGTAGGTCCCCTGAAAATTTTAAACCTAACGTACTACTAACTAGGGCAGTTGAAGAGCTTTTGACATTTCCCAGACCTGAAGTTCAATTAGTCTATAGCACCAATTATTATGAGAATTTCAATTGTTACTGAACTAAGTACGTTTTTGTTTACTGAATTGCAGGAGTTATTATCGTTGTACGATGGATAACTGCCGCGTAAAGAAACGAGTAGAGCGATTAGCCGAGGACCCGAGGATGGTGATCACAACGTATGAAGGGAGACACGTACATTCTCCATCTCATGATCTTGATGATCAAGATTCACGATCTCCGTCGCACCTGAACAACTTCTTCTGGTAGCTACCCAGACTGCTACCTACTACTGTATATTAACTCATAATAGCCTCATGAGCTCTCGTTTTCGTTTTTGTTTTCAGTTCTAGTTTTTGTTTGGTGTTTTTTTTTTTTTTTTTGGTTATGGATTCAAACGATCACCCTCATATTATACCTAGCTTGCTGCACTCTGGTTGTGTATGCATGTGTCTTTGACTGCATGTATTTGAGAAATTTTATGTGTATCTGGAATATAAGGTGGTATATGAAGTGGAGGGACATCGAAAAATATACTCTAGATGTATCAATCATGTCGTTCACTTGTATTATAATAATACATCGTATATCACTTTATGTTCGGATTACACTAAAAAGTTCTCAATGCATTGGAGATCCATAATTAACATGCATCGGCTTTGATAACCGGTTTTGTTCGATAACCGGTTTTGTTAAGCCTCCTATTCTAATACGCTAATGAAAATAACATTATTGTTTCTTTTACTCCCAACTTTTCCACAGCTTTCACCGTTTAATTAATATCGTTCTGAGTCTTCATTCATGGATTTTACTCTGTAAAATATTCATTTGGGATTAAGATTTCTTCTAAGAGCGATTGTGGAAATTGAAGAAAGTTAAGGTCATATTTGACAATGTAAGAAATGACTCAACTTTTTATAAATCTATCATTTGTTTTCGTGATCCAAAATAATTGTAACTACATGTCATTCTATCTTAATTCAACGGTACATGAGAAAGCGAAACAATAAACTGTTTCTGCATTAAGATTAAATTGTGAGTGATCACAATTTTCTTTTGACTTTAGGGTCTCGTAGAGGGGACTAGGTTAAACATACTTAAGGTCATATCAAATGGAGTGGCTACATGGCCGGAATATGGCCCGATTTGGACAAAAATCAACTCCAACTAAATTCTGGGCTAAAAATCAATGGAAGCCGAGCCATCATGCCAAAACATGATGACCAAAGGGGCATTGGGCTGTTCAAGCTAAGCCTGATACCCAGCTCGTTTGCGGGGGACCAGTCGCTGCTAATCCAATCCACCATGGATCCAATGGCCAGATATGTACACATCAGCAAAGGATAGTTTTGTCAGATTGGCTACACGTCAACTAAGATTGTTAGGATTGTGGTTACACAGCTAAAAGGATAAGAAAAGTTAGTTTCTGGTGACTTAGCTATGAAACTAAGGTTGTAGCATAAATAATAGTCTCTCTATAATTCTCATTCAATCAATACATTCATAGCAGTTCATTCTTCGTTCTCTCTCTCTTCTTTCTTTCTTTCTTTCACTACATTCTTCTAAGAAGGTTTTCTTTGCTTTCTTCTTCCTTTCGAGATACTTAGCTTAGTGTTAATATGGTATCATCGGCGGTGGTCGTTCCCTGGTGGTTCTGTGTTTTCCGATTGATTACAAGTTTTTTGCTGTTCGTGGAGAAGTTTTGGGGTTTGAATTCTGCAATTTCAACAACGAAAGGTCTGTGCACTCTCACTGTTCGATGTTTTGTGTCAGTGGGTTTTCTTTCTACTAGATGAATTGTTTGCTTATAAGGTCGATTGCCATTATATTGTTTGACATTGTGATGGATTATAAAGTTGATAGCTATTATTTCTGGATTTGTGTGTGATAATATACTCCATTGAAGGCCAATTGCCGGAGTATGCAATCTTGAATGAAGGCTGATAGCCAAAATCTTTGTTTCCTATAAATTGTCTCTTTGAAGGTCGATTGCCGAATAGGGTTTATGGTTCTTGGAAGTGTTTTATATAATCTTGATCTTTGTGAGTGTTTTGGAAGTGGTTTGATAATTCTTGGTTGTGCAAGAGGAAGAATCTGGTGCATGTAGTCAAAATGTCTGATCATATAGTGGAATATGTGAAAATTGAAGGTCTTCTGGGAATGCCAACTGTGGAGCAAAAAATAATCCCAAAAATTCTAGAGGCGGCATATGAACTTTTAATCAAGAAGGACAAGATTGCCCTCACTTCTCAGATTCTCCCACACGCAGCTCACATTCCTGAAGGACTTAAAGATTGACTCCAATAAAGTAAGTAATACTAATTTAAATCAATTAAGGATTATTACCCTATTATCTCAAGATATTATCTCATATTAAATATCTTGGGAATATTTAGAGAATATTTCTCCATTAAACCCTATAAGGCAGGCCCTTGCCCTATAAATACCCCATATTCTACCAATTTTATGGGGCTTTTGCAACCCTAAAAAGTCTTAAACACTTTATTCTTTCAGAGAAACTAACTTAGGCATCGGAGATCCGTTGACCTAACCCCCCCCACCTTGTGGGCGCGTGAGGCTTAGGTCTTTGATTAAAGGTGTTGATTGTTTTACAGGTGCATTTTTGTCCAAACTGAAGACAATGAAAATTCATTGACAAATTGGTGCTTTCATTGAGAGATAATTCAAGATACTCGAAGAAGCCTCTCGCATTAGTTTCTTGAATTTTCCGTTACGTTGAATTTCTCACACGTTGTATGAATTAATTTTTCCTAGAAAAGTTTCTTGATCAATCCCTGGAGAAGGGATACAATGGTAGGAAATTCAGAAACTACGACGAACGGAACCCCATACGTGGCAGGATTTGGACCGGAGAATGGAGACGAGGGCATAGCCCCACCACGGAGATCCTCAAGGCTCAACACGATGGCAGGAGGAGCCCTATTGCCGCGGAGCTGCACCACCACTATCACCATTGTGACCTAGCATCCCACTAGACATGACATTCGTGTCGAGTTTCTCGTGTTCGTGTTATTTTCGTGTCATACTCGATAGCTTAACGGGTTGTGTCGTGTAATACCTGTTAAAGTAAACGGGTAATATGATCTGACCCGTTAAGAAAAATATATTTTAAATCAATAAAAATGAAAATGAAAAACATAATTTGACCCAAAAAAATGTAAAACATAATACTAAATTAGTATATACATGCTACATTTCGGAGTTGACCCTTTTATGAAAGTTGTAAAGCTTTTCATTATGAGTGATTACATTTTTCACACTTCTACAATAATTATTATTAATTTTGCACTCAAATAAAAAACACTGTTCATGAGATTTGGAGGGTTTTAAAAATCTAAATGACCATGTAACCATTGTCTAAGCGTTGAGGATGCAATTATGAACGTTTATTATGCTTTCGCATCTTTCAGACTTATACATTAATGATTATGAATTTTGTTTATTTTGAACTCTCTTAAAAATACTATTCATGAGAGTTTGTATGGTTTTAAAAATTCAAACGATACCTATCCTCAAAGTGTAGAGGATGTGACTACAAGCATTTGCATATTTTTTTCATATTTTTCGCACATGTAAATTAATTATTATAATTTTTTAATGTGTTTGGTATTTTTAAATTACTTGATTTTTTTATTTTTAATGTATTTTATGATTTTTAATCTCAATCCTTGCTTATAATATACTATAAAAATATATAAATAAATAAAACTTAAATTTTAAAATTTATATAGAATAATAATTAATAAACAAGATATATACATATTCATTGTGGATGCAAATTTCTTCCTCCTTGATCTTGGACAATTTTGCACCTACCAAACAATTAACACCTTAGGTTAAGGCCAAGAGCCTCACGCGCCCACGATGAATGGGGGGGGCTTTGGCCGAAGAACCTCCGATGCCAAAGTTAGAATTTAGAGAGAAAGAGTGTTTAGAGAATTTTGGGATTTTTGCCAAAGTGTTCGAATTAGCTTTTTGGTGAGAATGAGAGTATATTTATAGGGATAGGAGGTGGCTAGGGTTTTTTGGGTTTTGTTCATGATTGATGGTAATTTTAGGAGTTATGTAGTTAATTGACTAATTAATTTGGCTAAATATAATTATTGCCAAATTAATTAGCTAATTAGTGGGATGAAATGGGAAAATATGGGGAGATCCACTAGGATGGCCGGCCATTTGGGAGTTTTGGGGTTAAATGGATGACTTTCAATTAACAATTAATATATTATTTATAAATATATTAATTGGCTAATTAACATTACAAAAAGGAATGAATATATGATTTTTTTGGCATGATTAACTAATCAATAAAAAAGATTAGCTAATCAGATGTGAAAAAGGTAAGTCAAAGTGGGAAAATAAAGGAGATGGCCGGCCCCTCTTTTGGGAGAGAGATAACCGGCCTTTAGGGTGTTTTTTTGGTGTTATGGCTAATTTAATTGACAAATTAATGAGTAATAATCCCATTAATTTGTCAATTATCTCAATTTATGTAGGATAATTGGTAGGTTATGAAATAACTACCTAAAATGTGGATGGATGAGATAATTTGGAATTGGTTACCTTTTCTGGAGCATTTTTGACTTGGTTGAGGATGATTGCTTGCTACTCGCATGTAGGATCCTCGTTATACCTCAAGGGTATTTTTGTCTTCTTTTTCCCAAAATCCACGTGTCGCCTTGTGAATATTTTTGGCTCCACATTCATTATATCTATTGTATTTTACAGTAAGTTTTTTTTAGTAGTTTAAAAAAATTAAAAGCATCAAAATAACTTTTTTCTTATCATGTCAAAACAGGTTACCCGCGTGTTACTCTCGTGTAAACATGTTAAGGGCCTGTTATTAACGAGTTATTATCGTGTGACCCAATAATGACCCAATTAGCTATCATGTTGACCCGAAACTTGTTCTTTTCGTGTCGTGTTAACGGATCATGTAAGAAATTGCTAGGTCTAGCAGCCACGGTAAGGCTACCAGGCCACGACACCACTTCCACTAAATCTTAGACAACTAAACCCTAGGTAGGAGGCCCAGGTCCACTTCCAAACCCTTGGGCAGGAGGTCCTGAACTTGGCAGCTGCCACAGCAAGCCCTAGGCAGGAGGCCCTGCCCAATGCAATGGCAGGCCTTGTTGCACAGCAGGCCCGAACTCGAGCCCAGAATTCGGTAGCTGCTGCCAGTTAAGCAGCTCAGCTGGCCCAAGCCCCAGCCACTCAGCCAACAGGCCAAGATGTGGTAGCCGAACGGCTAGGAGGGCCCACAGCCATGCAGATTCAAGGCGAGCAAGCGCCGGTCCAACGCGTTCTGACGACCCGACCTGCAGCCCAATCCATTCCAAGGCTACTTCTAACGATCCAAATTCCAACCACAGGTCCCGCGATCGATTCAAGGTTTCTGTAGGATTGCCCGCTTTGTACTTGCAGTCCACTATACTTCTATCACTCATAGAGACACCTATCATCCAAGCTTTTCCAATCTAAATGGCGAGCACCCATTGACCCAGCAGATTACCAATTTGACGAACGCCCTTGCCCAGCAGACCACCTTGGTGAACCAACTTCTCAAGCGCATCGAGATGCAGGGCGCCCCAGATGAGATGTCTCGAAGCAAGATAAGGGCAGAAGAACATGACTCATTCCAGTGACGTCTTGGCAAAGAACCGCTCAGCCCGCCAAGAACCAAGTGTTCGGGTAGTGTACACTCTCGTTTGGGCCCTTGGGGAAATGTCTTCTCCTGTCTAGATGCATAGAGAAGTGTTCATTCCTGACTCGGCTCACAAGTCAATGTGCATTCGAGGTTGGGTTCACACTCTGATGAGCATTCAGGACATTCCAGGTGAAGCGTCCACATGAGGCTAGGCCCACAACGAGATCTTCCAATGAGGTAATAGAGTAGGCAACTGCATGACACCTAGAGAAGAGCACGTGAGCAGGCCAGCTCAAATTTCACTGGTAGCCCACGCCCAGAGTGACTGCAAGTAGCACAAGGAAAACCACGTGCATCGCAACCGTAGCACAGACCAGAAGGACGAGCCGAAGAACAACATGGACCAGCAGGTCAACACCAGGGGTAGCTGGAGGCTCCACTTTCTCACCAAGCACAAATCCACAATGAAGTACAAAGGCTCGTTGCAGAGCAACTGTGCGGATTCCAGTGCATTGACACTATCGACGATGCCCTCCGTAGAGACGTGGCCAGCCTAAGTAGGTCACCATTTATAGACGAGATCGAGCAGGCGGAGCCACCACGGAAGTTCAACCCGTCACATTTCACCTTGTTTAGGGGAGATGAATATTCGAACATACACTTGATGCACTACCGAAGTGCCATGACCCTTTACGCTACAATGACGCTCTCATGTGCAAGATCTTTGCCACAATGCTACAAGTGAGGCGCAAGACTGGTTCCACACTCTGTCGCCACATTTAAACCAGAGCTTCGACGGACTTTCTTTGGTTTTCACTAAGGAATATTCGTTTTACCGCTCAATCAAGAAGAAATCTGACCACCTTTTTAGCATGAAGAAAGACCCGAAGGAGTCACTCTGCACTTATGTCAAGAGATTTAAGGCGAAAAAGGCAAAGATCGTCAGATGCGATGATAGCATCGCATGCTTAGCTTTCAGAAAATGAGTCTTAGCACATCACCCGTTCTTCGAAGAACTGATTATAGGTGAGAACCTGTTCCTAGCGAACTCTTATGCTTTGGCAAAAAAAGCACTCTCTCTGGGATGAGGAGAAGCACTCCCAGAAGCCGTCTGAGCAGCCACACAGAGCTAGGGAACCGACTCAGAAGAAGACGAGCAATAAGCCACTCAACATCAAAAGCAAGCTAGGAGATAAACGCAGGGACCAGTCCCCAATAAAAGGAGGCACGGTGCCCAAGACATACACCAGGTTCTCAATCCCGATCAGCTAAATCCTTCGCGACCTCAAGGACAAGCCATGGTTCAAGCTGTTACCACCTTTAAATGGCGACACCTCAAAGATGGACCAAACCAAATATTGTGCATTCCACAGGGGTCCTGGGCACACAACTAATGATTGCACCATATGGAGGAGGTACTTTGAACAACTTGTGAAAGAAGGCAAGTGTGACCAGTATTTCGACATACTAGCTGTTTGACCAAGGCGAGAAGCAGATGCCAATGCTGAACCCCCAACCAAGATAATCCGAATTAACGGAATCTTTGTCGAATTCGAGCATTTAGGGGTCACCAATAACTCTAAGAAGAGGAAAATCCAGCAGGCGAGATCGGTCAATCAGGTTCAAGCCACAGATGTTGTACCTGGACCAATCGTTAGCTTCATCAAACTGGACACTGAAGGAGTAGACTTTCCCCTCCCTAGTGATTTCTGTACAATTAGCCCATGCCATCGTTGACAGAGTCATGGTGGATAATGGCAGCTCAATCAACCTTCTACAACTGTCGGTCATCCAGAAGATGGGCCTGAAAAGTATGATCTAACGCAAAACAAATGTCTTAACCGAATTCAATGGACTCACCTCAACTACTATTGACACTATCACACTTGATGTAACCAGCCCATTGGTTGTCTCATAACAGACCTTTATGATTGTTAGCGACCCATTTCCCTATAATGGGATATTGGGCTGTCCCTGGATGGTGAAGATTGGAGTTATGACATCGATTGAGTATCAGAATATCATATTCTGCATCCCAGGAGGAGCAGTCGAAGAGATTAAAGATGACCAGGCCATGTCCAGGTGATGCACTGTACAAGTTCTCAAGGAGTCGAAGAAGAAATCTTTTGCCCCAGCAGTAGCAGCTGAAGTGCAGAAAGAAGATTCCACCTCTGCAAAATAGCAATTACAATTTTCCCAACATTGTCAATAAACTTAGCGCATGCATTGACGTCATCAAGCAGGTCAACATTTAGTAGCGCACAAACCTTAGGAAACTCTCCAGCCTCAAACTTGGTGAATCTTTCAGAACTGCCTGTGCGAGCAGATTTCCACTTCTTAGCAGACAAGTCAATCATGACAGAATGAGGATGAGGCCTAGACGCCGCTTTAGCAGCATAATCCACATTTCCGTTCTTTATAGCAGCGAGCCTCTCAAAAGCTGATCCAGACTTAGAACCCGACGGATTTTTCGATACAAACTTGGACACCAAATGCACCACCGAACTCTTCCACTAGGCAAGTCTCTCAACAATGGATGCGGTCACCTTCAACGCAACAGGTTTCACAAGCTCAGGCTCAACGGTCATCTTTGCACCTTTCGGGGAAGTTAGATCAATGACAAGCTTCTCGGCCGCAGATGAGCTCCCATGAGCAGCAGAAGAAGTCCTTGGATTCTTCTCAACTAAAGGCTCACAAGCAGGTGATGAAAACCTCTTCTTTCCACCACCATTGGTAGTAAGCTCTACAGCAGGGATCGGGCGAGCCAAAGCCTCGTCCTTTATTCGCTTTATCTTTTCCCTCAGAGGCAAGCCACCTTTTTCCCGACAAAGAGGGCTGAGTAGCCAACGCCACTCACGGTATTTAGCAAGAATGCCCAAGGCGACATGCACTTTCTTCATATCTTTCGAAGTCCTTGGAGTTGAGCCAAACTCCGAATCTACACAAAGCAAGAAAGATAATCAATAAATTGAAGTCATGGAGCAGCTCAACAAAAATTCAAGCAAGACAAGAATGAATCAGTTCACTTACAGTTGATAAAGGTAGTCAGGACACGCAACTCCAGAGAAGAGTCAGACTCTCACTCTCCACTTACCTCAAAGGTGTTTCTCGCCCACTCATGATCGCCTTTGCTAGAAGCATCAAATAGCCTATGGCGAGATATCAGCTGCCCCACGCCTTCCTTGTGGCTAATCTCAAAGAAGTACCAGAACTCATTTATGGCCAAGCCAAGATCAAAGAACTTGCTCAAGTTTGAGAATCCCACCATCGCACGAACTGTATTTGGGGAACATTGAGTAGGCGCGCATTTCATGGAGCATAGCACCTCCTAGAAAAGACGTGGTATGGGAAAAGTGAATCATAACACAAAGTAATAAGGATGGAATTTGATAGCTCTCTTCCTAACAGAGGCACCTTCGTCGCATGGTTCATGGCTGTTATCATCTTTCACCCACTTGACGCGAACCTCAGACAAAATCGTATGCTTGTACGCCTCAAGAAAATCTTGAAACAACTCGTCGAAATTGATCTTGATGTGCGCAGCCTTGAAGTAGCCTACCTTGCTAGAAGAACTACCTTGACGGTACAAAGGTGGAGGATATTCGTCACTTTTGCGATCAGAAAAAGACATCTCAAAGTCTTTGTAAAAATGACGAAGAAAAATATTCAGAAGGCAGCTCGCAAAAAAAAAAAAAAAACAAAGTAAGAGAAAAGATGTTTGCATATATATATATATGCCCAAGAAAAACAGCACATATGCGGCCCAGCAAGAAGAAGGCGCAGACCTCCCTTCCTCTCGTCTCCTCCAACACAAGGTGCCCCTAGAAAAAAACCCAAGCCTCATGGCCCAGGTCCCACGTGTAGGAGGGTCGGCCCACGTCAGACCCTCTCTTTCTCTTCCCACTGCCCATGCACTAGCACAACAGCCATGGAAACCCGGCCTGAGCCTGTATCCCCACGCTAACAAACACCTTTGCCGCTCCACCTGCAGCCCGTGGCCTCCCTACCACGCCATACATGCATCCTTAACATCAACCAAGCCAATTCCTCAAGCCCCAATGCTCCCAAAAATTCAAGAAGAAGAAAAATTCAAAATTTTCTTACCTTGGTGGACACGGAGGAGAAGAAGAACAACAAGAAATGACTCTTTGCAAGGGCAAGAAAAGAAGAACGCTAGGGGAGGGGGAAGAAAAAAATATCCTCTGGCTTTTCTTTCTTGTTGGAATAATGATTTTTCTCCAAATTTATTTAATCCCCTGCTTAAGGCAAAGTTAAATAGGTATTGGGGGAAATTATTTTCCTTTTCCTAGAAGAAGTCTATCTCTAAATCAAGAAAGAAGATCAAGTTCAAATTGGGGAACAACTCTACAAACCCAAGAAGCTTGGGATTTCTAGACCTACTGCCCTTTCCATACAAGCAGCATAGTAGGTGTGGGGGCATTTGTGGAGCCAAAAATAATCCCAAAAATTCTAGAGGCGATACGTGGATTTTTATTCAAGAAAGACAAGATTGCCCTCAATAAATGGGCAGGCTTCTCAGATTCTCCCACGCGCAGCTCACATCTCTGAAGAACTCAGTAGCTGAACATAAATGCCCACAGCTCACCTGCCCATGGCAAGGAATTAAAGATAAGGATTAATTACCCAAATCCTATCTTTAATACATTCCTATTTAAAGATTGACTCCAATCAAGTAAGTAATCCTAATTTAAATCAATTAAGGATTATTACTCTATTATCTCAAAATATTATCTCCTATTAAATATCTTGGGAATATTTAGAGAATATTTCTCCATTAAACCCTATATGGCCGGCCCTAGCCCTATAAATACCCCATATTCTACCAATTTTAGGGGGCTTTTGCAAACCCTAAAAAGCCTTAAACACTTTACTCTCTTAGAGAAACTAACTTAGGCATTGGAGATCCGTTGACCTAACCCCCCCCCCCCCACCTTGTGGGTGTGTGAGGCTTAGGTCTTTGAACAAAGGTGTTGATTGTTTTGCAGGTGCATTTTCGTCAAGACTGAAGACAGCGAAAATTTGCATCGACACTAACTGTAAAATTGCAAGATGACAACGTTGTTAAATGGAGCTTTCAATTTTAGTCAGTCTTGCGCAGATATTATTTGTTTGATTTCTTTACTAGTGACAATCCATGTCCACCTAAATTTGTTATACATTCTAAAACTGGAGTTACTAAGGAGATTACTGCTGCATATAAGAATTAGGTGAAAATGGATATGGCTTTACTGAGCTTTTTAATTGCTACACTATCTGATGATGCCATACAAGATGTTATTGGCTGTTAAACCTCACAGGAAGGGCGGAATGTTCTGCAAGATCGCTTTGCTTCTGTGTCTGTCTCACGGATCAATTAGTTAAAAACTGAGTTTTACATTGCACAAAAAGGAGGTGATTCAATTGAAAATTTTCTGTTAAGATTGAAAGCTATAAAGGATCAGTTAATTTCTGTAGGAGAAAGGGTTTCAGACAATGATCTTGTTATTGTTGCATTAGCTAGTTTGCCACAAGAGTTTGATATGATCAAGATAGTAATATTGGCAAGAAAGACTCCAATCTCTCTAAAAGATTTTAGAGCACAACTTCTTAGTGTTGAGTTGACTATTGAGTCCAGGGTAAATTCTCTTACGAGTACCATGTCTGCAATGTATATGCATGGTGATAGATCTGTTAATCATAGTAATGGTACTAATGGGATTTTGTTGGAAATGTGCCCTAAAGCCAAGCATATGATGATACATTACGGACATTACACATGTTAAACTAATCTAGTTTAATATAAAGGGCAAAGATTATTGTTTAAAGTCGTCTCATATAAATGTTATAGCTTAAATGATAAGTCCAAGGAATATGTAATTGGGAGAATGTGATCTAAATAAGTTAGATTCACGAGACCATTCTCTTTCGTATACATATCCTAAATGTTCCTGATTATAGGATTGCCTATTGGGCATTGACTGTCTGTTAAGATTAGTACGTGATATGTCTTCTCTTAGAGAGATTGACTGGTCTCAAGTTATTGGTGTGACTGACACCAAGACAAGCATGTAGGTGCTTAATAGAGAATGAGTCCACTGAACGCGATCAACAAGGAGTTCTCATACTGATGTCACATGAAAACTCAAGGTTGGGATAATGCAAAGTAGTCCTTTGACTTGATGCATCATAGTTGTCTTGTGGTTAGGTCCTTGATTTTTGACTATGTCAAAGTCACTCTGTCAAAGGGTGTTCACGGCATAGTTGGGATTAAGCCACTTAGCCATCGAGGCAAGTGAATGCACAACAAGGGGTCTCTAACCTTCAAATCGTTTATGGGAGAAAACTCTATGATATGATTAAGAATCTTTGGCGAGAGTATGAATGAGATTTAGGAATTCAAGGGATCTCTAACTTTCAATCAACTTTCAAACAAACAAATCAATTCACACACACCATTACTGCTCACCATGACCGGCCACCCCTATAATGGGGGTACTATTGGGGCTTTTATGCAATTACATAAAGTTTTGATACTTTTGTGTATTTGCATTTGACCTGAAAGTTTACGTTTTTACATAAAGGCTCAAAATCACTAAAAGACAAATTGTTTTGCTCCTTTAATGAAGCTTTTGTATTTGTTGAAATTTTGTGTGTTATAGTTTTAATTACATGAAGTAGTGGACTTTTGTGTTTTTACAATGTGACCTCAAAAAGTTTTTATTTTGCAATATAGCCCAAAAGTTGAGGTTATTGCATTTTGGCCCTAATTAGTTGAGAACAAAATAGTTTTGTCTCTTTAAATGAGAATTGGATTTTCATTTCATTTAGCTTCGTTTAAATCTATTCTATGGATACAAAAAACAAATGACAATGTTGCATTCAAGTTTAATTAGTTAAAGTGTTAATTAATTAAATAAAGGGTGATTATGAACCTAAGCCTACAATAATTGAGCTATGTGAAATTTGTTTGAACCATGGGAATGTGTAGATTAGATTTGGGTTGTAATTTGATATGATCAAATGTTGTAAAAGAGCATAAGCTCTTCTTTACTTTAAAGTAATTTGATTTGATCAAATGTTGTAATAGAGCATAAGCTTTTCTTTACTTTAAAGTAATTTGATTTGATCAAATGTTGTAATAGAGCATAAGCTCTTATTTACTTTGAAGTACTCCTTTCTTGTTTTATTTGATATGCATGAAATTGGAGTAGTAGGGTCCAACACCTAATAAGAAAACACGCCTTAATGTGATTAGACACGTAAGTAAAATTAATCACCATCCTTAGACCGAGATCCAACACTAGGCTTGTGTTGGATCGAATCAAAGGTTTATAGTCATCCTAAGGCCCTACGACAACTATATAGTCCATCAATGAATGCAAAGCTTATGTTAGTAGTACCATATACTTTTGCTTTAAAAATCATTTTACAAGCATAGTGGGAGTATCATATACTACTAAATCAATCACATGGACCAATAATTGTAATGGGACCAAATTGTTTTAATGAGATTAAAATGCATGCTTATATGTGATGAGACCTAAAAACCCTTAACTAAACCGTTATTAAGTTGACAAGTGTGAGAGTGCTTTGAACACTCTTTCATGGCCTTTCACCGTGGTATGCTCTGATCGTTTGTGACTCATACACCGACTTCACCCTATCATGGGGGAGTACAAAGTATGTGCTTACACTCAGGAGGAGTTCTATATGCATACATGATGTTGTGAAGGTAGGTAACAAGAATGATCAACATCATATCATTGTGAGGTTGTTCTTGAACCCCTACCCAAACTTACATGGTGGGAATGACTTAACTAAGTGCAATGGAGCCAACATCATATCATTGTGAGGCATCATTCTCTAGAGGCCAAATAAGATGGGTACTTACATGAGATGTAAATGAGTAAGCGTACTCTCTCATTATTATTGATGCTAGCCAACAACATATCATTGTGAAGTGGGCTTGGTAATAGTTAGTCTCCCATACCCTACTAAGAGTTTCCTCCAAAACTATCGAATTCCAATGAGGGATATGGAATTTGCCAAAAATAGTCGGTGGTGCTATTTGATTTAAAGACCCAGATCAAATAGATTAAAATCAATCAATTTATATTCGTTATGTATTTATTTACCGATATATTTGCAAACGCTATCCAAAAATTGACTAAGAAAAAGCCGAAGGCTTTAGTCTCCAGATTTGGTACCATAATCCCATAGATTGTCTTGAATGGATAGTATATGTACCTAAGTAGTCTCATCGTCACAATCTTCCTATTGATAATGTATCATTGGAAGAACCTGTTAGATAAGTCTATCATAAAGAGGACAACACAAACAACAAATGCTTATTCCTTTGTTTTATGAACAAAGGAACTTGAGAAGATTAGCACAAAGACATGGACACTTTTAGTGTCATAATTCTTCCATTACAAATCGTTGTATGAAGAAATAAGAGTTTCTTTGAACAACCCTTAGTTAATGCAAACACTTGTGCTTGTTTCTTTGTTAAATGAATAAGGAACTTGAGAAGTAAGCACAAAGGCATGGACACTTTATGTGCCATGATTCTTCACTTACAAATTGTTGTATGAAGAAATGAGAGTTGCCTTGAACAACTCTTGAAAGTTTGAAACCATGTTTACAACATAATGGTTGATTGACAAAAATAGTCCATTAACAAGGACTTATGATGATTTTGAATCATTGAGTGTTAAAGTGTTAAACCATTTCAGGAGACGGAAACTAGGCAAGGACTTCACCTTTGATTCCCTATCGAAATAGTTCACTAAGTTTATTGTAAACTATATAGTGAACAATAATTGCACACTCTCCAAATCACTTGATGTGTATAACACAATTGAAATAAGTTTCAAGAGAGATAGTGGGAGTTTAAGGGACCATGACTATTGTAGTCAATGGAGAAGTCAAATGAAGAAAGCAAAATAACTCCAAGGGAACAAACTTTCTTTATGAAAGGATGGACATTGGAAGGGGTATTTGCAAGAAATGTCTTGCAAGTGTCAAGAACACACCTTTCGAAGGTGTTGTAAATTGTTCTTGAATAGTTCAAAACAGTTGGTTCTTCTACTTAAATTCTTGAGTCTGAATTATTAACTATGTTTTATAATCGTTATAAAAGTTTGGCTATTAAGAAGTAGAAGATTAATGAGAGAAGGGAAAGTACTTCACATTCGGAACGTGAATAAAATATAGATCTCTGCGAAAGCAGATATTACTTCCTCATATGAACTATCAAAGAAATTGGAAAAACAAAGATTGTCTTTACATTCCAATTTGAATAAGGAACTTAATTCCGTCACTATAATTTTAAGAGATGGATGAATGTTTTGTTTGACAAAACATTGTTCTTTATTAATGAATGATTGGATTATTGTAATTTGATTGATTGTCTCTATAGTAGAGATGATGTGGTAGTGTTAACTATTTAGAATATAACGATGCTTAAAACCCAAAGGGTTGCAAGGTAGTGACTAATCCCAATGAGTTGTGACACCTCTAAAACATAAATTACAAGTTGGTCATAAATGGATGCTTTGGATCGTTAGATCCGGATCCAATGCCTTCTTGTTAAAATTGTATAGAGGCGAAATGTTCGAATCTTTATTCTTTTGAAAAGAAGAAAGAATCACAAAGTTGTTGAGGTGAATTCACTTAGATGTTAGTGGCACTTGTCCACAACATAATACTACTCATGTTGTATGACATTCACCAAAGATCACTCTTGGTTGGACTATCGTTTATTTTGAATAAACACAAGTCCGAATACTTTGCAAAAGGTTTCAAAGAATTCAAGAATGTAAGTTGATGAGTAAGACGTCTAAAGTATTTACCTCCTTAAATTTGATCCAAGGAAAAATAACACTTTAGAAGAGTTTCCTTGAAAGATATCAAGGAAAGTAGCATCATAAGATAATGGATTTCTCCACTGGGAGAAGAACAAACTTGAATAAGATGTAGTTCGTTGGATGTTATCAATTACCCATATATAGGATATATACTTCTATGACAATATGATTGTCAATTAGAAGATCTTCCAAAATTTTCGTAACTCCATAGGATGTAATTGGAAAGAAAGACAAGTCTTAATCGTGTTAAGATTTGGGGTTGTGTGCTAATAAGCAATATTTGTTTGAGAACAATCTTGTGGGATATCCTTAAATTAACCTTTGGATATCACTTCTATAAACCAACTAACAAATATTATTTGTTGGGTAGTTCATTGTAATCCTACAATAGGATTTGCCTAAGATAGAGCAAATGAACGAGAGATAGAACTCAAAGAATGGGTTCTTTGAGAGACAAGATGATAATCAACAAATATAACAACCTAGTTCCTACACCACTAGCTCCAAGGTAGTCGAGAAGGATCTATAAACCGTCTCAGTTGAATGGTTTGAACTTTATAGAGTTACACCTCATAATTCGAAATAAATAAGAATGAAAATCCTTATGACTACATTGAGTGTATATACGACATATGCTCATGGAAATGGTATAATACCATTTTGACTTGAAATAGTGAAATCTTCATAGCTAATTGGTAGCTTAAGGTGACTACAATCAACAAGATTGGTTGACTTGGAAGAAACATCTTTGATGTAGTCTTGGTTTTTGTTAATTTGAAGATTGATAGCTACAACTAAATGGTGATTCAATGTTTGGATATAATATGGGTTTCCGAAACCATTATCAAGATAGTCTTGATAATATATGTCTAAGACTAGGAATCACAAGACGTGTAAGTTGTAAAGATCCATCCATCATGAATCTTAGCAAGCTAGTGGGAGCTATAAGCGTCTTATGAGAGAAAAATCAAATCGTTTGATTTCTCATAAAGATGGAAATGAATCTTTTGTTTACTAGGTTTACAAAAGATTAGTGGGAGTTAATCATATTCCTAAATTTGAACATATATATGATATATTAATTTTGGAAATGAAAGGAATTCTTCTTCGTTAAAATTATGACTTTAAACATTCTATAATGATAGAATGTATATGGGAGACATAGTCTATGTACATGGGATGGAAATCTATAATGATAGATTTCAAGATATAATTGGATTATCTCAATCCCTATTGATAGACAATAGATGTAGGAAGTTTATCGAATGATAAACTTCAAATGAAAGGACTATTCCAATCGGACTGGGAAACTGCTCTTCTAAAAGGGAATGTACCCTTTTGACTCCCAAAGAAGCATAATGAGTAAATAGAATCCTTTATGCATACGCAGAAAGGTGATTTACGTATTTCATATGGTATGAAAAACATTGTTATAAGTTATACCAAGATCGGTACAAGACGGTATCAGTGCAAGCCTAGGATCAGAACCATGACAACTGTCATGTGAGTCCTTATGTATTTAAGAAATAGAGTAACGCAATGGAAGTGTAAATGTATTAGATTATGAATCTAATATTGTATCCATCATTGGATGTCTCTTCATTATGAATGAAGATATAATTGGATATCTCTTTATTATGACTAAAGAGATATTTGGGTGGAATTGTTATAAGTAATGACTTTTAATGTGTTCCATCATGCATGCAAAATATATCGCCATATAGAAGCTTACAACAATGTTGTTTGGATGGGAAAGTTCATTTATGAACTTTCCATTCGGTTCTAACCAGATAATGTTTCTAGTGTACCTATTACAACACTAATGGGGCGATAACTCAAGCTAGGGAATCAAGGTCTCATCAAGAGCTGAACTCAAATGAGAGACTGGACCACATGATTGAGAATCATGTATCATGGTGACGTCGTTATTCTCAAGGTTGCTTCTATGGATAACATATAGACCTCCATTATCTAGGCCTACTACTCAGCCATTTTTGAAATAAATTCATAAGAAGTATCATCACTGATGTCCAAGCTAATTGGCTCTAGTGCAAGTGGTAGATTGTTGGAAATGTGCCGTAAAGCCAATCATATGATGATACTTTACAGGCATTTCACATGTTAAACTAATCTAGTTTAATATAAAGGGCAAAGATTATTGTTTAAAGCCGTCTCATATGAATGTTATATGCTTAAACGATAAGTCCAAGGAATATATAATTGGGAGAATGAGATCTAAAGAAGTTAGATTCATGAGATCATTCTCTTTTGTATACATATCCTAAACGTTTTTAATCATAGGATTGCCAATTGGGCATTGATAGTCCATTAAGATTAGTACGTGCTATGCCTTCTCTTAGAGAGAGTGACTGGTCTCAAGTCATTGGTGTGACTGACACCAAGACAAACATGTAGGTGCTCAATAAAGAATGAGTCCACTGAAAGCGATCAACAAGGAGTTCTCATACTTATGTCACATGAAAACTCATGGTTAGGATAATGCAAAGTAGTCCTTTAACCTGAGGCATCATAGTTGTCTTGTGGTTAGGTCCTTGATCTTTGACTATGTCAAAGTTACTCCGTTAAAAGGTGTCCACGATATAGTTGGGGTTAAGCCACTTAGCCATGGAGGCAAGTGAATGCACAACAAAATATCTCTAACCTTCAAACCGTTTGAGGGAGAATATTTTATGATATGATTAAGAATCTCTGGCCGGAGTATGAATGAGATTTAGGAATTCGTTCCAAATCACATTCAATGTAATCATATAAGTAAGATAATCACATTAGATAGTTGTAGACATCGAAATTTCGGTGAAATAAATGTTGATCAATAATTAAAATTTCAACGTTCACGTGTCACATAAATTTTACACATAGCAGGTGACTCAACGAAAAAATCGAGAATCATCAGAAAAGTCATCAAACAGGACACGTGACAACACCTGACATAAATGATTTATTTCATCTGAATATTATATTAAAATTAGGCCTTGAAAAATTCTATAAATACAAGGCCATTTCATTCATTTGAGGGAGACCAATTCATAACCAATTCACCTCCCACCAAAACCTTGAAGCTTTGAAACTCTAAAGCTCCCAAGCAAATCCGGAAGGATCAAGAAAGCTCTATTCGTTCTTCATCAACCCAACCTTCAAGATCAAGCCCTAACGGCCCTTTGAAGAACTTCCACCAATTCAAGATCAAGCCCCGACGGCCCTTGAAGAAAGCATTCATCGTTCATCATCCGTTCATCCTAAGATCAAGCCCCAACAGCCCTTTGGATCAACAACATCAACAAATCCACACATCCAACCGTTCTTCAAGATAAAGCCCAAAAGCCCTTGAAGATCCATTCATCAACTGTTCATCAAGATCAAGCCCCAAAGGCCCTTGAAGATCCGTTCATCAACAGTTCTTCAAGATCAAGCCCAAAAGCCCTTGAAGATCTATCCATCAATTGTTCATCAAGATCAAGCCTCAAAGGCCCCTTGAAGATCCGTTCATCAACAGTTCTTCAAGATCAAGCCCAAAAGCCTTTGAAGATCCATTCATCCATCAACCTTCAAGATCAAGCCCAAAAGGCTCCCTTGAAGAAACTTCCAACCATTCATCCGAGATCAAGCCTCGACGGCCCTCAGATCAGCATCACAATCCACAAATCAACACCTTACGGAGATCGAATCAGAGGATCAAATTTGAGAGAGATTGTAACCCCTAAATCATTAATACAAAATATTATTTTGTACACGTATTCTTATCTCGTCTGTTTCAGGAAAATTTCGTGTTTACAAATTTGGCACGCCCAGTGGGACAATCTCTACCTCTCATCTCCACTCTGTTTAAGAAATTCAAGCACACTTCCAAAATTAATGGCATTAAGCAAAGGACAAGCAGTTCTCACAAAAGGAAGAAGCCTGAGCACTTCCGCCATGAACGGAGCATCCATTGGCGCCACAACCACTCCTCAACATGCCACTTCAAAGTTGGTGATGCTAAAGGAACAAGGGGAGCATTAAAGGTGCGAGTCTGTCATCAACCTGACCTCGCTGGGGCACCGAAGCATGCTGCTAAGGCACACAAGATGACATCCCAAAGCAGCCAACGACGTTCTTCGTCAGCATCCTGGATGTCTAAAGGAAAGTCACATCTATTGGTTGCACAAGTCATGACCATCGGCGTTACCTCTATTGAAGAACAACTGGCTCAAATGAATGAAGCGATCGCAAGGCTAACACGGATTATTGAAGAAAAAGACTTGCAAATCGCTGCACTCGTCAGCCGACTGGAGCCACATGATGGCGATAACCCTGACCCAAAGGATGATCCACTAAAGAAAGGAGCTGGCAAAAAAGAGGAGCCTCTGGTGGAGATAATCGATGTGAAGCCGGACCCAGACCAAGCAACGGCACTCATAGGATCTCTTTCTATCCAGCAGCTGCAGGAGATGATCACCAACACCATCAAGGCACATTACGAATGGAGCTCACATACCTCCTTGTTCTACTCGAAGCCCTACTCCAAGAAGATTGATGCCCTGAAGATACCAATGGGTTATCAACCACCAAAGTTCATGCAATTTGATGGAAAAGGAAACCCAAAGCAGCACGTTACACATTTCGTCGAAACTTGCAACAACGCGGGGACGGAGGGAGACTACCTCGCCAAGCAGTTTGTTCACTCGCTGAAAGGAAATGCCTTTGAGTGGTACACAGACTTAGAGCCTTAGTCCATCAACAACTGGGATCAATTGGAAAAAGAATTCCTTAATCGCTTCTACAGCACCCGCCGCACTGTAAGCATGTTGGAGCTGACAAGTACGAAGCAATAGAAAGATGAGCCAGTCGTGGACTACATTAACTGATGGTGCTCTCTAAGTCTTGACTGTAAAGACAGACTTTCGGAGACCTCCTTGATCGAGATGTGTGTTTAAGGCATGCAATGGGGATTACACTACATCCTTTAAGGCATCAAACCACGGACCTTTGAAGAGTTAGCCACCCGCGCCCATGACATGGAGTTGAGCATCGCCCATCATGGGAAGAAATAACCGATCACCGATTGCAAGAACGATAAAGTTCTTGGGACAAAGGTGGAAAAGGCTGCATGGAAACCCACCAAGGAAGCAATGACGCTCAACACAGCTCCCATCAAAATCCCTACATGAGGCAAGGCGATTCAAGCTGAAGCTTTTCGTGATCAAGAGATGCGTAGACGCACTTTGAAAGAGCTTGAGGAGCAGACTTATCCATTCCCCGACTCTGATGTGGTTGCCATGTTAGAAGACTTGCTGGAAAAGAAGGTGATCGGTTTGCCTGAGTGCAGATGGGCCAGAAGAGATGAATCGCATCGATAGTCCAAGGTATTGTAAATTCCACAGCTTCATCAGTCATCCGACAGAAAAGTGCTTCGTGTTGAAAGATCTCATCATGAAGCTGGCTCAGAAAGGAATCATCGAGCTAGATCTTGACGATATAGTGAAGTCAAACTATACCACCATCACTTCTGGGTCTTCCGGCTCAAAGTTTTCACCTCAACCGCTGGGGGCATGCTTCGAGTCAAGCGAAGTTGAAGGATGGATTCATGTCACTCCGAAGAAATTACACATAAAGCCTACATCTTCTCCACAAGTTCGCCAGCCGAAAATGGGGCAAAGCAGCTTTTGTCAACCTCAAAAGCAACAGGAAATTGTTAAAAATGATGAAATTTCAACACAAAGGTCGTCCATCCCCATCACGATGCGCGATTTCTTCCCCGAAGACTTCTTCAAACACTCAATCAAGACACCTTGCTATGAAGATTGCAAGGAATGCCTCTCCAAGATCGTTTGACAAATTCACAATGCTCCTTGTTCGCACAAGCCTAAACTGCACGAACCAAAACTCCTTGTTCGCATAAGCTTAAATTGTAGGACACGAGGCTCCTCGCCTGCACGAGCCTAAACTGCATGGCATAAAGCTCCTGGCTCGCAAGACCATAAACTGCCTACGACACAAAAAAAAAATCCAAAAAAATGTATTTGAACTACGTTTTGACTTGATCTCTTTCTTTAGAAGGGTACGTAGGCAGCTTGAGCATTCGATTTCGAGTTCAGTCACATAAAAAAAAAATAGGGGTTTGATTAAAGTCTCATTGATTAAGCTCAATTTTATTACAAATTTACTTGCAATTTTCTTTGTACAAAATGAAATTACAGTTTCTCTAAAAAAAAAAAAACAGAAGAAAAAAAATGAATACATATGTTATTTAAAAAAAAAGAAAAGAAGAAATATATATATATATATACAGGCCCAGACCTGACTCACGATTGGAGCGCCCAAGAATGGTGACAAAGTGTTTTAGCTCGTCCCGAATCGCCAACACGACTCTTTCGCATCTCTTCCTTGCTGTTAGAGTAGACCAAGCTCTTTTACATCTCTTGCAGCACCATGAACAACTTCACCCACCTCTTCTAGATCAGATCTCAACAAGGAAGACCTCCGCTTCTCAATGGATGTTGTGGCCTTCACTCATTATTGCAGATTTCTTGTACTTTTTGGTTTTGAAGAAGACGAGGTTGAATCAGGGATTGGTAACAATCAAAGGGAGACTCAAAGTAGAGACCCCAAGTCGGAGAGCATCATAGTGGGGTGCTGCTGTTGAGAGTTTGGCCGTAGTTCTCCAATTCGTGATCCCGGTACGTTCTGAAAGCTCTCCGTTCGTCTTCATCCTCTCCTGCAACTCTCCCTGAAGCTTGCAAGACAATGAAGTTCATTGATGCTGTCCTAATTTTGATGATGGTGAGCTCTTCCTTTGCCGCAGTGAAGACTTCAAATGAACGTCATGGATATCGACGTGATCGACAACAGGGCGATGGGGTTGAAGAAAGCTGCACCACTTTCCGCTGTGACCCTCTTCCACTTCTCATTTCCTCCGTGATTGCCCTTCTCTCTCTACCTCGAGCCATGCCCACTACTTCGAATCAATAGCAGCTTGGTTCTGCTCATGCTCAGCAACAACTGATTCGGTCTCCACAACAACAGCGCAAGCTCCAGCTCTCGACCACCTCTGACTTTTTCTGTTGCACGCGACTGGCTCGATCACGACTGCTCCGTGTCCTGGGTCCACACCTAGACTGTCTCCCTGATTGGTGGTTGCATTAAGAGGAGGGAAATCTTTTCTGTTGCACGTCAAGGCACTGAAAAACCTCCATGAGTGCTTAAATCACTTGTTGTTAAATAAAATAAAATAAAACTCTGGTTGAGGTTTAGTTGTCTTGAGCATAAGGTATGATCTCAATAGGGCATCTTTGACAAACGATGACACGAGCAGAAGTGTCATCTGAGCATAAGCTTCGTTTGCTTCAGAGTTTGCATGCAAGGTGACATGGTGAAAGAGACATAGTAGCTTGGATAGTTCGGTATTTGATCATCTACATCCTTGAAGCCACAACCTGTTTGCTGCTGGCTCTGCCCTCACTGCCGCATGATCTCAATAGGGCATCTTTGATAAAGGATGACACGGGCAGAAGTGTCATATGAGCATAAGTTTTGTCTGTTTCGGTGTCTGCATGCAAGGTGACATGGTGAAGGAGACATAGTAGCTTGGATAGTTCGATATTTGATCATCTACATCCTTGAAATCGCAACCTGTTCGCTGCTGGCTCTGCCCTCACTGCCGCATCACCATCCAGCTTGAATTAGCACAGCGGTGAAGTAGCAATCTTTCGTCTCCAGGCTCTTGACAAATGGGATTCTGTGGTTGCCTTCCAGGCTCCGCAATTCCAGGTGCCTTATCACAATGGTGCCACTACCGTCGTCAGCTCCAGAGCCATGTTTTCCTTACAGACTTGAGCAGCTTGGACATGTTGCAACGGTTCAGAGAAGTTGGTGTAACGGTAGAATGATGCTAGGGTCATCGCCATGTCTTGGAAGGAATCTCCAACAGAAATCACAAGATGCAAGGCGTTGATGACGGCGAAAGGGCAGTGACGTCGGTGCAATGGTTGTGTAGTGGCAGTGGCAAACAGCAACGACAAAGAACTTCAATAACTATCGTCAAACGACTAGCAGCTCTCCGTCCGTCTTCGTCTTTCCCTGCAAATTCCTCACCCATCATCAAAATTTATACAAAAAATAATAATAATAAATGGGATAGTGGAGCAAAGTGGTGCTAGCACCACGTGAAAAAAAAGGGGGGGTGCATCTGGCATCGAAAGCAGACGGAAAAGAAAAAAAAAAAAAAATATATATATATATATATATATATATATATATATATATATATATATATATATATATATAAAGGAGAAAATAGATTCTTGGTGGCTAGCACCATGCAAAAAAGGGCAAAGGGTTTTGGAATGGTGGATCAATCCACGTGAAAAAAATAATAATAATAATAATTAAAATATATATATATATATATGTGTGTGTGTGTGTGTGTGTGTATGTGTACATAATATATGTATGTATACATCAACAAAAAAAAAGAAAAAACAAATGCATTAAGAGAAATAAAGTCCATTTTATTTTTTTTTTCTGGAAATTTTACATAAATTTGCATTATACATACCTAAAAAAAAAAAAGAAAATAGTCAAATCAAATTTACAGGAGGGGATCTTTAAAGATGATCAGGTGGCGCCTCATCACTCGGCGGAACTCTAGGAAGAAGAGGAGCCGGAGGTTAAACATTTGGAGCTTCATTACGCGGTACAGCCCTAGAAGACGAAGGCAACTGTTTTTGGAACAAACTCATAAACCTCTGATGATTAAGTAAAATCTGACCATTAGATTCCTGCATCTGATCAATCTTCCTCTTCATGTTTGTAGCATAGTTATGTGCGAGCCTGTGCAACTGTTTATTCTCATGCTTGAGTCCTCTAATCTCTTGTTTGAGACTCATCACTTTAGCCACCAATGATTCAACTTGACGGGTTCGAGCAAATAGGTGTTAGGCCATATTAGACACAGAACTTGCACACTAAACACTAAGAGCTAGAGAATCCTTAACAGCCAACTCATCAGACCGTTTGGAAAGTAGTCTATTATCTTTGGGAGTGACAAGGTTCCTAGCCACCACCGCAGCACTCATATCATTCTTCATCACCGAATCCCCAAAGGTAAGAGGACCAGTAGGGGATATGAAGGATGGGCGCCATATGTTGTCTTGAGAAGGCATGACTGCCTCTTCGCCAAGGTTCAAGTCAAAACGACGGTCGAAGGGGCCAGACATTTTCAAAGGTGTTGAAGAAAGAAGAGGTCGGACAAATCAAGATCTTAAAAGTGCAAGAAATGAGTTTCTACAGGCGGAAATTCCAGTGTGCTTTGAAACGTATTGCGTGCCTCTATAAAAATCAGCACTCGATGGGATTTGAGAAATCGAAGAGGCGAGCTAAGAAATCGAAGAGGACAATTCAAAAATCGAAGAGGCGCTAGCTTTCTCAAAAGCTGGGTTTGATCAGAAACCACGGGCCAATCTTCTTTTCCAGACTTATCCGCACTTGTCACATGCAACCTCTACACTCGATGGAGCTAAGAAATCGAATAGGCAAGCTCAGAAATCGAAGAGGCAAGCTCAGAAATAGAGAGGCATTTGCTTTTCCAGATGTGGCAGCACCTGTCACATACACACTCAGCTTTGCGGAAATCACGGGCAGTTTGTCGAAGCGCCGATTCCAGATATCGAAGAGGCACTTGCTTTTCCAGACGTGTCAGTGCCTGTCACATGCACACTCAGCTTTGCAGAAATTACGGGCAATCTGTCGAAGATTTCTTGTGAAGTAGAAAGCACATGAAGTTTACCGTTAAATCAACCAACAATTGTTGACAAGAGTGAAAGAACAGTACTGGTTATTAATTCCTATATATGTCGACCTTCATCCTTCATAGCAAGGCAGACCTGGAAAAAATGCCCAACCCTTCCTCACTTCCGAGAGTGCACTCGCAGCAAAGCCTCTCGAAATACTGAATTTTCTTCCTTTCCAGGAATACCCTTGCAAACAAATGACACCAAAGCAAAATTATCTCATATCACTAGGGTAGAAAGCAAGAGTATCTCATATCATGCTTTCTCCTTGTCTTTTCCTTTGTCTTTGTTCTTACTTGCAAAGACAAGGATAAAGAAAGCAATATGTCAGAACTTCCACTCAAACTCCGGGAAAGGAACCGACTACCTGGAACCTTTGCCTGGTTGCTTACCTGGCATTGCTCTCGAGTACTCGTCTTCAGCTGCTGATGTACTTTCGAAGAAGATGTCACATTTGCCTAGAGAACAGATAAGGCAAGTGAAAATGATACCTTGAAGCATGTGAAGACAACGTGCTGATTTCCTTCAAGATCAAGTCTCCCCTTCCCTGCACAATCAACCAACCCACCAGAAGAAGTCTGAGTTGAATCCAAGAGCTCGAGAAGCTTCAACAACATATTGACGGTACCATTGCCGAAGAGCAAAGCCTCGTTGTGCAATGTTGTCAAATCGCCATCACTTTTTTGAAAGCAAGAGTATTTCATATCATGCTTTCTCTCTGTCCTTTTCTTTGTCCTTGTTTTGACCTGCGGGACAAGGAGAAAGAAAACAATCAGCTAGCACTTGGTGTCAATCTTCCGATCTGGAACCAACTGCCTGGAACCCTTCCTTGATTGCTTACCTAGCACTGCTCTCGAAGTACCCCTTGTCTCAACATCTTATGATTCTAGAGAAGATACCACATCTGCCAGAAGAACAGATAAGGCAAAGGAAAATGATACATTGAAGCATATGGAAACAAGCACAACAAAGCACGTGCCGATTCATCCGCTACTTCTTCAAAATCAAAAGTATCTCATATCATCAGGGTTACAATCACTATGGGTAATGGACTCGTTTTGACTCTCAAATTCTTGGGTCGACTCGCTAGGCGTTGTGGGCTGCACGTGCCGATTCACCACCTTTGAATCAAATCCTTAAAGATTAAGTCACCAACTGGAAGAAGAGCCTATCAATCTTGAAGATCATACCATTGACCAAACTGCTCAGGTGTGAATTAGAAAGATTGGACAAAGCAATAAGTCGTCACCTTCACCTCGTGCCTGCTTGCCATGTGTTCGAGTCAACCTTTAAAATCAAGCCTCAATGGCCCTTGAAGAAGCTTTCAGCCAAATTCAAGATCAAGCCTCGACAGCCCTTGAGGAAATCACAAGTCTGATCCAAGATCAAGTGTCCACCACCCTTGAATCAAATCCAGTTTAAGAATAAACTGTGGAAAGTCAACAATTGGAGGAATCCAGAAAATCCTCCAACCCAGTTCAAGATCAAAGTTGTGGAAAGTCAACAAGCGCAAAAAAAAATACGTGCCAATTCATCCACTACCAAAGCCAAAGATCATCTACCACATGAAGCTCCTTGTGGTCCAATTTCAACCTTCAAGATCAAGCCTCAACGGCCCTTGAAGAAATTTCAAACAAAGTTCAAGAACAAGCCTCAACGGCCCTTGAAGAAACTTTCAGCCCAATTCAAGATCAAGCCTTAACGGCCCTTGAAGAAATCTCAAGCCCAATTCAAGATCAAGCCTCAACGGCCCTTGAAAAATCTACAGCCCAATTCAAGATCAAGCCTCAATGGCTCTTGGATCGACATCTACATTAAGGGACTTCAAAACGCATTTTCTACACGTGACAAGCACATGTATACGGCACGCCTTGAAGTAGGGGCATTTGTAGACATCGAAATTTCAGTAAAATAAATGTTGATCAATAATTAAAATTTCAACGTTCACGTGTCACATAAATTTTACACATAACAGGTGACTCAACGAAAAAATCGAGAATCATCAGAAAAGTCATCAAACAGGACATGTGTCAACACCTGGCAGAAATGATTTATTTCATCTGAATATTATATTAAAATTAGGCCTTGAAAAATTCTATAAATACAAGGCCATTTCATTCATTTTAGGGAGACAAATTCATAACCAATTCACCTCACACCAAAACCTTGAAGCTTTGAAACTCCAAAGCTCCCAAGCAAATTCGGAAGGATCAAGAAAGCTCTCTTCATTCTTTGTCAACCCAACCTTCAAGGTCAAGCCCCAACGGCCCTTTGAAGAACTTCCACCAATTCAAGATCAAGCCCCGATGGCCCTTGAAGAAAGCGTTCATCGTTCATCATCCGTTCATCCTAAGATCAAGCCCTAACAGCCCTTTGGATCAACAACATCAACAAATCCACACATCCAACCGTTCTTCAAGATAAAGCCCAAAAGCCCTTGAAGATCCATTCATCAACTGTTCATCAAGATCAAGCCCTAAAGGCCCTTGAAGATCCGTTCATCAACAGTTCTTCAAGATCAAGCCCAAAAGCCCTTGAAGATCCATCCATCAACTGTTCATCAAGATCAAGCCTCAAAGGCCCCTTGAAGATCCATTCATCAACAGTTCTTCAAGATCAAGCCAGAAAGCCCTTGAAGATCCGTTCATCTATCAACTTTCAAGATCAAGCCTAAAAGGCCCCCTTGAAGAAACTTCCAACCATTCATCCGAGATCAAGCCTTGATGGCCCTCGGATCATCATCACAATCCACAAATCAATACCTTATGAAGATCGAATCAGATGATCAAATTTGAGAGAGATTGTAAGCCCTAAATCATTAATACAAAATATTATTTTGTACACGTGTTCTTGTCTCGTTTGTTTCAGGAAAATTTCGTGTTTACAATAGTACACATGAATAAACTATTAAATCAAACAATGTGGTCAAGAATATTGTAGTAGAGAAATACCGTATTGCATTGTAATCCCAAACTGAATAGGTTCTCTACCTCTTCTTATTAGCTTGGGTAGCCATGACATACTGCTAGGTGTCACTCATGGTTTGTGGAAGCCCTAAAGGTTTATAATCACTAAAGGGAGAATTGAAAAGTAAGTTTCAATGCACAATTGATTTGAAGAGTTCTAATCACCCACTGCCTCGCTAAAAGGAACCTAATGGATCGTACACCATGTAAGGTAGAGATTGAAGAAACAACGGAGATGAGTAAGGATAATTAATGGTTTAATTATTTATGGCTATGATTAATTAATATGTTAATTAATGAAATGAATAAGTTCATTTTAGACCTCAGGTTAGTTTTGGACCTCAAGGCCCAATGGGCTTCGAATGTCAAGTCCAATAACTCAAGTTGTATGACAACTTGAAAACACAAAGGGCATGAAAGCTCAATGAACCCACATGGCCAGCCATAGAGAGTGTGAGGTAGAATTGGTTTTAATTTCAATTATGCCACTTAATGTAAGTGGCTATAGAAAGAAATTATAACCCATTCCTTCTTAAGGGTTTTCTAGAGAGAAAAGAGTAAAACACAAAAAGCTTTCTCTTCTCTTAGTGGGCCGGCCACCCTAGGAAGAATGGACTAGCATCCATTTCTTCCTAGGTCACTCATCTCTTCCTCAATGCTCTCTTTGGTGTGGAAACTTAGAGGTCCATTTTCTTGGGAACTTGGAGAATCCATTCCTTCATCCATATCTAAGAAGTCATGGAGCCAAAAAGCAAAGTTCCTCCATCCACATCCATGGAGCCAAGGAGCAAGGAGACTAAGGAAAGAAGGCCCTCACATGGGTGAATATCCTTTGCTAAGCAAAGAGGTGCTTCAAAGATATAGAAGTTTCTCAACTCTTTTGTTTAAGATTTGAGTTGAGTCTTGGTTCACCACAACTACTAGGCCTTGAATTTCATGGGTAAAGTTTTGTTTTTGAGTGCATACAAGCATGATTCCACCTTTAATTGTTAATTGCATGCATAGATGTTGCTTAAATGAACTTGTTTTCACAAATTTTTCCTTCAGATTTATCAAGGTGAAAGTTCGAATATGGGAGCAAATGGCTTTTAGGGAGGTTTTGGAAGCAGTTCATATCAAGGCAATGGGACTTATCAAGGTGAAAGATCAAATATGGGAGCAAATGGCTTTCAGGGAGGTTTTGGAAGCGGTTCATATCAAGGCAATGGGACTTATCTGAAAGTTCAAATATGGAAGCAAATGGCTATCAATGAGGCTATGGATTTGTTGGAAGTAATCACAGGTCATTCAATCCTCAGAGCAATCGTGGTAGATTTAATTCAAATAGAAGTACTTATGGAAACAATGCTCAAAAACCATATTTTGGTATCAAATTCAGAGGGAATAATGGTGGTTTTTCTTTTGGTCAAAGCACGGGCTCACAGTCAGGTTTTCATGATCAACCTTCAAATGGTGGTTCTAAAAGTGGGACTACTTGGCAGAATTGGAATGGTAATACCAATTTTAGATCATCTATAACACCTAAATTCTAAAAATGTTCTCGAAGAGGTCACATAGTTCCTAAATGTCATTTTACAAGTGTCAATGGTTCCAATTCTAGTCAATACTAGTTATTAGTGTGTCAAATATGTGGAAAGAAATGTCATGCTGCTCTGAAGTGTTACCACCACCAACAATCACTACAATGATTGCTCAAGGAACTCAAGGTTTTTCTCTAGCAAGGAATGATCAATCACCTCAAGGCTTTTCTGCTACAGATACATGGGTGTTAGATACTAGAGCTACACATCATATGACTGCCAATGTCAATACTATGAATCAAGTCACAACTTACAATGGAGATGACAAGATAATCATTGGAAATGGTCAAGGTTTAGATGTGAAGCATATTGGTTCAACTAGTCTAGTCACTCCAACTCATTTTCTATATTTGAAAAATATTTTACATGTTCCTAATATTATTGTAAACTTATTGTCAGTGAAGAAATTATGTCATGACAATGGCTGCTGGTTTATATGTGATGATCTTATGTTTTATATACAGGACAAGGCAACCAAAGTGATACTATACCAAAGAATGAGTGATGGGGAACTTTTCAAGGGTTGCAAAGGAGTTAAAGGCTGAATTTCTTGGGAAGACTGTTAAAATTACAATATGGCGCAAGAGGTTGGGGCACCCTTTTGAAGGGATACTGGCTTTTATGTTGAGATCTGCAAAAGCACAAGTTATTGTAGATATTTCTCAATCATTGTGTTCTTCTTGTATCACAAATAAGATATGTAGACAGCCATTTCCTGTAAGGCAAAGTAAAGCTAGTTGTATGTTTGAAAAAGTGCATTTTGATGTATGGGGGCCTTCTCCAAAGACTTCAATAGAAGGATACAGATATTATATCAGCTTTATTAATGAGTATTCCAGATTTGTGTGGATTTTTCCTTTGATTAATAAATCTGAAGATCTGTCTATGTTTGTGAAATTTCATGCTTTTGTATTCAATCAGTTTAATAATTCAATTAAGTGTTTGCAAATTGATGGAGGAGGAAAATATGTCAGTAAAGCATTTATTAGTTTTCTGGAATCAAAAGGGATAATTCATATGATTTCTTGTCCTTGTACTCCTCAATAGAATGGTATTTCTAAGAGGAAACATATGCACCTTGTAAAGACAACATTGACTCTTATGGCTGAGGCAAATCTACCTCCAACTTTCTGGTTTCATTCATGTGCTTTTGCAGCATTTCTCATAAATAGAATGCCTTGTAACGTATTATAGATGAAATCTCCATATCAAGTACTGTTTGGTAAAATCCCAGAAATACAACATCTGAAAGTGTTTGGCACAACTATTTATCCTTTCCTCAGGCCATACAATTCAAACAAACTGTAAGCAAGGTCGGTGCAATGTGTGTTTATGGGATATGCTATGGGGTACAAAGGAGTAATTTGCTACAATATGACAACTAGAAAACTGATCTTGTCTAGACATGTGATTCATGATGAGTTGGTATTTCCTGATAAGGTGCAATCAACTACAAGGGCAACTGGATCACAACAGGTCAATTTATGGTTCAGAGACCTATTCTAATTCAAATGCCTATACCAAGTGTGTCTCATAGACCTCAAAGGGAGAATAATAATAGCTATCAAGATAATGTGTCTATTTCAATGTCTGAAAAAAATGCTGCCACTAGTTCACATGCATCAGCCTCTTCTTTAGATTCAGGTTTCAAGTCTAGTTCAATGTCACAAGACAATTCATTACAACAGACACTAGTTTCACATGCATCAAATTCACAGACATCAAGCTTTTTTTCAAAGTTAAGTTCTAGTTCTAATTCACTGTCACAAGATACTTCTTCACAACTAGAGCTTTCTCCTTTCACTCCCACTTCTTTTGGTATGTCATAGATTTTGCTTGTCCATCATGATACACAACTTGAGGTAATACTTCTTATCTCAACCTCTACTTCATCTGATATTGATGTCTCCAAAACTACTTCAGTACATCCAATGATTACTAGATCAAACAGTCGTGTGTTACCACAAATGAGCTATAAAGGATATCTTGTTGCCTTACCTGAGCTTCAATCTTTGCAATTAACTCTAGATGAGTACTTTGGTGGAGGGTTTTCATTCTAGCTAGTTCTGTTGATGCTGCTGAACCAACAACTTTCAGAAAAGCTGCATCCATGCCACAATGGTAGAATGCAATGTAAGAGGAATACAATTTTCTTAGGGCTCAAGGAACTTGGGAACTTGTTCCACCACCAGTTGACAAATCAATCATGGTAGCAAATAGGCGTACAAACTAAAAAAAAATAATCCTGATGGATCTATATCCAGGTATAAAGCTAGGTTGGTGGCACAAGGTTTTTCACAAGAACAATGAGTTGATTACTCAAAAACATTTCGTTATGTGGTTCGACATACAACAGTGAATATATTACTAGCATTGGCAGCAATCAATCATTGGGAGTAAGACAGTTAGATATCAAGAATGCATTTTTACATGGTGATCTTCAAGAGGAAATTTACATGAAACAACTTCAGGGATTCGTGGATATGGCCGATCCATCTTATGTTTGCAAGTTAATCAAGTCATTGTATGGTCTTAAGCAAGCTCCAAGAGCATGGAATTCTAAGTTCACAAGTTACTTACCTGCAATGGGGTTCAAAGCTTCTGCTTCTTGTTGGAAATGTGCCCTAAAACCAATCATATGATGATACTTTACGGACATTTCACATATTAAACTAATGTAGTTTAAATATAAAGGGCAAAGATTATTGTTTGAGCCGTCTCATATAAATGTTATATGCTTAAACGATAAGTCCAAGGAATATGTGATTGGGAGAATGCGATCTAAAGAAGTTAGATTCATGAGACCATTCTTTCGTATACACATCCTAAACGTTCCTGATCATAGGATTGCCAATTGGGCATTGACAGTCCGTTAAGATTAGTACGTGTTGTGTCTTCTCTCAGGGAGAGTGACTAGTCTCGAGTCATTGGTGTGTCTGACACCAAGACAAGTACGTGGGTGCTCAATAGAGAATGAGTTCACTGAACACGATCAACAAAGAGTTCTCATACTCATGTCACATGAGAACTCATAGTTGGGATAATGCAAAGTAGTCATTTGACCTGAGGCATCATAGTTATCTTGTGGTTAGGTCCTTGATCTTTGATTATGTCAAAGTCACCCCATCCGCGGGTGTCCACGGCATCGTTGGGGTTAAGCCACTTAGCCATGGAGGCAAGTGAATGCGCAACAAGGGATCTCTAACCTTCAAACCGTTTGAGAGAGAATACTCTATGATATGATTAAGAATCTTTGGCCAAAGTATGAATGAGATTTAGGAAGGCGTTCCAAATCACATTCAAGGTAATCATATAAGTAAATGAATCACACTGGATAGTAGACATGAATAAACTATCAAACCAAACAATGTGGTCAAGAGTATTGTATTAGAGAAAGACCGTATTGCATTGTAATCCTAAACTGAATAGGTTCTCCACCTCTTCTGATTAGCTTGGGTAACCATGATATGCTGCTAAGTGTCACTCATGGTTTGTGGAAGCCCTAAACGTGTATAAACACTAAAGGGAGAATTGAAAGTAAGTTTCAATTCACAATCGATTTGAAAGAGTTTTAATCGCCCACTGCCTCGCTAAAAGGAACCTAATGGATCGTACACCGTGTAAGGTAGAGATTGAAGAAACATCAGAGATGAGTAAGAATAATTAAATGGTTTAATTATTTATGGAAAGGATTAATTAATATGTTAATTAATCAAACGAATAAGTTCGTTAAAGACCTCGGGATAGTTTTGGACCTTAAGGCCCAATGGGCTTCGAACGTCAAGTCCATTGACTTAAGTTGTGTGACAACTTAATGAATAATGATTCACAGGCCCAAATAACCCAATGAATCCCTATGGCCGGCCATTTAGAGATGGAATGGGTTTTGGACTTATTTACAAGTTTGCCACTCCAATGAATTAAGGTATAAATATGACTTTATAGCCAAAATTCATTTAGGGGTTTCTTTTGGAGAAAATTGGAGAGAACATGTCTCTCCTTTCCTCTCTAAAGAGGCCGGCCACCCTAGAGGAATTTAGCTAGCAATCTTGCTTCCTCTAGGTCACTCATTTCTACTTAAATCTAACCTTGGTGTGGAGACTTAGAGGTTCTCTACTTTGGGAACTTGGAGAAACCTGTTCTTCCATCCAAATCCATGGATCTAAGAAGCAAGGAATGAAGGCCCTCTCTTTGGGTGATTAGCCTTTGCTTATGCAAAGAGGAATCTACAAAGGTAAAATTTCTCAACTCACTTTGATTTGAGTTGAGTCTTGGTTCACCAATCTACTAGGCTTTGAATTTCATAGGTAATGTTTTGTTTTTTAGTGCATGCAAGCATGATTCTGCCTTTAATTGTTAATTGCATGCTATATGATGTTATTCAAATGAACATGTTTTCACAAAATAATCCTTCACTTCTGATTCCAGTTTGTTTGTTAAGCAAAGTGATGGTGATGTTGTCATTCTACCCTTATACGTAGATGACATTATGGGAAAGCTGACTTATTTTTTGAGGTGTTTGAGCTTAAAGATATGGGAAGGCTGACTTATTTTCTTGGTCTGCAAGTTAACTACAAGAAGAATGGAGATATTTATGTCAACCAATCTAAGTACATAAAAGACTTGTTGCATAAAGCTGGTATGGAGTCATGTAAACCAGCATCTACACCATGCAAACCTCACAATCCATTGCTAGTTACTGAAGGCACAGTGATGACTGATCCAAGTTTGTATCACAACATTGTTGGCTCTCTGCAATACTTGACCTTTACACGACCAGATATTGCATACGCAATGAATTCTATATGCCAGTTCATGGCTTCTCCCACAGAAATACATTTTGGAGCAATGAAAATGATCTTGAGATTCTTAAAAGGAATTGTACAAACTGGTATAACTTTTTCAGCTAAAACTACAGTGGAAATCACAGCTTTTAATGATTCAGATTGGGCCGCATATTTGAACATAAAAAGATATGTGATAAGTTATGTTGTATACATTGGCAACAATCAAGTTTCATGGAAATCAAAGAAGCAGGATTCTGTGTCACGAAGTTCTACAGAAGCTGAGTATAAAGCATTGGCACATACTGCAGCTGATGTTGCTTGGATAAGAAATGTTCTTAGGGATATGGAAGTTGTCTCACCTTTTCCTCCAGTGATATACTGTGATAACAAATCTGCAATTGCATTAAGTGCCAATCCAGTTTTTCACTCGAGGATCAAACACTTAGACACAGATTATCATTTCTTACAGGAAAGAGTTCAAAAGGGAGATTTGCAGGATCAATATTTACCTACTGAAGATCAAACTGCAGACATACTAACTAAGGGCCTACACAGTCCTTCATTCTTAAAACATTCATTCAATCTCAAGCTTGGAAACCCAGCTGAGATTGAGAGGGAATGTTGACAGATATGTACATGTCGGCTAAGGTTGTTAGGATTGTGGTTACACAACTAAAAGGATCAAAAAAGTTAGTTTCTGGTGACTTAGTTGTGAAACTAAGGTTGTAGTATAAATAACAGTCTCTCTGTAATTCTCATTCAATCAATACATTCATAGCAATTCATTCTTCGTTCTCTCTCTCTCTTTTTTCTCTGTCTCTCACTACATTCTTCTGAGAAGGTTTTCTTTGCTTTCTTCTTCCTTTCGAGATACTTAGCTTAGTGTTAATAACTTGAACTCCTTTATATGTAAATCTTATGCCTATAAATATGCACTCTAACAAGAAGGAAATATCACCTTGATTTCTCCTCCACTTTCTCTATTGTCTCTTTCTATTCTCTCTTAGTCTCCATTTTATTTCCAATATGTTATCAACACAAATGTCTGATGTCTCTATGTATTCTTTAAATTCTTTGCTAAGAGAGAATCACATACCACGATGGTAAACACAACTTGGATGGTGTAATAATTCATTTGTAAATTACCAAGTGTGTGATGTGGCTTTTGCTCATGCTATTATTTGTTCTCTTTTATGCACAAAAGCCTCCATATTTTTTTCTTCTACACGATATGATAAATATGACCATGAATTGCAACATCTGTCAATCAATCATGGTATGATTTTGATACATACGATTCCTTTCAAGAGTCATTAGTCATTCATAGAAATATTTATGTTTTTTTTTATTTTTTTTCATTTGAACTAGAGTCATCGCTTGGTTTAAAGATTTCCATATTCAACATTGGACATCATAATGCTCTCAATTATTCTTCCTTGGTTGTGTTTGACTCTTATTTGGCATAGTTTCCTTTCATATATAATATGTATAAGGCCAGATGAAGCCGTGTTAAAAGAAAAAAAAATAATGCCGTATGATCTAATGGTTCTTTTACTCTTATTTGGCACAGTTTGGTTCTTTTTCTTGTTTTTAGTATCACGAGTTGCTGTCAACTAATAGTTTTCTTATTTCTTTAAGTATCACGTTTAATGTACATCTTACTGTTTCAACTACATCATAATCAATGAAACAAAGTAATCAGTTATGTTTATAAATGTTTAATAATTAAGAGTTGACTGATGAATCCATTGATTCAAAAGCATGGAATGGGTAAAGGTAAATGTCACAGATGATGAATTGATTTCTTACTTATGTTACCCTATTTTTATTAGTATCGTCTATAATAATTGATGAATCAAATATTTTTAAACAGAAGCAAGTGGAGGAAAAGGATTTTTGATCCTTGCTTGATTCTAAGTATCTGGGGGTTCAGTGGGTTCTCTACCATATAAAGAGCTATAAAGAATCTAAAAGGGTCTTTTAAGAAGCCTTAAGGATAAAGAAAAAAGAAGTAATATGAATCTAACAAGGATAGCTATGATAGAAGAGTTTCCCGGACCTTTTATCATAACTTCTGCTCGTTGCATACCTTGATCCACTACTGTCTGAATAACATTTCCTACTACAGTTTGAGCAGCAAATGGGCGCTTCATATTCGCTTGGAGTTCGCTCCCATAAATATAGCCATCCCTACCCCCCTCACGTCAATCCCACGAGCCTCTATCCATTTTCACCACATCAAGGTGGCACTCTACCGCTGAGTTATATCCCTTCCCTTGCCTTGCCCCCCATCAAGAAATAGAACTAACTAATCCTAAGGTAAGCGGTCGAGACTTCTACGAATAGCTCTTAACACCACATCTCTTTCGAGACCCGGGCCTTTTATCATAACTTCTGCTCGTTGCATACCTTGATCCACTTCTATCTTAATAACATTTCCGGTTGCGGTTTGAGCGGCAAATATCACATTCTTCCTTTCGGGAAGGGAGGATTAGAAAAATTCTATTGATTGTAGCTTTCTCCAGACCTCTAGGAAAATCATGAAAAAAAAAGGCTCAAATGGTACAATCCCTCCGTCACTGCAGAATGAAAGGGGCACCATAACACCAATTTCTACGAGAATACCATTTTGTTGACCTATGCTAGAAATTACTATTGTGGGGATCTTAAATTTATGGAGTAAATCGTAGCAAGGGTCCCTCAACTTTAACCCAATTGGATCAATGGTCCCCTCAACTAAAAATTCATTACTATTGGTCCATCAACTTATCAAAACATGCAGCTATGGTTATTTTCGTCAACTTCGTTAAAATGAGTCATGTGCCATGCATGTGAGACTAAATCAAGGGGCAAATATAGAAAATCAAATAAGAAAAATTGTATCAATGGTCCCTCAACTTTTAACTCAATTGGAGCAATAATTCATCAACTTTAACCCAATTATAGCAATGGTCTTTCCAACATAACTAATTTTGACAGAATTTTGACGGAGTTGACGAAAAGGACTATAGCTAAACGTATTGATGAGTTGAGGGACCGATGGTAATGGATTTTTTAAGGAACCATTACTCCAATTTGATTAAAGTTGAGAAATTAATGCTATGATTTAATTACTCTTTTATGCCAAACTAATTAATATGTCATGTACGTTTTCCTCTTTTCACATTTCATATTTCATGTTGGAAAATGTAATACAAATTAGAGAAATGCTTAAAAAAAGTTTAGCGAAATGCTAAGGGACTCTCAAAAGTGGAACTTTCTATGAACTCTCCGCTGTTAACTACATTGCAAAAGCTGAAAATTTGATACAGTCTACAAAAGAAGAAGATGATAGAGAGAAACAAGAGAGATTGTAGAGGAAAAAGAAAGCTCTTGAATGTATCAATCTTTCTTATACAATAGTTCTAGCTATATATACACACTTAACAACCTAACAAACTTCTAACAAAGCTGACAACTCTATACATCAAATGAAGTCATTTGTTCATTGCCATCCAACATATCGGATGTGACACATATCACTTAATATCTACCATCTCACAGTTTAACGTCAATTATCATGTCAAAATTATAAACATTATACAAAAAACATAAGGTGGCAAAGAGTTCCATTTTTTATAGAGTCCCCTTAGCATTTCTTTATAAATTTTCAATTCTATCATATCTACTGTTTTCATGGTGAGCAAAACCTTAATGTAAGCAATTCTATCATCCTTTCTTGTACCATGCATTTATTAAAGGAAACGCATGTAGGATGAGTTTAATCATGGGATCAAGACGGTACACACACATTATTATGATAATGGATAACAAGGTTTTTTGGTGTATGGACATCAAACCCTGAACTACGAATAACAAGGTTTTCTCCTACTCATAGAAGTTCGGACGGAATTTCCTTATATGTTGAACCGTTTGCATTTATTGTGGCATTTTCTATGGAATTCTTATTCATTTTCAATGGTATAAGTAGTATTTTAATTAGATTTATTACTAAATTTAAATAATAAACTTAAAACTAAAAAGTTATTGAGGAGGCTATATATATATATAAATATATATATATGCTGCAGTCGTATTTAGAATGGGAATGTGATTGTGTTAATCCTAATAGATATGAGCATGTATCTTATGTTCCTATTAGGAGTTGATTACCTATTAAATGTTGTAATCCTAAAGGGAAAGGTTTTCACCTATCCTACTACTATAAATAAAGGCACAATGAGGTGAATCAAACACACCTCACAATTAAATCACTCTCTCTTCTCCCTCAATACCGCCGGCCCTCTCTCTCTTTAAACCTAGATCGTTCAATCAAATAAGCCTACAACATGTTATCAGCACGCTCTTGCCAGAAGCTGAGGAATTGATGCCTAATAGGAAGAGGCTATCTTACACAAAATTCAAAGGCTTATTCGTTTTCTGCTAATCAGGTACGCTTAAAATAAAAGAAGATATTTGAAATGTCCACGAAGCATGAAAACATTCCCCATGATGCATGAACCCCTCTATGTTTATATTTTCCTTACTATATATATATATATATATATATATATATATATATATATATATATATATATATATATATATATGTTCATATATTTGTCAATATATATATATTTGTTTCATGCATTGCACAATTAAATTGTTATGTGGAATATGTGAGTTAATGTATAAAATAAAATTAGAAGCAAATTTAGGGTTTCCTAAACCCTAAGGGATTTCGAAAACAAAGGGGGAATTGGACATGGTGAGGCACACCACCACACCATCACTGTGCAAGCAGCAACCAGGCCTCGGCCTGAAATCAACCTTGACAAGGCCTCAAGCCCCGAGCCCAATCATGCTGCCTTAGCCCGCCTACCAGCAAGCTCATGTGCTTGCTGGGCCTTGTGTTGCCCCCGTCTGCAGCCATCCAATCCAGCCCAGATAGCAAGGATTTTTCCCATGGCCCGCACCAGCCAGCCCACAAGGTTGGGCTTAGCCCTTGCACGCCCGAACCCATTAGGCCAGCTTTTGTTGTGCCTTACCCCTTGCCCTCTCTTAGGCCCAACAATGAAACCCAGTTGCGGTTGGGGTTTCTCCCTCACCCCTGTGGCCTACAGCCCACTCCCGAGGCTTTTATAAGGCCCTGCCTTTTATTCAACGCACCCAACCTGAGCCCAATTATTTTTAAGGTTATGTTTTCGACCCGATAATATTATTTTAATATTATTTAGCTTCTACAATCGATCCCGTATAGCCTGATTTATTGAATTAATTAAAAGTGACCTGCAATCAATTAATCTGATAATGAATCCAAAATTATTGACATGAAGATCACTTTTGAACATTAACGATTCAATAATTTATTCTTTATACTTTGAACCGTAACATACTTTCATAGTAACGAAGCTCTCACACTTGAATTCCCGAAGAACCTCAAATCCACTATATTTAAATTAGTATATTGCATTCTGTGTTTCTTGCAGGAACATCTCATTATGAACTAATTGTCCATAAAAACTAAATTGAACATGTAGTTTCAAATTTAGTGCCTTTGAAACCTGAAGTTTTCATTCAAAACATACCACATGAAACCTGTAGTTTTCATGTAAAAATTAAACCAATTCATGTCTATAGAACTTGTATGTTCTACGATATATGTCTATGGCTTACCATATGACTAATCACATTTTTCCCTCCGTTTTTGGGACATGTCGAACTTAAATAAGCTCGATTTAGCTCTAGAAGTCTCTAAAAGAAACTATCTAAAGTGGGTTCAAGACGTGAAGCTCCATCTAACTGCAAAGGGCATTAGAGCCACCATCGAGGCACCTACTCAGAAGGCTACTGCAATGATCTTCATTCGAAGACATATTCATGATGCACTGCAGACTGAGTACCTTGCTGAGGAAGACCCACGCACCTTCTGGCTTGCTCTGGCAGACCGTTTCGATTACCAAAAAGACATATACTTGCCAGAAGCAATACACGACTGGCAGCATCTTTGCTTTTAGGACTTGAAGTCCGTGAATGAATACAACTTTGAAGTTTGTAGAATCCGTTCACTATTAAAATTCTGCAAAATGGAACTAACTAAATCAGATCTTTTAGAGAAGACCCATTCGACCTTCTATGCCACCAATATAGGAACAATATAGGGAACAAAAATTCACCAAGTTTTTGGATTTGATCTCTGTTTTACTTCTCGCTGAAAAGCAGAACCAAATTTTGATGAAGAATCATCAAGCTCAACCCACTAGCTCGAACGCCGCGCCTGAAGCGCATGCGACCAATTCTAGCAACCATAAATGACAAAAGCATCGTTGTGGCTATGGCAATGGGCAGCAAGCCCAACCACGGGCCCAAGGTCAATAGAGTGCCACACCTAAGGGAGGAAATGTGACCCAGCAGCGTCCACCATTCACCCCTACCGCCCTAAACTTCAAGAACAAGGGAAAAGTTCCTGTTCAGCCCGCTTCTACTGAACTGGATATGTGCTATCATTGTGAATCAAAGGATCATTGGTCATGCATATGCCGAGCTTCCCCTGAGGCTATTGCCAAGTATCATTCCCGTCGTGAGTCTAACTTTGCACATGTGGATCATCCGAAAGATGCAACTACATCAAGGGAGATATCAGATTTTCAGGAGGCGTCAGCTCCTATGGATGAATAAATTAGACATGTTTTAAGGGTGTTTACCCCTAATGGATGAACCCACTAGGAGTGGCCAGCCCTACCCCCCCTATTTTTCTAGGTTTATGGTTTAATTTTGAACAATTTTTCTAAATATTTGGAATAATTTGTTTGGTTTTGGTTTGTTTTGAATTATGGATTGTTATTTGAATGGATATTATTTTCTGGAATTACTTAATTGGATGAATGGACTTATATTTATGCATGTGACCAATTCAATCAATTTATTTCTAGGTATGTCTAGTAGGCAAGTTAGTTGTTTGGCAGATAGTGCAATCATGAAACCATCTTTTGTGAATGACATTATTTTACTAACTTAATACCCAAGAAAGCTTAATTGACAACTATCTCAGGCCTATCCAACCTGATTGGAGAATATGGAAAGGCACGTATCATATTGTCTAGTGGTACAATTTTGATCATAAATGAGGCACTCTATTCTCCACGTTCTGGAAGAACGTTGCTGAGTTTTAGAGATATTCAAGATAATCAATATCATATTGCAACGACTGAAGATAATGGTTCTGAATTTCTTTGTATCACTTCATACGATTATAGCCAGAAGCATATTCACAAGAAGTTGGAACATCTGCCGAATGGGTTGTACATCGCAACCATTCGCGGCATAGAAGCCCATAGTGTGGCCAGCCTTATGCTTGAGTTCCAAGACACTTTGTTGCTTTGGCATGACCATTTGGGACATCCTGGAAGTGACATGATGCGTCATATCCTCAAATCTTCACACGGGCATAAGTTACATCCCTATGTTGGAGTTCCGCCATGCAAAGCGTGTTCTTTAGGGAAGTTGAATACTCAACCCTCACATACAAAGATCATTCACAACCCCCCTAAATTTCTTCAGAGGATTCAAGCGGACATTTGTAAACCTATCCAACCAACCTGCGGACCATTTAGATACTTTATGGTGTTACTTGACGCATTAACACGATGGTCACATGTTTGCTTGTTGTCCACATGCAACGCCGTGTTTGCTAAACTCCTAGCTCAAATCATTAAGCTAAGGGCTCACCACCCTGATTATCCAACTAAGTCGATTCGACTGGATAACGTTGGAGAGTTTACGTCACAGACTTTTGATGATTATTGCATGTCAGTAGGGATTGATGTGGAGCATGTTATGCCCCATGTTCACACCTAAAATGGCCTGGCAGAATCTTTCATAAAATGCCTTCAATTGATAGTTCGGACTTTGGTTATGAGAACCAAACTTCCAGTATCTGCCTGAGGCTATGCAATATTGCATGCAGCTATGTTGGTCCGCCTAAGGCCTACCGCTACTCAACCATATTCACTGTTACAGTTGGTCACTAGATACGAGCCTAACATCTCGTATTTATGGGTGTTTGGGTACGCCATTTATGTGCCAATAGCGCTGCTGCTACATACCAAAATGGGCCCTCAGAGAAAAATGGGAATCTATGTCAGTTATGATTCACTATCAATTATTCGCTACTTAGAACCCTTGACAAGAGATCTCTTTACCGCACATTTTGTGGATTGTCATTTTGATGAAACAGTCTTCCCGTCATTAGGGGGAGATAAGCATGCTAACATTCCTGTAGAACGCTACAAATTATCGTGGTATGCTCCCACTATCTCTCATTTAGATCCTCACACTGCCCAGTCTGAAACGGAGGTGCGACGAATTATAGATCTTCAGAGCATTGCTCAAAGCATGTTGGATGCTTTTAATGATGCAATGAAGGTGACAAGATCACATATACCCACTGCAAACACACCTACAAGGATAGATGTACCCCGCGTACGTCAACAACCCGCCTGGGAAGGCCAGACCGTCCCCAAAGGTGGGGAGGCCGCACCTTCCACGCAGCAAGGTACATTGGCGGTTAGCCAATCATCTGCTCCAACCCTGAAGCATGGCAGACCCTTTGGTTCAAAGGATTCACAACCCCAGAAGAGGAAAATTGCACCAACTAGTGACCCTAGTTTGAATCCAACAATCGCTCACTCGTCTGTTCCAATGCATGAAGTTATTCTAGATTACGGTGATGCTTCAGACAAAACATGTCGACCTCCCAAGAATCGTGAGATTTTGGTCCACTACGCAGTATTGGATGAGGTTTGGAATAGGAATGAGATGATCGTCGACGATGTATTCGAGTACTCAGTAGCTACTGACATCATGCTCAGCGATGACATTGAACCTCGTTCCGTCAATAAATGCTGACGTAGAACCGATTGGTCAAACTGGAAACAAGCAATTCAGGTCGAACTCGATTCGCTCGCGAAATGTAAAATGTTTGGACCTAACATTCCTACACCACCACGTGTGAAGCCTGTTGGCTACAAGTGGCTTTTCGTGAGGAAGCATAATGAGAAGAATTTAATAGTGCGATACAAAGCACACCTCGTAGCGCAAGGCTTCTCTCAATGCTCTGGGATTGATTACGAGGAGACGTATTCCCCAGTAATGGACATTATACTGTTCCACTACCTAATCAGTTTGGTAGTTTCCGAAAAATTGAATATGCAGCTTATAGACATAGTAACCGCGTATATTTATGGGGATTTAGATATGAAATATATATATATATATATATGAAAGTTCCAAAAGGACTTCCATTGACTGGTTTAAATAGCTATAGACCACGGAACGTTCTCTCAATTAGGTTAAAGCGGTCACTCTACGGATTGAAACAATCCGAGCATATGTGGTATATCCATCTGAGTGAATATTTGACAAGTCAGGGTTATATAAACAACGAATTATGCCCATGCATGTTCATAAAGAAGTCACATTCCGAATTTGCAATCATTGCAGTTTATGTCGATGACATGAACCTCATTGGGACTCCTGTAGAGCTTGAGGAAATTGTTGCACACTTGAAATCGGAATTTAAGATGAAAGATCTTGGGAAAACTCGATACTATCTCGACTTGGAGATCAAGCATTGTTCGAATGGAATCCTAATACATCAATCCAATTACACCAAAAATGTGTTGCGTCGTTTTAATGAGGATAAAGCGAAGCCTTCGAGCACACCCATGGTTGTACGGACTCAAGATGCTAAACGAGATCCCTTCTGTCCAGAGGATGAGGAAGAGATTTTGGAACCCGAAATTCCTTACCTAAGTGCAATTAGGGCTTTATTGTACTTGGCTCAGTGCACTAGATCCGACATCTCCTTCGCTGTTAATCTTTTGGCAAGATACAGTAATGCACCCACACACAGGCTCTGGAATGGTGTTAAAGACATTTTCCGCCAGCTTAAGGGTACGACGGATTTGGGCTTGTTTTATACCCTTCGAATCTCCGAGTGTTGCCGCTCCCTATGGTCCTCAAATTGATTCTCGCCTTGTTAGTTACGCAGATGCTGGGTATCTGTCTGACCCACATAGGGCACGTTCTCAAACAGGCTATGTCTTTACTATTAGAGACACCGCTATATCTTGGAGGTTACCAAGCAAATGTTAGTTGCGACTTCGTCGAACCATGCTGAGAGAAGTTATGGAACACATTCGAAGCATTAGTGGTCTTACATCAGTCGTTGACCTAAACGAGGTTTTAATAAGGCACCCATCTTGGAATGATCATACTCCATTGAGTTCACTACCTTCGTCCTGTTTGACGTTTGTTTTAGATATTATGCATACTTCTCACTTTTCTCCTTAATCTATGGGTTTTCCCCATGCCTTGGGTTTTACCATAGCGAGGTTTTGTGAGTTTTACTACAAATGTATACTTCAATTAAATTTGAGACTCGCGATCACCCGTTGTGCCACTTCATCAACTATTCTACCTTATCTGCTGAAGATCTGATGCGATGGTTTGTTGAGTATTTACACACTCAAGGGGGATAGTTGCAGTCGTATTTAGAATATGAATGTGATTGTGTAAATCCTAGTAGATATGGGAATGTATCTTATATTCCTATTAGGAATTGATTACCTATTAAAAGTTATAATCCTAAAGGGAAAGGTTTTCACCTATCCTACTACTATAAATAAAGGCATAATGGGATGAATTAAACACACCTCACAATTAAATCACTCTCTCTTCTCCCTCAATACTGCCGGCCCCCTCTTTCTCTAAACCCTAGATCGTCCAATCAAATAGGCCTACAATATATATATATATATATATATATATATATATATATATATATTAACTAATAATATTACCTAAATTAGGGGCGAGGAGTGAATTAAGCCTTATAATGAGCTAGCAATAATGTAGTTCAAATTCGCATTTGGTAAAAATTAAACTCAAGACCTCTCACTTATAAGTGAAGAGGTATCATTATATTTAACTCATTTAGTTGGAGAATGTATATGAATATGACCTGATATTATTCACTATTTTTTTTTATATTTGTAGAACTATAATTCTTGACGAACTTGTATTTAACCTTTTCAATTGGAGATGCTTAAAACTTAGGCGTGGGCTCATAATAATAGGCAGGCATGCGCTGTAAAATATGACATGGACAACATGGTGTGTTGGACTGTGACAGTCAGCTTGATGGTTTTGGGCTTGGGCTGGGGCTGGACATTGTGTAGCCTTGCAGGCAGCTCCAAGAGGGCTTTACGTTCGCAAGTGATTTGAAAGTCAAGGAGCTAGGGCGCGGCAGGCAATTCATGCCGGAAATATTCAATTCAAGTGTCGGAATAGGAATTTAGACGTGTCATTTGGTGGAATGACAGATCGAGAGAAGCAAAGAAGCAGCAATGGAGAAGTCAGGCAACAGGTCGGTCTAATAGGTCAGAGGTTATAGCTGAAATCGTGCACAAGTCTGGACGACTGAACAACCTAACAATAGTTTGGTCGGCCCGCTTTTCTTGAATTCTATGTGGCCTAGCTGTGACTTATTTGAACCGAAATTTCGTTTCTTACTTTAATTTTTTTCATAATCCTAGTTCAGATACTATATAAATAGACATTAGAGAGGTTTGATGTTGCAACCCTTTTTAAATTTTCAAATACCACTTTCCTCTTTTTTCTTTTTTTTTTAGTACAACGATATATTTTACATTAGGAAATGAGGAGTTCGGCTATACCACAAAATGGACAAACTTAATTTGGTATTGAATTCACAATCTACGAGATTCGAACCTAAGACCTCTCACTTATAAATGAAGAAGAATACCATCAAACCGTAGTATTGAGTGGCAAGACACTTTCCTTTTGAATTTATGATCTTTATTTATTTATTTATTTATTTTATAAAATAGGATTCGGAGTGCATGCATGGGCTGCTTTGTTTTTGTCTAGGATTCATGAATACACCCGAGGACAGAGGGACACATGTAAAATAAATTCAAGTGGCACAAATAAAATAGAAATACTTGGTTTTGCCACCTTGATACAATTGGAATTGGACCGATCGAAGGAGTTAAACTATTAGCATTTGACCCAATAAAACTTATTTCTTCGAAATTATTGATGCTTGTATTATACTATTGCCATATGCAGCTGGTAAATTGATAAGAATTCAGTCCACGAGCACAAAGGGTGGCCAATAACTTAATGGAATTCTTTCGATTGGTAGAGCGATAGCATTTAATGTGTTAAATAATTAGCTGTTAAGGAGAGAAAAATCGGTAAGAATCGAAGCTTACATCAATGTGGATAAGCGTAATTGCCTTTTATTATTACAGTAAAGCGCGGCCTCAAACTTCTTGTAGTTCTTGTTTGTGGTATAAATTCAAAAAATAAAGGTGTTATTGGCAGTGAAGAAAGAAAACCCTATTTAAATGTACGAAAACTCTGGAATTGCACAATTCACAAATAAAATATAAATGACGAGAGCATTTTCTCTACTCTGTTTGATGTAGCAATGGAAAACTCAGTTTTTATTTAAAAATAAATAAAAGAATTGTGTATGTGTACGTACATGTCTATATCATGGTACAATACTACGATGTACGTTTTACGATATCCGTAAATTGTGTGTCTATATATTAAGGATTAGAGCCGACATTGAGGGGGAGCTACCGGTTCCATGGCATGGGTCCCCAAAATTTAAGGACCCCCAAAATAGTTTTTTTATCTAATCGGTTATCATATGAAATAATATTATATTATTTATATAAATAAAAATAATAATCAGAACCAAGGAAAAGATATAAAAATCCTAGTGGGCCCACAAGCCACAAGCTACATGAATGCCTACATAAGCCACCAAATCGTAAGAAATTTTATAAAAATTATAAAATAATGATATTCCTCACAATGTTTCTCAATTCTCACTCCAAGAGTCATGGTCCACTTCTCTCTCTCACCCAGACGCCCCCTCTCCTGCTTCTCCTGTATCTCCCCTCCGCACTACTTTTTTTTACACAAACCATTAAACCCTAAATTCAGAATTTCATGTCATTGAAGAAAATTTTCCAAATCACGAAGACAATTGAAGTGGTCAGAGGGGTGTAGACTTCGATTAAAGTAAGGTATTTACTAGTTCAAGTATAATACGTTGGAATTGGAAGATTTAGGTATTTTTATTAATAATGATTTTTTTTCCTTTTGTACTTTTTAGGGCGAAACTCATAAAAATTAATCAAGTAATAATTTAATTGTGATATTGTTTGAGATATAAAAGATGACACCTACTAAAAAATATTCATGAGGCTACTTGAAACGCCAAAGAAAAAAAAAGTTGAACAATTGACTTGTCTAAAAAATGAGTTATTGATAGCTTTTTTTGTTAAAGAAAAAGAACCACGAAGTTCGATTTTATTTTATTTTTTTAATTTTTTTTTTTAAGATTGTCTTAAGAAGGGCCTCTTTTATAAATTCACATAAGGTTCCCGAAATCTCAAAGACGGCCATGTTAAGGATATGCTAATTAATGACAAGTTGACAACCATTGTTTAGTTAGTAATTAGTAATTACCCACACATTTAATTATGAATCTAACCTCTTGTCACACGTGTAAATTCGCTATTTTTATTTTATTATTTTTTTAAAATATTATTTATTGTTTACTATTTTTTCAATTTTTCTTTTTTAATTATTATTGTTTCCATGGAAATATATTTAAAAAATAATAAACTTACTAATCACCTATAGTCCCATTACGTGGGTAGTTGTGTGTGTGTGTGTGTGTGTGTGTATTATTTTTTTAATTTCTTTTGAATTTGTTTTTTCTTTTGAAATCCTAGTAGGAGAAGGGCAATTTTGAAATTATGAAAGCTTCATCCCTTTTATTATATATATGTGTGTGTGTGTGTATATATATATATATATATATATATTTATATCGAGGGTAGAGTTATTCACATGCCTCATTTTATCGTTCATACGCTTTTGTTATTTTGTCCATTGATCTTCATAAATTCATTTGATCCAACGGTTGAAAATTAAGAGAGGTGTTGGAACCAAATTCGCACATCGCCATAGGTGGTAGAGATGCACAAATCCGAGTACCTATAAAACAGCAAACAATCGTGAACAAGCCTAGGGGGGTGTGCAGGCCAAAAGCTCTCTGAGGGTCAAGTTTATAAGCAAGTATAAGACTTAAGCAGTGGGCAAGAAAGTTAGAGTGGTGTATTTATACTAGTAAGGTATATTTATAATCATGTATTAAGCTTTTTAGGATATAGACCTTCTTAGGATGATGTATTTATACTAGTAAGGAAATAGACCTTTTTAGGATATAATCATGTATTAAGCTAAGAGAATCCTAAAAGATATCTAGGAGTAGATATTGCATCTTCTTAGGGGTGTGATTACTTGCGCACATGCCAATTTCTAGATAATAGAAACTCCAAGATATTAGGAAACCTGACTGATTGCGTCCTAGATCAGGTTCCCATATCTTGCAGAACAAACATAATCATTCTCATCGAAGTCGCTCGGACTTCGCCCACTACTTCGAAACAGGATGATGGTCGCACCACTGCTCCATTAATCTAACTCCACTCGGAGTTGTTGAGTCTATGACCAAACTTCTGAGATAGCTGTATTCTGATCTGCCTTACTCCGGCTTTGGAAAATCATGGTCCCACAATTGCCCTTAACTATGCATCTGAAAGGAACATATTCCCTTTGAGGATGGATAGTTATCCAAAGACCATGTCTTTCGAAGTAAGTTGGAATATGTACCGGTTAGTTTTCAATCTTCATTAGGTGATCTAGTTCTGAGATGTTTCGGATTCAAACGTTTTGTCTCGAATATCCTACCATAAGGGTCGCAATGATGAAGTTTGTCTTTGTTGCATGTGCACGTAAAACGAGAAATTCCTATCAATTGTAACTGTCCAATTTGCTAATCCCAAGTGAAGTTGGTTTGCATCCAATGGATGGATGACTCTGCATCGCATCACTTATATAACCTCGAACCCTTCTTTTCATCTTCCTAAAAATCCCCAAATCACTTAAGGAAAAAAACTCTAACTTTTTCACGCATCCATTAAAAAAAAAAATAATCCCTTTAGTATTCTCTAATGGCCATGTCTACGAGAAAAACTTCAAAATCATCCAAAAATTCTTCATAGAACCTTCCATTGACGAGGTTTTGTAGTTAAGAAGGATGACTTCGTTCAGAGCTATCTGGATCTTCTAAACCAATGTAAGGTTTGGTGGGTACCTGAGCACAATGTACAAGCTAATCACCCTACCTTATAGGATCACCGGGGTCCCCACACGAGAATCCATCCATGGTTTTTGGACTTAGGCCTTAGATTTCCTCTATCTGATCTCTTAAAAGGCATCTTGATTAGCCATGACATGGTTATCTGTGACATGGCCCCGACTGCCTTGAGGTTCATTACATCTTTTGAACTACTTAATCATTAGTATGAGATTGATCTCGGACTTCAAGAATTCATGATGATGTACAAAGCTCGAAAAAACTTCGATGGCCATTACTGATTCATGCCTAAACCCAACCTTGTTCAGGTGCCATACATCTTGGATATTCTTTGGCAGGATAAAGACTGGTTCAAGGATATCTTGGTAGTTAATGGTGATTTGGATGGTGATATCTCAGGGGTCAGAGTCAGGAACATCCCTTATCCCAATCTATGTCTCAACAATAACCTAGAAAATATTGGGGTGTGTCGACCTGAGTTGATCAATTGGGCAATGCAAATCCTTACTGAGCACTATAGTTGGAATTGACTGACTTCTTCAGTTTGATTCTCAGATCGCAAGAAAAATGCAATTATCAATCATTACTCTAAATTTCCCATTCTAGATCCCAACTGGATCGAAGCTAACGAAATTTATAAGGGGATTGATTTCCTCAAACCCAAAATTTCTCAAACTCCAGCAAAAAAGAAATGAAAGCAGTCTAACATGACTTCCTCAACTTTGTTAACTACACCTTCTCAAATACTACTACCAATCATAGAAGTGGTACCCGAGAATCCTGAAAAAAAAAAAAAGGAGGAAATCCCACTATTGAGGAGAATGAGACGTCTTGCCACTCTAACAGACGCAAATCCAGAGATATATGCACCATAACTTTTCATATGAGGGTTTCAACCTTCTTCATTTCCATCTTAAGAATCAATGCAGTAGCAACAACCTGAGTTCGAGCCTGAATCTTCATCTTTGCAATAACAAATAGCTCTGCCTTCTTGCCAAAAGGAATTTCAATCTTCGAACCCTTTCTAACCTAGTTTCAATACCTCCAGTGACAAGGAGTCTACCTGAGCCCATTGAGATCCCTTCCGGAGCTAACAACCCTTTGACAACTACCAGAATTGAAGGACGAGTGTAGTCTCCATTTATGATTAGGCTTAAATAAATCATATTGCCTTCCCAGCAGACTTCGAAACGTGGATTTCACCTAAGCTTTACTTGGCGTTACAATTGCCTCTACAGACTACAAGGAAGTTTGTATATCTTTTGAGGATGCCATGATGCAATGTCATGAAAGCCGATATGAGGTAACCTTTCATTCTATTTTTGCAAAATAACTATGATAATTTGTCTTTCTCTTTTTTCACTTGTGTTGATCAAGCTTATGTCTGGATGAATGTGGCAATCTTTTGCCAAGATGAATGAATTTGTTAACTTGACCGATCTTTTTTACATGAATCAGAAGCCAAATTGCAACTCGAGTAACAGTTGCAGGCTCAATTAGCAGAATTAAAGAGGTTATAAGCGGAGTAACAAGCCATGAAGTTCATAAGCTAGAAGTGGAGAAGTACATTGATGAAGCTACTTTCAAGGAGATTAAAGCGAATGAATACAAGGAAACTCTTGTTGAGGTGCGGTAAGGGTTAGATCTAGAACGCAAAGCCAAAGTTGAGGCGGAGCAAGCTCTAGTACACCTAAATGGGAGTTATCTTTGGAGTGGAGGGCTTGGGAAGAGAAGTGAAATAATCTCCAATCAGAGGTGGAAAAACTTCGCCGTAAGGTCTAACAAAAAGACAGCATGTGCTTTGCAAATTTTCAACAACTCAAGGACGAACATGAGTCTGAAATAGTAGGTCTTTGTGCATCTCACCAGAAGATGTCCGAAGAGAAGGACATGGAAATCCAAGATGCTAACTTCATCGTCAGAGCATAATTGAGGAACAAGATTTATGACTTGAAGGCGTAGCAAGAAAAGGAATCTATTTCCAGTGATAATCCAACAACTAGTTATTCCTTCAACTTCTGCCAAAGGCAAGGTTGTTGCCAAGAGGGATTGTTAATAATGTTTGCATTCCTTTCTTTGATTGCTAGGATGGAGGCTTGTCCCATCCATAACTTGAACATCTTTTTGTTCCTAGTCACGAGACTTTGCGTTTTTCTCTGCACTTCTTTTTGTGAATGAATAATATTTTTTCAAATGATGTTTGTGTTTTCAGTACAATAGTTCTTACCCAAGTGATTAAGTGTTCAGAACTTTCCATCCTTTACTTTTATATTGTTGAATATAGTTTAATTTGACAATCTTTCCGAAGTAAGCTAACTTCGAAGTGATAACTGACAAAGCAGAACACGAGTAAGCTTATGAGCCTAAGAAAAAGCTTGAAGCCCCTATCGAGAGTAATGATTTGAAAAAACATTACCTCCTAAACTTAATGCCCATAAAAAATTTCATCGTGATAGTCGGAGTACCACCTTAATCTAGTACCAAGTATTAAACCCATGAAAAATATTTTGCTCTGCATTTGCCTTAATACATTGATCGGATTAAGGGTGGGAAAGTGTCGTCTTGTATCTGGAATGAGCTCCAGCTTTTGTCTGTTCTTCTTGCCCCTGTTTCAAAGTTAAAGGTCTTGATTCTACAATGTAAGACTAAGGGAAGATTTCTTCCTTTGTTCGAATTTCCTATCCGTCCTCAAAGAGTCTTAAACGAAAGTTCTTTGAAGACCCGGTTGCCTGCATGCTGGTCGGAAACACCTTTGTAATCTTTTTGTCAAATCTAAACGTTTATGATCGAACCATCTTAGCTAACTTGGCCAAAGAATTTCCACATACAAGAGCTCCATTGGAATAAAATTTCTCTTGGGGATTGCCTAGTCTGGATTCCCCCTTCGGACCTGTTTAACACATGGTGTAGCAGAACATACTTGAACTAGTACATTGGTACGAGATAGAAGTAGTCATACTTAGGGTCAGAGTTCAAAACCACTTTCAAATGGTTTTATGATTGCCCCTTAACTATTTCCTCAAATGGCGTAAAGCCCACGTTTGAATGTGATACCACAATATCTCTAGCTGTATAGTCTTTCCGGTGGCCAAATGATGCACTAAATTTCCAGGTTAGGGTGTCATATGACTATGCCCCTTATCGATCGTAACCACACTGATTACGGCTTAAGTCTCTCAAGCTGCTAACCAAACAGTACGGGATAGGCTAAAAAAAAATTCTTCTGACATTACTACTTTGAACTTTTAGACTTGCGATCATGTGAAATTTCAATGTTGTGCATTTCTAAAGTGATTGAGGTATTTTCTACATCACCAAAAACCAAAAGAAAGAAGAAACAGATATTTGATCATAAGATAGACAAATTCCAAAAGTTCTTGATTAATAAAGGAAATATGTTTGTTTAGAAAGGGGTATTATTGAATCCAGAAAAGATTGCCTACATATCTCCGGGAAGGAGAATCAAATCACTAGTATAGTTTTCAGAAAATAGGATATAACATAAGTATTGCATCAAAGATCATGTTTGACGGCAGCCTATGGGGGGTGTTAAGGAGATGAGTTCTCTATAGACTTGTCTTTGCGCAGATGGCGGCGTTGCGAAGAGTCCAGAATGGTCGGCTACATATCTTTGGGAGGGGAATCAAATTGTATGTAGTTTAGATGGTTGTTGCTCTTCAAGTTAATTTGAAGATGCCTATGGGGTTCCACCTCAGTGTAGTGGGGGGTCCCTTTCTTGACGTTGGTCCGCCCGCTTCCTTGTAAGTTCCATCTAGGGTGGGGTAGCAAAGTAGCTGATGATAAGTTGAGGGAAATACTCTCACCTTGTGCAACCAGTTCTGGCCAAGAATGGCGTTGTAAGGAATTGGGCAGCCAAAAATATGAAAGGTAACCTGTTGGTTGTACGGCTATGCCTGAACCGTTAGTTTCATCGTTCCCAGAAATTGGATAGGGACCCCCCATTAAAGATATGAAGTGTATCTTTCCTTTTGTTGATGTTGTTGAGAATGCCATTACTTCGGGTGCACCTTTAAAGAGGACATTTACTCCTAATCCATTATCTACCAGGACTCAGCTAACCATAGCATTAGAGATCTGTACCTTGACAACAAGAGCATCATAAAGGAGAATGAATAGCTTCTAAGTCTCGGTCAAAGTACATCAAGATGTTAAGGTCGACAGGTAGTGGTTTATTCACTGTTCTAAAAATCCCTGCCTAGTGCCACCTAGGCGCTAAGTGGCTGGCCACCACCCCAATTAATGTCTAGGCGTTTGAAAATTAAGAAATGGCACCTAAACCTGCTGAGGCACCCACTTAGACCACCTAGGCACCCGCCTAGCCCGCCCAAACCCGCCTAGACACCTGCCTAGGTTACGACTCACTTAGATAGAAAATAAATAACTTTCCTTTTGCATTTTATTATTTGTAATAAATTGTAAGAGACTTATTGAACACTTAAATAAACACACATTATATGTTTGCTCCCCATGTTTTCATTATGTTCCAATACTTCATAATATATATGTCATTCTATTTTCTAGTTTATGATGAAATTATATATATTTTAAGTATAAACAAACACTTATTTACATAAAATACAATATATATACTTAAATCCGCCTAGTCCACCTAAGTGCTAGGCTCTAGTCCGCCGCCCGACTAGCGCCTAGCGTCTTTTAGAACCTTGGGTGTGAGCAAGCCTAAGACCAATGGGATGAAGGAGGTGTGTGTGTGTGTGTTAGCCAAAGGCTTTCCGGTTAAGTGTATCTATACCAGTCGAGAAAGAAACCTTTTCAGTATAAAATCCTATATTAAGCTAGGAGAATCCTAGAAGATGTCTAGGAGTAGATATTGCATGCTCTTACGAGTGTGATTTCTTGCGACACACGGCAATTCCTAGATTATAGGAACTCCACGATATATAGGAATCCTAGCTGATTTCGTGCGGATCAAGTTCCCATATCATGCAGAACAAGCATGGTCATTCTTAGGAAAATCGTTCACACTTTGCCCACTCCCCGGAATAGGAGATGGCTGCACCATTGCTCACTTCGTCAAACAAGCTCCACTTGAAGCTGTTGAGTCTATGACCAGACTTTTAAGATAACTGTATTCTGATCCGACTTACTTCAGCCCTGAAAAATTATGGTCCCACAAGGGATGTATGAGAGGTACAAATGAGTTTATAGATAACACCACCATTTCTCAAATTATTAATAGGGAAACACCTTGTTGAAAATTTGTTGAATGGATGCTACTCTCCAATAATAGAAAGTGGTAACCATATCCAGTGCGAAGGCTAAATGCAAGGAAATGACTAAAGGTAGTACCTCAGTTACTATAGATCCAAAATATAATGTGCGACTTAAAGTTTCAAACTGACGAGTAAAATGAAGTTATGTTGTGATAACAAGGTTGAGTTGCAATTTTTCTAAAAAAAAATAAAGAATGTGCGGAAATCATCTATTTTATAATTTGCCAATATTTATAGTTTCTTTACGCTTGTTTTCATTGTTTGTTGAAAAGTAAATTAAAAATTCTTAATTACTTGTTTTGTTCAGAAATATTTTCTTTAGAATAATACAATTCCTACTCTCCATGACAATTATTCTACTCTAAAAGAAGATAAATTAGGTTATGGAACACCATAAGTCAACCACTAGCTAGGTGTCGAAGTTATATTTCATTTATAATTGAAAAATGAGATTAGTCACTTAATACTACGGTTTAGTAGTATTTTTTTTACTTGTAAGTGAGATGTTTTAGGTTTGATTCTCGCCAAGGACGAATTTAAACCATATTATTGCTAACTCATTGTAAGGTTTAGCTCACTTTCCTATTCTTTTAGTGTAGATAATATTGTTCCTTAAAAAAAAAAAATTGAAAAGGGAGATTAACGTATTCTTCATTACATTCTTTTGTTCAAGATACTTTGTTAATCACAATTCCTACTCTGCATGACAATTATGACAAAACAAGCATATAAATAAAAAATTGAGCAAGAGGAAGACAAATAAACATAAGCACGTGAAGCCTACCAACTTGTACGTTAACCTTACTTGTCTTTAAGAAAAAATATACAGCCGAGTGTGTTAATCATACTTATCTCACCAATCATTCATGTTTTAGTCACATACTTCCAAAATAACATCATGAGTTTGGTTCGTGATTCGTAATTTAATAAACACAATCCATTAATCAAACACGTGCTCGTTCACGTTGAATAACCACACCCGGGCCACCAGAGACTATCATGTGTTTCATCGTCGCATGTCCATTCACGTATCTATAGTTTTTTGTCGTAAGAATAAATATCTTTAAAGTAATAAAATGTTTGATAAACTAATTATAAAATTACTTTTAATAAAAAGTAGTGTTATAATGTTTGATAATTTTTTAGATGAACGAGTTGTGACTTCGTAAAATGATAAAGATGAAGAAAAAAAAAATGTAATTCTGAATGTACTATTAATCTAATTCTTTAGAAAATAAAGATCAATTATTAAATATACTTTTTTTTTTAAATCTTAACTTAAACCTACCACGAATACAAATTTGTATGACAAATTACTTCAAAATATTGAACAATTTCAAACTAATAGCTAGGATTCATTAGCACAACATACCCTTCTCCTTCTCCAGCTGCGCAAGGTTAAGGAGAAAACTCATAGGTTAAGGAGAAAAGTGAGAAGTTTCATTAAGTCAAAACTATACGTCTTTTGAACGCAGAAAAGCTCACAAGGGTATGACCAGCCCATAATGGGTGCCTTGTTAAAACTTAGTTAGGTAGCAAAAACCCAGTAGGAAAAATTCTCCTAATCGTAGAGAAAAATAGTACATTAAGATCAAGTGAGTATACTTCAGGATACTCCCTCTGAGTTTGATAGAACTTCCAAATGAGAACTACAAGCATTGCATACGAATAGTTAGGCATACTAATTCCTCGGACAAGCTTCTGGAAGGTTGACTTCGGCAGTGACGTTGTGTAGAGGTTGGCAAGGTTGTCTGGGATCGGCTTGCATGACTTTAATCTCCTAATGCTTTGCTGATATAGATGTAGACGCAATATGTCTTGGTGTTGACTTCGTTGATGTATCATGGCTTGATCGGGTTGATACATGCAGCATAATCTTCATGGATCATCATTGGGACTTAACGATGGATGAAAACACCAATACTTCGAATATGCTCAACAAGAACTCCTAACCATGTCTCACTTGTGGCGCAGTGAAGTGAGGTGAGTCTTGGAACGATTCGAAGATTTCGCAATTAAGGTTATATCGTGGACCTCCAAGATATTGCGATATACCTAACAGTAAAGACATAACCATTTGGGGATTTTGCCTTGTGCAGGTTTGATAAGTACCTTGCGTCAACATATCAAACAAGGCAAGCATCATTCCTAGGATCAGAGGGGTTGGATCCGCTCGAGATGCGTTGGGATTTGCCTAAATTCGTAGTACCTTTAGGGCACATCTTTAATACCAATTCAGTGGTTACGAGTAGGCGCGGTGCTGCATCTTTACCAATAGATCAACAGCGAAGGAGATGTCTTGTCTAATACAATAAGCTAAGTACAACGAAGCGCAAAGTTGAACTTAGATATGGAATTTCAGATTCCATAACCTTTTTAAAGGTTTCATTTGCATATAACGTATGGACGATCACAGTATACTCAAAAGTAACACCTTCGGGGTGTAGTTCGACTCGAAGACCAAAACACTGTCAGAACAATACTTCAACTTCAGGTCAAGGCATAAACGAGTTTTCCCAAGATCATTCGTCTCAAAATTCCATCTTCAGGTGTGAGACAATTTTCTCAAGCTCTTCTAGAGTCTTAGTGAGATTCGTGTTGATGACATAAATTGTAACTCTAGCAATTCGGAATAAGACTTCATAGTTTAACACGCAAAGGCATAATTCATATCCATGACTGATCAAATAATCACTTAAACGGGTATAACATCCGTCAGATTACTTCAATCCATAAGTGAACGCCTGAAATAAGTTAAGAGGGTGTTCTGTGGTTTAGAACTATTTGAACTAGTCCGTGTAATTCTTCGGGAACTTATATGTAAATCTCCGTATCTATATCCCTATGGAGAAAATACTAACCACATTTTATAATGTTGCAATCAATCACAGGACATTTAAGAGAAACTTTGCATCATAAGATGTGCATCATATCGCACTATTTCATTCACATAACACTTCCTTTCCCACTTGTAACACAACAGGGTTACCTTGGGCAGTGTAGGAACGACAGGTCCAAAACACATTTTGGTAAGGAATTTGAACTGGATTGTAGTTTCAGTTGTCCAATCAATTCTACGTTGTCACTTAATCAATGGAAAATAGTTCGATATCGTCGCTTTTCATTTATATAGGTAGCTACTATATAAGTGAAAACATTCTTCGATGGTAATCTCATTTCAATTCCATTAACACATCCAAACTAGTATAATGGACCAAGAACTTCAAGTCTAGGGAGTAATCGATTAATCTCATGAGATGGAAATGATTTGAGATAGTGATCAAGTATAGATTCATTTTGTGACGTGTTTTCCTCTTCTAGGGAAGTGAATCCTACGAATCGATTTAAAAGACCATAGGCTCTAAGCGCTAGTTAGGCGTCAGGTAAGGTCTAGCGTCTAAAAGACTAGGCAAGCCTGGGCAATTTTGACACACCTCGACCTGGGAAGGTCGAAGCATGCTGGCCATCGCCGTGAGGTGACGTAACCATAAGGGTAAGTGATGTAAAAAGTGAATAAATTTAAAACTAACTAAAACTAATTATATTAAATAGTGAAAGAGTGCGCAATCGTGGGAAAACCCACTACAATTATTCAGAGCGTCATAGACAGTGAGACTACATAAGAGTAGTAAAAGTAACTAAGTACACTTATTACATAACAGTAATAAGTTTGTACATCTAAACATAAGAGAATGTCAAAACTGCCGAGATTCCTCGAGTGCCACAAATAGTACAGCTATTTAGGTCCTGGAGGGGCGAAAAACAAAGTTGAGTGGGTCAGCAAAACAATGCTTATACGAAATCCTTGATTTTCGAATATACTAACCCCTCGCCGTAAAACAAATATAGTTTCCGTAAAACATTCTACGTAAGTATGTAAACGATAAAACAACAGTATTATAATAGTAATATAACCAGAAAATATGCCAAGTCATGATGTATCAAATGCCACAATAATATAATCATGTGATAATCAAGTATAGCTAAGTGCTTATCCATCTAAGCTGACACACGAGTTCGAACAAATAGTTTCTGACACGAACAAGACTGGGTGTAATCAATATGCTCTAGTACTATGATCACGTGAAGACTAGTGCAAAAGCACATCACATACAAGTCGGATTGCCTAATGCAATCTACCTGACAGGACTGGCACCTAACTTGGATCCAAGACGAGCGAACGGTACGATGTGAACATACACATGAAGGATTGGTCCTGGCCTTGGGGTGAGTACTAACACCAATGCAGCAAGATGAGCATGTACAAAAATGTATGAATGCCATGACAGTAATAACTCAACCATATAGCAGCATTTATCACAATTATATCACAATAACGGATACTTGGCAATATAAGCATAAAAGTGAAGTAAATACGCATTTATGGAAACTATAAATATGTATAGATATAAAAACAAACTGCCCACTCATAAGTATGTCCCTGGGTCGTAACCCCCGAGCCTAGCTTGGCCTCAAACGTCCTCGGGATACGTTTCCCCTATATGTGAAATAACTAAAATAGAATTAATTAAAGCACATATATGGAAACCTAAATAAAACCCCCATAGTTTGCTCAAACCTAGGGTTTAAATATACCATCGTGACCTATTCGACGTCACGAACATCCCCAAATTTAAAAAAAAAAATTTGGATGGTTCACGCGCCGTCAAGGCACGGCCAGACACACCCCTACTCGCAGGCCAATGCCTGACATCTGTCAGGAATATTCCACAGAATATTTCGTTAAAAGCTGACAGGGATTAATGGCGTTACTTGACGCCATCAGGAATATTCTGTCATTTCTGACAGAATATTTCGTCACCTTCTTCGATTGCCCTAGTCGTCTCTGCCGTCAGCGCTGCCGTCTGCAACTCGACTTCGCTGGATTTCTGGAAAATTTTCAAACTCACTATTCTTATTCATTTCTCAACCATTTTCGATGCACTTTATATGGATTTGAAGCTCGTGAAGAGTAGAATCACATTATACCTGTTTGGAGTCCAAAAAGTGGACGGAGGTCGCCGAAAAAAGCCTCGAAAGTTCCTGCCAAAAGTGAACTCTTTGAAACTCGGTCGTTTCACACTCATTCGAAAACATGTCGAACTCAGTGTGCCTGAGTTCGGACCTTCCGAGTTAACGAGTCAAAACTCTTCTAAACCAGGTTTCAAGAACATGGTTGTGATCGTGAAGATGAGGGAAGTACAATGGTGTGGTTTTTAGGCTCGATCTATGAGCTTTGAAGCTCGTTTGAAGGCTTTGCAGAGAATAAGAGAATACGGGAGAGTGAGAAAGAGAGAGAGAGAGAGAGTTCATTTTTCTAATTTTTGATTGGTGGACAGAAATGAGGAAGATATGGGATTGGTGAGAGAGTGAAATAATGGAGGAAGGTGCACGGGATGGGCTAGGGAAAAGCTAGGGATAGGATTTTGGAGTTTGTACAAAATTTACGTACACTCGTAACAATGTGTACCATTTAAATGTGATAGTGAGAAATAGAATAAAAGCAATATAAATACGTCCTCGTCACATGCCAATAAGGGCATAATCGACAATACACATACTCGGGAAGAAATTACTTAGGAAATTAGGAACCGGTTGTCACAAATTTTACATGTAATTTAAATTCATGGAAAATGTTGTTGGCACTCCAAAATATATAAATTATAAAGTTTTAAAACATATTGCAAACATGAAGATCAAGCATATCTTACAGTTTATTGAACATGCAAAATATAAAATTGTTGATGCACAAAACCGGAGGGGTCTTGGAACAACATAAATCCGACCGTGAATTTGCAAGAAATGTAAATAACACAAGATGTATCGTTGTTCACCCCAAGGTTTGGGCTACGTCCACACTAATATTGTATTTCTCTGTTTGTGATGGGATTGAGATAGGGAGAGCTTTACTCTGAATATGAGAGTGAAAGAGCTTTTCCTTATGTGAGGATGAGCTTAAGGTTTGTGAGGGTGAGGATGCCCTTTTATAGAATAAGGGCTCCTCCCTTTTTTACATATTTGCCCCATCTTTTATTACATAATTACATTTGAGTCCCTCGAGTATTTATACGAGATCCAAATATGGAGGCCTTAAGTATGGTACAAACAGTAGTCCCCTAAGTCTTCAGTCAAAAGAGTCATTTGGCTGGAGACTTGAAATTCAATCCATATGTGGGCCGAAGTAACAAGATGTCGTCTTGAATTGATACTTGATATGAGGCGGTGCTTAAAGTGAAATGATGCTCAACTAGAAGTAGTATATGTTGCGAGGCTGTTCTGCTTGTGGTTTATGTTGCCTTGGTTGGCTCAGCTTGTGGTGTTTGAAGGTGAGGGAGTCCCTTTTATAGAATAAGGGCTCGCTCCTCAATACATAAATGATGGGCTAGAGTTGATGCTCGTGGCGATACGATTGCTCAGCTGGCGACGATGCTTTCTAATGATGGTGAGGGAGTCCCTTTTATAGAATAAGGGCTGGCTCCTCAATACATAATGATAGGTTAAGAGTGATGCTCGCGGCGAGGCGGTTGCTCAGCTGGCAGCGATGCTCTCTAA